>NW_008354281.1:5900920-5923420 GCF_000622305.1 Nannospalax galili
TGTCATCTGCCTACTCTGACGTGTAGATGCTCATGCACCTGCCCCTCTGACGTGCAGATGGTCGTGTCACCTGCCCTCCTGCCATAAAGATGGTCATGTCACCTGCCCCCACTAATGTGCAGATGGTCAAGCACCTCCCCCTCTGACGTGCAGAGGTTCACGTCACATGGCCCCTCTGACGTGCAAATGGTAGTGTCACCTGCCCTCTCTGATAGGCACATGGTCGTGTCACCTGCCCTCTGTGCCATAAAGATGGTCGTGTCATCTGCCTACTCTGACGTGTAGATGCTCATGCACCTGCCCCTCTGACGTGCAGATGGTCGTGTCACCTGCCCTCCTGCCATAAAGATGGTCATGTCACCTGCCCCCACTAATGTGCAGATGGTCAAGCACCTCCCCCTCTGACGTGCAGAGGTTCGTGTCACATGGCCCCTCTGTCGTGCAAATGGTAATGTCACCTGCCCTCTCTGATAGGCACATGGTCGTGTCACCTGCCCTCTCTGACGTGCACATGGTTGTGTCACCTGCCCTCTTAGTCATGTGTCCCCGACCGCTTTCCGTCTCGCCGGCAAGAACGACGCGGGAGGACAAGTCAGGATCCTTCTGCAGCAGTTTATTGTATGCGCATCTTACACTCTTAGAAGCTTAAAGACCGAAGACGCCGAGAAGTGGGAGAGCGGTTGCTTATATAGTCTAAAGGTCCCATCTATGACGTATAAGAAGCGGATTGGTTGCTGGAGATCACGCCACGGGAGGAGGCGAGGGAGAGCAGGCTCTTGTGCACGCCCCTTATGGGCGCAGCAGGATGTTTACTGTTAAGAAGGTCCGGATACCGGCGCCATCTTGTAATGGCGGCGGAGGCTGTGGCTCTCCACACAACTCTTCCTGCTAGTTTTCTATCTATACCACAGCTGCCTATCCAGGCCCTTGTTTGCTGGGCATTTAGGTTGTTTCTATTATGATACGGTCCCAAGCAACACTGGGATAAGCGTTTTAGCCCCTGTCTCTATGGGAATTATATGAGTTTCTTAAGAGTATTTGCTTTTGATACAAAGTACAGACCTGATGAAGCCCAAGGTGTGCCTATTCCTGTCCTACTTAGATTCTGACAAATTGTTCCCCAAAGTGGTCAGTTTTGCCCTCAAGATTGGAGTCTGTGAGTTTCTCTTGCTTCATGTGCTCATCAAAATTAGCTATTGTCCCATATAGTAAGTCTGCCAATCTAGTATTTGTCAAAGGTTTCTTATCAGAGATTGAATTTGGATTTTTCAGGTTGCCAGTGAGGCCAAGCTCCTTTTCTGTGTGCAGTCGAATTGGTTTTCCTATACCCAGCTATTCACTTATAAGAGAAGAATGCCAATGGTAACAGGCTTACCCTCTCCACAGGCCATTGTGAGGACTGTGATACCAGAGCCCACATAGTCAGCTAGCCCTGATGACTCTTAATGGCACTGTGATGAGTTAATAAGCCTGTGGTATTCAGAAAGCCTTGGCCGTTTTGCTCTTCTCCTGGAGTTCACCATCCTCAGTTGCGCCAACTTCCTTGGTGGTGACAGAAGAGTGGAACCCAAGAAAGGGATGGTGGCACAAGTTCAGGGACAGGATGAGAACATGGAGTGGCTTGGAGACATCAGCAGGCATGGTCATAGGGCCTGGGCAGTATGAAAAGTCTGGGCAGCGCTACATTTGGAAGTATGCGAAAGATGTAACAATTGGCTGGTCAGGGTGGAAGCAGCCACAGCCCAGGGCCTCTTTGCCATTTGTTATCTCTGTATGGGAGGCAGCACCCAGGCCTTGTCAAAAGCTCTAAAGCTGCAAAAACTGCACTTGAACCAATTGAACAGGTATATAAACATCCTAAGCGTCAATGTTTCTATTGATAAAATAGGAATACATTAGCCAAGACTGTTTCCTTTGCAGGGATGGTTGAAAGACTAAGACAATATGTATAAAACACCCTCGGTGTTAGACCAGGGTCATCCTTCTCTCCCTTCCTCCACATGGTTTTCACTTTCTTCCTTCAAAACAACCAAATTTTGGAGAGTTAAATGGGATGCCATAAGTACCTTAACACTGGTGTTGAACAAGAAGGAAACCCTCAGCTGGTGTCTGCTATTAGTTATTTGAGCTTGACTACTTTATTGTAAATAGGTATCAACATAAACCAAAGATATTTAAGGAATCTTAAAAACTTCTGTGCTGCTTACAAGTTCAGTCACCAAAATACAACACAATCTCAGAGAGGAAAGACTTGTTTCCATCTTGAAGAGGTCCTCAATTACTATTCATGATATTTATTCTGTTTCATGACAATCCATTGTTGACATGAGTAATTCTCCACCAAGCATCTACTGGCTTCCTACTGTGTGTCAGGCATTTCAAAGTTAATTGTGAATTTACCCATTGGGCAATGCTTATGATGAAGGATAAGGAGAAAGTAAAGGATATAGCTCTTGATAATATAGATATTTGTTAGGGAAGTCAACCACAGTACATGCACAATATCACTGTGGCTCCCATTTCACAATGTAACCCATTAGCAAAGAGGTATAAAGTGTGACAGTATGATGCCACGTAATGGCGATGTCTGAATAAAAACAGCCCTAGTCTTAGCATTCATTTGAATCAAGAGTGGGACCTGAACTGAGAACTTATTCCTTCATATTTATACCAGAAAGTGCTCCTAAACAAACACCTTGCTCTTTCTTTATGGAAAATGTACATCCAGCAGGGCATAGTGGTGCATGCCTTTAATCTCAGTGCTTGGGAGGAAGAAGCAGGTGGATCTCTGTGAGATCAAGCCTAGCTTTGTCTACATAGTGAGTTCTAGGCCAAATGGGAGCTACAAGGAAACCCTGTCTCAAAAAAAGGAGGGGAAAAAACAACAAAACCAAAAACAAAAAAGGAAAATGTGGAAGTAAAAGCAGACCTTTATCTTATCAGAGAAGAATTTTGCCCTTGCTGAGCACCTACTGATCTAGAACAACACACACAAGCAAAAACAGAAGTTAGTAATCTAATCTAATCCCACCTATTATTTTCCAACACGAATGGGGATAATTCTCTTTGTTTTCAGCAAATATCCACTGTTTGCAGCACTTTTTTTTCCTTCTTTTTGAAACAGGGTCTCCTGTAGCCCCAGCTGGCCTGGGGCTTGCTATGTAGACCAGGCTGGTCTTGATCTCATAGAGATGTACCTGCCTGTACCCAAATTCTGGGATTAAAGGTATGCCTAGCCATGCCTGGCTGTTTGCATCACTTTCAATATTCATAATATACACACATACATACATTGTTCAGGGTCAAGGGCAAGGAAGGGTCATGAAGGAATTAAAGCTATAGGTTTAGTTTACAAGAGGAGCCCAAGGTCTAGTAAGCTTATTTTACATTATAAGCAAGCTGGGATAATGTTAAATGAATCCAAAGGTAAGAATTAACTCTTTGCTTCCAAGGTTAGATAAAAAGTTATAAAAAAAAAAAAAAATCACTCCCACAGTAAAGTACATGTCTTCCCCTGTTCCCCTGACAAGCAAAGTTTTAAGAGCTCAACAGTAATGCCCCTCAGCTCTCTTCTCAGAATGAAAACCAAATCTTCCTAGCTGCTCATGGAGGGAAGTGTGAAATGACCAGCCATGAAGACTGAGCAATGGTCACAGGGAGCCACTATTAGAATGAAAACTTGTGAGGCAAACAGCATTGCTGTACTGGAGTCATAACTGGACACATCCTCAATCAGGGGCATTAATTCAGCAGGAGCCTGGGGGTTGCCCCTTTGTGCCAGGCGATGCACCCTACTTTGTTCTGTGCTTTCTGCCACTGTCACTCACTTGTATTCTCCTCCTACTTTCCAGCTAAAACTAAAGGAAGGGCACTGTTCATGAGACAAGAGGTACAAGAGTTAGCTTTGCCATGAATAAACTCCTGAGAACAGCACTTCAGGGATTACTCCCTATTCCCATCACTACTCCAGCTCTAGCTAGGTGTCCCCATGCTGGACTTACAGTCATTCATTGCCCTCCTTTGTCTGTGAGCCAACATTTTTTTGACCGTTAGGAGAATCCTTTGGAATGTAGAGACACCTAGCATCCATCAACCAAAAGACTAAGACTACCATCAGATAACATCTGAGGCCAATAGCTGAGATTTCCCTCCTTTCTGTGACTCGTCTACCTGATGTTTCTACCAGTATATTTGAAAAGTATGTTCACTGATGAACTTGTTCATTCTGTTTGTACAAAAATTTCTTAAAATGGCACCTCATTGGAGCATAGAAATTAGGGTAACTGGAGTCTATTCCTGAGTCACTGGTCACTCATATTTGGCTGCAGAATAAACTATACTCTTGGAGGTGAGAATTGTGTTTTTATGTTCATAGAACCTACCCAATACCAGATACAAATACGGACAGCACCATTTTTTTTTACAGTGATTTGGAGTCCAACAGCCAACATCCATCCATCAGCTGGAGGACCATGGCCAAGGAACCCAGTTACTCTGGGAATGCAAGCAGCAGTGGAGTCATCAGAGTGTGCTGAGCAGAGTGCATACAAAGCAACAAGAGCAGAGCCAGAAGGAGTGAGCAACTGCCAAATGATGGTGACTGCAAATTACCATTAGCCTGTGCTATCACCACAGGCCCTGGAAGGGACTGCGGGAAAGCAAGCCTCCCCACCGCCTGCACACATTCCAAACCCGCCCATTACACAGTCACTTTCCCACTGAGCCTGCAGACCACTGGCTCGCAAAAGTGCAGCCTGAAGACCCTTAGGACCCTCCCAGGCACCCAGCTCTCTCACCCTGCCTCCCCCTCAACTCTGAGCCTGCCATTTCTATGCTTCTCTCTCAGCTCTACAGACAGACATCCTGGGAGCTATTCATGCTCTTTGCCTCCACCTTCCCAAATTCTGTTTTCTTTTCTTAAAGGGTTTACAATACTCTTCAAGGCTTCACACCTTGGGGACAATATCACTGTAAATAATTCTCTTGTCTCGGGAGCTCTTGTTACAAGAAAGCTTGTTTTTCCTTCCTAAGAAACACAGGTGCACACGCCCCCTCCAGTCAATATTGACTGCTCTGCACAGGTCTGCAGAGACAGAGAGGTTTACAGCACATTGAAGATGAGAACAGAGGCCTGAAGGAGTTCATAATAAAAAAATGTTTCAGCAAGGCATCTGGGAATGTCTGTCTGGGCTCCTGGGACTGCAGCAGGCCGCTCTGCAGGCAGGACTGGGCCCTCAAGGCTGATCCTGAGAAGAGGGAAGATTCTGAGAATGGTCTTCCTCTTTTGTTTCATTTTGTCTGTAGGCAATTCAGGACAAGTGCAGCTTCCTGCATCTTGTAGGGTACTAGAATGTACAATTATGACCCTGGATCTGGAGGGATAGGTAAGAAGAAAAACCTGTGTCGGTGGTTTCTGTTAATGGAATTTCTTTGGTGGATGTTGGCTTATTTTAACAGTAAAGGACTCATAGGGAAGAACACATCACACTGGGCAGAGTCCCAGTGGAGAAGACTTGGTTTCAAAATTTCTCAGTGTATATGTGGCCTTGGGAGCATCACTTAACTTCTCTGAACCTTAATTTCTTTCTATTTCTTTCTTTTTTTGAGATAAAATCTCACTATGCAGCCCTGACTGACTCAAAACTCATTATGCACTATGTAGACCAAGCTGGTCTTGAATTCACAGAGACACACCTGCCTCTGCCTCCTGAGTGCTGAGATTAAAGGCGAGTGCCACGATACCTGCCCTGCACCCCACTTTCTTGAGCTGTGACCTGGAGACTTTAGTGCCTCTTTTGTTTACTCACCTGCATTGTTAAAAAGACCAAAAAAGATGATTGTCGTGAACAACAAAGCACTGAAAGTGTAATGATTGCAAAATGATTACCATATGAATGCCGTGCTCAAAAAGCCAGTTGCTCTGGAAATTGGTAGTAAAAGAAGACTTGGAAAAGCAGTGAGGAATTTAAAAATAGATGGGTGAGATCACAGTCACACTGCACGGCCCTTTTGAGGGAGGGTGTGAGGCATGGAAAGAATGGCGTGGGCAGGACAGGAAGGTTAACTTGGAACAGAGAAGGGGAAGTGGTGCATGTCCCACTGGAGGAAGTTGGAGGTTTTGTTCATTGATGCAGAGAGGACGTAGAGATACAGTGACAGCACATGATGCTGTGAGGCTGAGTATGGGAAAGAGATGCTGTGGGCAGGAGGACCAGCAGGGTGAGTGAGATGGGAGCTACCAGCCAGTTCTATGAGACAAGGCTAGCATGTGCAGAGGAGGCTGACCACCAAGATGGGATCTTGCCACTGTGGAGGTTTGGGAAGGCCAAGAAGACACCATTCTTGGGCAGGGTGCAATGGTGTCTCATGGCCAGAATGGAGGCCTAGAAGACATGGGACCAGAGCTTCAGGGCAAAGGGAGGCTGGTTCCCGGGAGTCAGACGAACTGTACTCAAGGTCTCGCTTCTCCAGAGTGCAATGCAGGACAGCAGGCTCTTCTGTAACCTTTTTGCCAGGGCCTGACACACACAGGCACTCTTAATCATGTTGGAGTGAACTGACAGATAAGCATGTTCAAATTAAAAATGCCTAGCAAACCAGATCTAGTGGCACAGGCCTATAATCCAGGTTACTAGGGAGGCTGAGGCAGGAGATTTGCAACCTATAGAGCTCCTGTCTCAGAATAAAAAGAAAGTGGACTAGAACTGTAACTTCATGGTAAAATGCTTGCCTAGTATGTGTCAGGCTCCAGGTTGAACCCCCAACATTACACACAATGAACACTTTTTAAAATACTGAACACACTCTGAATATAATTTTCGGTAGCTTTGGCAACTATTAGCTTCTTTCTGGTATGAACTAGTTAATATACAGAGCATTCCTCTGTCCCTCCTGATAACTGCAGGTCATCTATCATGTGCCTCCTTCCATATTCTGCCTCTGTCTCTCTGTCTCTCTCTCTGTCTCTGTCTCTCTCTCTGTCTCTGTCTCTCTCTCTCTCTCTCTGTGAGAGAGAGAAAGACGTGGTTTTGCTGTGCAGCCCAAGCTGACCTCCAATGTGTGCTAAGCCTGCCTTAGCCTCCTGCGCCCACACCTCGCCTGCCCTGCCCGTTCTCTTCTCTTCTCTTTATATGATGCACTGGCCTGGGATTGTCATATTCCATTTAGTGGCTTGTTTCCATGGAAACTTGCTTCTGCCTTTTGTCATTCTCAATCTGCCTATAGTTACCTGGCAGGCAGAGCTATGCCTGATCCAAATTTCTAACCACAGCAGCACCCAGCCATGTTTACATCCTGTCCTGATACAGGGTGTTTAAGACACTAAGGAACACTGTCTTCTCAAAAAATTAACTTTTAAAACACATTTAAACACATTAAAGCATAATCTTTAAATAGCAGAAATATAGAATTTTGCCACATTTGCTTGCCAGGAAATAACTTTCCTTGTCAATGATTTTCATTGACTCTTTTCAAGACTGTTTTCCTCAGGCATATTGGAAGACGGCTCTAGAATTGGTCTCCAGGAGACACCCACTGTCCCCTCCAATCCCCTTCTTCCCCCAACCACCCTCACCCTAGGCTCCAAAAAATAATATCTGGCTCTCTCCTCCGTGCCTTGACCTTGTCCTGGTTGCCATGGTGGTCAGATCTCTGGCAGTGTCCCTATCCCTAGGCCTGAACTTCATCTCAAGCACGCACAAGAACAAGAGTCATTGTGAACATTCACTTTTGTCTCACTGGTCTTTTTCTTTTAATTAACAAACCTCTGTGTTTTCTTTTTCCTTTTGCTTTTCACATTTGTGTGTGTGTGTGTGTGTGTGTGTGTGTGTGTGTGTGTGTGTGTATAATCCAAGGTTGATATTGAAAATCTGCCTCCATCACTCTTACACCTTGTTCTTTGAGGCAGGGTCTATCAATTAAACCCAAAGCTTGCTGATATGACTAGTCCCAATAGCGAGTTTGATCCCATCTCTGACTTTGGAGGCTGGAATTACAGGTGATTAGCCATGCCCGCCTCCCATTTACGTGGGTTCTTGGCATCCAAACTCTGGCCCTCTTGCTTGTGTGGCCAGTGCTTCAACTACTGAACTATTATCCCTGCCTATCCTTATGTTTTCTAAGGCTCCTTGCATGGTCTTCCACTTTGATGAAAAACCTAGACTGCATTTGTACCATGATCTTTTCTTCAGCTATAAACTTGTAAGACTTAAGAGATCTCAGTCAGGGACCACCAAGGCTGGTTGAGGATCACCTTGCTTTTTGAGAGCGAGTTTCCTTGAAGCTGGTGTGGACAGATGTCCTTGCTCTCATGGCTGGTCTTGAACCACTGTCCACAGACTTTCCATAAAGCATCCTATCAATTCCTGTTCCCGAACGTGGGGTCATAGTCTGTGCCCCAAGAAGTCAGGCTCAACTACCTGGTCCTGTAAATCCAGTTAGAGTAGCCAAATTAATAGTAAAAAAACAGAAAATGAGATTTATTCAATGTGGCTACCTTGGGAAGAGGGATAAAGAGATCCAGCAACCCCCTGGGGTCCATTGTTAGGGTCCTGAAGTAAGGTTGAGGTTTAAGTAAAGGGCTAGAGTTATGCATCTCTGAGTAGTCCCAGTCAAGGTATGGTCCTGCCCATCATTGTCTTGGCTCCAGTCTCTCCAGCAAGGTGGTCTCACAAGTTGTCAGCACTGTATGGAATCTCTTTTCTGAAAAGAAGATGCTTCCTCTGGCTAGTACCAGATCTTGGGCTTTTTCTCTTTTTCTAGCATGAGATTTATAAGGGAATTCCAGATTCTTGGGATCCACTCAATAATCTGATTGCCAAAATAAGGCACACAAGTGTCTCTTCAAAATATCTTCATTCCTGTCAGGCTGGTTACATTTCCATATCAGTAACATTCACTAATAAGGTATATAAGGGCTCAGCTCAGAGTACTGCTGAGGTCTTCTGTTTGGGTTGGTTCCTCACTTCCCCCAGGAACCTCCAAGAAGCAGACCAGCATTGTGTCTAAGGGTTATTCCAAACTCTAGGACAGCTGCCATCTGACTCCATCAAAAACTCAGTCTCATTTAGGGCTGAGCACTTCACAGTTGACCAGTTGTAGTCCCTGTGTTAATCACCATCTACCACCAAAAATGTCTTCTCTGATGAAGTTTGAGAGTTGCACTAATCTATAATGACAAGTCATTAGGAGATGGTTTAACATGATGCCCATTTAGCTGAATAATAGTAGTAGGATCTCCCCTAGGGTCTATGATCTATCTAATTACAGGTTCTGATAACAGTACTGGATATGGGTTTCATCTTCTAGATCAGGCTTTAAATCCAATCAGACAGTGTTTGGTTACTCCTATAACACTCTATTGCACCAATGAGCACATCTTGCCAGGCCATTTGTTACTATAACTCAAAGGATTCACAGTTGGGTAAGACTGACGATTGCTTTTTCTCTTCCAGTAGCATGCGTAACACCTTCCAGCACTATGAAAGCTTGCCAGTAGAGATGAAGCTTTGAGGTCAGTACCAGCTTCATTTCTCCATGTCCTATGATTCAAATATGCAATGTGTTCAGCAATAGGGTCTTACCATCAAGTTCTGGTGGGTAACCAAGAGCAGTGACAATAGCTAGTAATGTTTGGGTGGGTCTGTGGAAACCCCCCTTCCCCCAAGTCTGAGGTATTGTCTCAGTAGAGGAGGCAGAGAGACTATATAAGAGCCTGAGGTGGTGGATAACTACAGGGAAACAGTGTTTTCCAGATACAGCATGGTAGCTGCACATATGAACTCAAAGCAGTTGTGACAACATGTATAAGACCTGTACAAGCTAAAACCAGACAAGTCTCAGCATGGAGCTGGGGAGGCGGTTGAGAAGCTATTGGTAATTGATGGCTTCTGGGAGACGGAGAGTCAGTTTTCTTCAAGAGTGTAAGCCCTGGTATGTTGACTACACTTCAGGGGATGGACTCCGCACCAGAGTGTATTTGGGAAACACAAATTGGACTCAATGGGATTTAAAAAGAAAAGAAGCCACAAAGTTTGGGGGAGGAAGGTGGAGGTATATCTGAGAGGTTCAGAAGAGGGTTGGAATATGATCAAAATGCACTGTATGAAACTCTCAAAGAACCGATAAAAATATTATTTTTTTTAAATCACCCATGATATTTCTTGCCCTTTTCATGTCTATACTCACAGATGTCAGAAGATAAGCAGAATTCATTCTAATGATGCAGGTCTGATGCTTGTCAAGGGAGTCACTGTTAGTTGCTCTCTGTACTACATAGAATTCTGTACATCCAAAACTGTGGTCAACTCCTGATCCCTTGAATGCAGTTATCCCTAGTCCCTTGAATACAGTCAACTCTTCCTATTCATTCTTTGGATTACATAATATTTTCACAATATCTCTCCGTAATTGACAGATAACTTACAGTATAAAAGAGGACATACAGAGGTTATGTGCAAATGCTATGTCATTTTACACAAGGGACTTGAAGCACCTGAGGTTGTCATTCACAGAGGTCTTAGAATCAAACCTTTGTGGATACGGAGAGACAACTATTTAACCTCATTTGGAAATAGAATTTTTGCAGAAGTAATCGATTAAATGAGGCTATCCTGGATTACTGTGGGCTCTAATCCAGTCCCTGCTATTCTTTCTAAGGAGATAGGCTATTTGACACAGAGGAAGCCTGTCACAAGGAGACAGAAGCAGAAATTGAAATTGTGCTGCTCTAAAGTAGAGAATGCCAAAGACTTCAAGCTGCTACTGGAAGTTGGAAGAGTCAGAGAAAGAAACTTCCAGAGATTTTGGAGGGAGCAAAGCCCTGCTGACATCTTAAATTTGGCTTTTAGCCTTCAAAACTGTGAAACCATAAATTTCTGCTGTGTTAAGCTACCCAGCATGTGGTCATTTGTTACAGCAGACCAGAAAATTGGATCACTCAACAAATCAGAATAGAGCTGAGGGGTGTGAATTCTCTGAACACTCCTCTCTTCAAAGTTCATGTCTCGCATGGATAACTGAGAATGTGCATACTTGTTTCTGTACTTTCAGATGAGAAAAAAAAGTAGACACTTTTTCAGTCCCTAACATTCAGAAATATTATTGGCTGTAATACATAAGACGCAAAGTTGCCTGAGTATTTTCAGCTCCACTGGGGTATGAATACCTGAATCCTGATGTGGGTTTCTTGAAAGCCACCCTGACCCTGCCATAGCCTCTAGATCCCACCCTCCCCACCACACAATACTTGAAAATGGCTGCCTGGAGTTGGCTCATTAGCCTGCAAGGCAGTCAGCAATGTTGGGGCTGTTGTGATCATTGTAAATTCTCCCCCAGGGAAGAGCTCTGAGCAAAATGCTTCTAAATTGTTTTTGCTTTGTTTTTGAAAAAAGGGCTCAAGGACTGAGGAATGATGGAGAAGCTAGAGCAGGGATGGAAGCAGATGTAGTGGTTTGCTGGGGAGACAATGTTGACAGCTGCTGACAGCTAACTCAGAGGGAAGAAGATTTAAGGAATGCTGCAGGGATGGTACGGGATGGGGGTTAGACACATCAAAGCTCCAAATAAAGCTGACTTCTAATCTGAGAAAATCAGGAAAATACTTGGATCACTAACTACTGTGGGGTGTTGCTCTTTGAGATCAGAAAGGATGAGAAACAGATGACAAACATGAGGATCTTTTAGGCTCACAGACTGATGGATTTTGGTAGCAAACTTATTCAAAGTTTCATAGCTAACAAAGGACAGAACCAAAATCAGAATCCAGGACTCCCATCCTGATCTCATACTCTGTCCAAATTAGAAACCAAGAACAAGAAAAAGTAGAATGTTTTAGACCAAAAGTTCTAGAAACCAAAGCTTGCGGTTTGGGTTCCATTCTATTTTAAAACACATTCATACCCAAATTTATTTCTAACATTTAAAGATCAGGCAAGTTCCCATAACAATCTTCTCTGGCTGCTCTGGGAAAAGTCAGTGGCTCTGTGGGAAATGGAATAAGAGCCACCCCTGTCTTCAGATGAGGCATATGTGGGATGCCCTCACCCACCTGCCTGGCTTTATTAACTTACCTTGTCTCCTGGGCCTCTGTAGGCCTAGAGTTTGCAATCCCGAGCACTAGGAAAGAAAAATAGAGTCCTAGGGCCCCAGGGTGACAGCTGGGATTACAGACTACAGGAGTGAAGACAGGGAAGTGGGCAGAAGAACACAGAACCGGGACCCGACAGCCAAGGTTACAGAAGCAAAAGGTCTCGTCTAAAATCCAGGGACAGAGTTTTCATCTATTTTTGGATAAAAGAACAGGATGTAGGAACCAAAAATGTGGTCAGTTCTCTAACACCACACAATGGTGATGACTTAGGCAAAGCATCCTCTTCCTATTTTTAACTAGATCACAGAGCTGCGTCAGAAGACCTTGTGCTGACTAATCCTGTTGAAGCGTCTTTCTCTGAATTGCATAAATGCCATCTACACAGGCTAAAGAACATTTGAAAGAAAACATACCATGAAGGCTGCTGTGCAGAGGGCACATTATAAATAGTGTTCTGAGTAGGATCGGGGTGTTCTGGGTCATGGCTCTTTGAAGTTCTCTAGGATTGTTTGGTTGCATCACACAGACTCAGTAATAATGAGAAATCATTCATTTATTAAGCTGAATTAATGATTGGCAGTTTTTTTCACTTTTAAGTATAGTGAGGGCTGCTTTTTCAGTGTAGATGATATGCAAAATCATGCTGATTTTTCAGCAAAGCCATTTTCTACTTGTATAAATATCCCTGCATCAGGAGTGGACTTTTCATTGGAGACACCAGGAATGGTAGCAAAGGGCTTCACAAGTAAGAGCTGCATCCCAGCCAAGAGCAGAGACCTGCATAGTTGTGGGCCAGAGCCCTTCCCATTTCTCTAACTGGATAATGGAGAGTACAGTGATACTGTCGGGCTCTGCTGCATTCCCCCAGCCTACAGCTTCCAGCACTCCAGCTGACTTCTACTGACAGTCTGCAAGACTTCAAAATGAAAGCTGTTATAATATAGTTTATTCTCAGCATGTATGTATATAAAATACATATCTGTAGTTTACATATGTATAAAATGAATATGCAGCTGGTTTCCCACCAGTTCCACACAGGTAGCCATAGATCTGAAAGTATTCAGAGGGAGAAAATGTATCTATATGGAACATGTGCAAAATGTTTTTTGTTGTTATGACTCCCTGAGCAATATAGCACAAATATATGGTAATTTGCATTGCATGAGGTGTTGCACACAGTTAGAGATGAAGTGTTCAGGAAGATGTGGTTAGGTTATATGAAAATATCACACCATTTCATATAGAAACTTACCCTCAGGGTTTTTTTTTCCCATTTACTTTAGGTATATGAGTATATTGCTTGCACATAGGTAGGTACACCCATGTTGTGCAAGGCCCATGAAGGTCAGAGCAGGGTGTTGGATTCCCTGGAACTGGAGTTATGGCCAGTTGTTAGCTGCCATGTGAATGCAGGAAATCAAACCCAGGTCCCCTGCAACATCAGTCAGTGCTCCTAACCGCTGAGCCATCTCTCCAGCCCCTCACCCTCAGGTTTTGATAGCTGAGGAAAGTCCTGAAACTTATCCCAAGGGATGGTTATATTGTGTTTGTAATGCAGGAGTGTAAAATATGTATGTATAATAAAAATGTATACATGATAATATATATTATTTATATGTTTACATTATTTGTAATACTTTCTATTTGGGGGAAATAATACCCTTTCCATTTTTACTGCTGTTATAAAGTTTCCTTTTAGAATGAAATTATTGAAGTAAAAATGCTGAATTAGTATAAGGAATGTTTAAATAAATGGTAGAGAAGAACGTATGTCAATATGATAAAAAAAAATGTGGCGATTATGCAAGAATGTCTGACACTAGGGTCCTGTGGTCTTACAGAGGGATAATTCAGGGCACCCTAGGTCCATAAATATTAAGGAGTAATGTTGAACTTACTTCAAAAACAAATCGTATCATCCAAAGAAGCCATTCCACGACCTGTTCCTCCTGATAATTCTGCATGGACTGGCCCTAGATTTTCTGGTCTGAGTCATTCATTACTCATTCAGCATGCATTTATTAAAGTTTATAAGATAAGGTTTTTTTATTTGTGTGTGTGTGTGTGTGTGTGTGTGTGTGTGTGTGTGTTTTAAGGCAAGATCTCACTATGAGGCCCTTGTTGGCCTGGAGCTCACTATGCAGACCAGGCTGGTCTAGAACTTGCAAGCCATCTCTCTGCCTCCAGAATGTGTTATACTGCCACACCCAGCTGTAGGATGCATCTTTTGTGGGGTGCTGTGCTGTGGATTATCAATAGACTCGGACTGTAATAATTACTGTAGAAGATAAGCAAAAAGATAATGCAATTTCTTTTCATAAGAAAGTTAAAATCTAGTTGGGAAGCCAAGATAAATTAGTCATCCATGTATGAACTGTTATAAAAACCATAAAACATATGCATTAGGAGGAATGAACTACTATTACAAATTGGGATGATCTGTAAAGTTTTAGTTCATTTGCTTTTTAGAGACAGAAAAAATTATACAATATTTTTCTACTTTTTGCTTTTGATGGCGCTGAGAAATGGTCAAGATGGATAGTAGACAATAGGAAGAAAGGATGGTCTTGGCCACACACCTCCTCTTTAAGCCTTGACTGGGTTGGGAACTGCTATTTCAAGGAGATCATTGGAGAAAATGATTTCCTCCTTTAAGCTGTTTCTTCTAGGTAATTTATCATAGCAACGAGAGCAGTGACTAACACACCAGGCTTTACAAGGCAACATGGGAGAGAGGATCTGTGTTCCAATCCAGCATTTAGAGCAGACTGTGGACAAGTCACTTAGCTTCTTTGTGCATCAGATTCCTCAGTCATAAAGCTACATTATCTTCAGAAACTTGGTGAAATTAAGTGAAATAATACATTATTATTAAACGTATCTGATATGTAGCAAGAAGATTAAGCTACTATGTTTTCTGGGAAGAACTGGTTTGAGTAGGGAAAGAGATATATTTTGGCTAAGCCACCTGGCAGCCGTACCTGAATCGTAAACCAATTCTCCAAATTTTTAATTCAGCATCCTGTTTTCATCACATTAAGCATTTTGAAACAACATTTTCTAGAACATATTAACATTTTCACTTGCAAATGTAGGGCACTCACTGTTTCAGTACAAACACATTTTTACAATGGTTTCCATTTTAGAAACAATTTTGATTGATTTCCTTCACCCCCTAATTAATGTATCACATTTACAGTGAGTGCATTGTTTGCTGTGGGAAAGCAAGACTGTCAATTTTCAGGTCGTCAGCCACCAGCATCACAGTCTGACTTCAAACCACATGAAATTACATATTACATTTAGAATTGAATGAGTGTTCTGATTGCTTCTTTGCATCTGTGGAGAAAAATAAAACATTTATTTTGACCTAATGCTATCTATTTATTTTCCTTCGGCAAATCAATCATACTCTTGACCCAAGAGCTTCTGTTGTTCTTTATGATTCATTGATCAACCGTAAAAGAACAAACCAATCAAATGCTAAGACTGGGCCACAGTCCCTGGTTCTCTCCTAGTGACTGCTGTCCCTAGACAGAATCCTAGACTTCAAGAAGACAGCATCTTCCCCAAAGATTCTTTAGCTAAAAAGCTGAGCTCAGAGGGGTGAAATGAGTTTGAAGTCATCCAGCTAGTTAGTGATAAAAAAGAGGCTTTGATTTTTTTTTTCTTATTACTTAAAGAATCTCCAGTACATCAACTCATAGATTTCTCAGTGCCCGTCTGCATTATTGGGTGTTCAGTAAACTACATTATGATTTAATGGATTGATTATGTTAAGACTCATGTTATATGTGTGGCTGGAGCTCAAAGAGACAAGCACTAAGCTGCTTGTGTTTATATCACTAATAATTAGAATAAGGATTTGGATACAGCCTCTGTTGTTTCTACTGTACCCTGTGGGTATTATAGCCAAAGTCATTTTCCACTTTAAAAATGTGATCTAACATCCCCTAAATTTAATTTTAAATGCAATTAAATTTGATCGTTTAATTTAAAAAACTATTTTGTATCAAGTCGTAGAAAATAAATAACAATAGACAAAGAGTATCTCATTCTGGCTTTGCTTGGTGCCCATTCACACAAGTGGATGAGTTGTATTGTAGAAGATGAGGACAGCACATTGTTTGACAGGCAATTAACATTTTGCATTATTAAAGAAATTTAATGGCTCCACAACAGGTAGATGGAAGTCCTGTGTGTATAACCAACCACACAATTAATTACATAGATACCATCTACATGGGTTTCTATTTAATCAACAATCCCTCTTCTCCAAGGCTTACTGAAATTCTTTAAATGAATGGTACCAAGATTGTATAATCATCCCAGTCACTCACACACAAGAAATCTATTTTCATTTTATGTGTATGAGTGTATTTCCTGCACGTATGTAAGTGCACCTGTGTTGTGCATTGCCTACAGAGGCCAGAAGAGAGTGTCAGATTCCCCTTGAACTGAAGTTATAGACAGTTGTTAGCCACCGTGTGGGTGCTGGGAATCAAACCTGGGTCCTCTGCAAGAGCAGTGTTCTTAACTGGTGAGCCATCTCTCCAGCCTTTTTAGAGTACAGATGCCCAGAACTCTTCCACAGCTATCTAAGTTACTATGCCTGGGTTTCAGCTGACAAAGCTGTAGTTTTCTTTTTTGAACCTGTGCAGATGATTTCTCTCTCTCTCTCTCTCTCTCTCTCTCTCTCTCTGTGTGTGTGTGTGTGTGTGTGTGTTTGTGTGTGTGTGTGTGTGTGTGAAAAAAAAAATGCATGGCAATGTGTGCCTGTGGAAATCAAAGGACAACTTTTAGGAGTCCATGCTCTCCTTCCACCTGTTGAGGCAGGGTCTCTCTTGTTTCTGTTGCTCTGTATACCTCACACTAGCTGGCCTGCAAACTTACAGAGATGATTTTCTATCCCTACTTCCCCTCACCCCTTAGGAGTGCTGGGATTACAAATGCAAGTCACTACATCTGGCTTTTTGTGGGTTCCAAGGATCAAAGTTAGGTTGCCAGACTTATAAGGCAAGTGCTTTCATCCACTAAGTCATATCATTGGCCCACTGCAAATATTCTATCAGTCAACTTGGAGAGCCATGACCCTAGAGAAGGAATGAGTCAGCAAGGGCTGCATCTTTGTCTCTGTCTTTCCTGGTCTTCCCTTGTGTCCTCTGACCCTATCTTCTTCCAGAGACCCATGCCACGGTCAGGTCAGCAGAGGCATCATTCTTTGTCCAGCTAAACGAGGCTGGAGGCAGGGATGGAGCAGTACACACCACATGGCATATTTTCTTGGCATCCAGGAAAGTGGTGCACTTCTGTTCTAATTACACTGACTGTGGCTAGCTATATTTTATTTCTGTCATTGCATTTTCTACTTTTGTTTGCATTTGTACAAATTATTCTACTGACAAAGTCAACCCCAATTTGAGTTTAAAGGCAAGGTTCATAGACAGTCTGAATTTAGATGGTAAAAGGCAATTTCCCCCTGCTATTCATCCCTCTTTTTTGTCTTGCTTTTGAAAATGTCACTAAAACCACTATAGATTAAAACCCAAAGGGGCTTTGAGCCCTGAACATTTGGAAACTTCAACCATCTGTTGATTTAAATCTTCCCACTGCAGTGCCAGAGTCATTTAAGTCTAATCCAACAGACTATTGAGTGTGTATATGTAACTATACTCAACCCCCACTCATTTACCAGGCAGCTCCTCTATGGTATATAATTTATTTTTTAACATTTTGTTTATTATTTATATTTTTATTTTATGCGTACGCATGTTTTGCCTACATGTAGGTAAGTGCACCTGTGTCGTGCAATGCCCACGGAGGAATGCCCTCAGAGGACAGAAGACGATGTCGGATCCCCTGGAACTTGGGTTATGGACAGTTGTTAGCTGCCATGTGGGTGCTGGGATTCAAACCCGGGTCTTCTGCAAGAAAGTCAGTGTTCTTACCCTCTGAGCCATCTCTCCAGCCCTGTGGTCTATAATTTAAATAATTGTTCTCAATAGTACTTGCTGGGAATCACTATTACTAACTTTAGATGAGACCATGAGTTCTTACTGTCTAAAAATGTGATATGTATGCTGCTTTGACTTAGATGAATGAAGACAAAAAAAAAACCACCTAAAGCCTTTAACACATCCCACTTTGCAATTATAAGTGATTAGGTCCTAATGGAGAAAGGAGCAGACACAGAATCTAAAAAGAGGAAAGATATGTAACAACCCCAAGTAGAGTCATGAAGCCATCTATTACCATCAAGTGCTTAAACTCACTACATCTGACCCTCAAAAGAGAACAAACATGGAGTGAGGACATCAGAATGACACTTAAAAGGCCCCAATAAAACACTGCCACCAAACAGTGATTCATAAGATGAGAAATGGTGACAATAGAGTATCAAAGCCATCAGAATTAGAGTGAAGACAGAAAGCTTTATGAAATAACTTTGGCCAGGATCTTTCTGCCTCTACAAGATCAACAGAGCACATTTCACGGCAGCTGTCTCAAAAGAATTTTGCTCACCATTCATTTACATTTCAAATGGATCAGCTACAATTAAATAAGCATTTTATGTCCAATTTAGATTGGCCTTGATGAGCAGGCCTAAATCTGTTTCCAGCATCACAATTGTCCTTTGTGATGGCACCTCCTTGTCATCTGTCCTTCCCAGGGAAGAACTTCTTAACCGAGGGAAAATGTGCCCAATGGGAGAAACCATCAAGTCCTATGATCTGCTAAAAGTTATCAGAGACAAGAGAGGATAGGTTTGATTTCAGTGAAATTAAGATACTTTTACCTATGGTATCCTTCCTACATAGAAAAAGCTAGGAGCTTGAGAGATGGCTCAGTGGTTAAGAGCACTGGCTGCCCTGGCAGAGGACCCAGGTTTGATTCCCAGCACCTACATGGCAGCTAACCATCCACTCCAGTTCCAGGAGAATCCAACGCCCTCTTCTGACCTCCAAGGTCATTGCATGATATGGGTGCACTTACATATGCAGGCAATACACTCATATAAATAAGATAAAAATAATAATTTTTTTTAAATAAAGTCTTGACAGCATTTGTAATTAGGGAGGCAGAAACGCCAGTGATGGTAGCCTAATACTGCCTGTCCTATGCCCATAGCATTTACCTAAATCTACTACATGGTTTTATTTATGAGCTAAGCCTATGTCTGACTTCCTTATTAGACTGGGAGTGTTCCAAAGTGAACTCGTGGTCATCAGCACTTTTTGTGTGACTCTCTTCAAATATTTTCCCTGGATATTGTTGATGTTGATAGTTAGGGAAATAAAATAGGCTAGGTAACTAACAGAAATTGACCCTCAAAAGCAACTAATTCTTTGTAAAACTTGATCATTTGATTTTTTGCCTTAACTGTTGTGAAAATCTTTTTTTCCGTAGGAAGAACAAATTCAAAATGCATGCATAAATTCACACACTATACAAAATTCTTAATACATTTATTTAGAAAATACAGCAAGGCTTGAGGATAAACCTTAGTAAAAGAGCACTTGCCTCCCATGCACAAGGTTCAGAAGCTCAGGGTTGAATGCATATAGACAACAACAACACATGAAAACACAGTGACACATAATAAATCAACCATCAGTGTTCAAATAAGCCAAAATTGCAAAAGCATCTTTGCCTTCTCAAATCCTTGTTTGGTTGAAACTCACAGCAATTATATGAGCATTTACCAGCACATGGGCTATAGAACTGATCCTACATCAAGTTTATGAGTGTCTTAGGTGAAACTGTTCTGTGGTCTAATAATTTTGGGGAAATACAGATTAAAAGAGCTTTATTATGAAGTTTCTCAATATACTTTACAAATCTCCTTGAATTTACTACATGTTGATCTCCAGCATCCCTCTTTTTTAAAAAACATCTATAGGTTTAGTGGTGTGAGGACCCTGCTTTGAGAAATGTTGAATCAGACACAATCCTAATAGTTAAAAAAATTTCACCATTGATGACCTATAATTCTGTAAGTTTCTTTGGAATGATGGTTCTTAAACCCAACTGCCATTAAAAATCACTAAGAAGCTTTAAACATGCTAATGTGTGTGGGAGGGTATCCATCCCCTAACAAGAAAGTTAGGATCTCTGATGATGAAGCCCAAGAAGTTGTAAATTTAGAGCTTTACATAACCTAGGAATTGCAACTTGTGACCATCCTGGGAGCCACTGACCAAGCAAATTAAGCTCTTTATCCTTAACTGACTTATGTCAATAAGTATGCTCCCAAGAATCTGCCTTCAAATCCTATCACATGCTAACAATATTAACCACCAAGGACTTATCTGGCCTATTCATACCTCATCTTCATAGGTATAGAAACAGAGATAATGGTTTGTGGGAGGTTGAGAATTTGAAGGCCAATGAATCATGGAAAAGCTATAACCAGGAGAGACACTAACATAACAAGCTTTATTTAAGTGAGGTTCCCTTGATTCAGAAGAGGAGGTTTAGGGTACTCCCAGTGGAGGAGATTAATGGGAGCAGGCTATATGTCTAGGATGTTGCTCGGCAACATGGCTAGGAGCATGTGAGTCAAGAAGTAGCAAGACTTCATGGGTTGTTGTCTTAGAACCACAAGACTCAGCCTTGTAGATGGACAGTGGAAAGTGAGGGGAGGCCTCCACAGAAATGCAAAGCAGGCAGCCTCTAGCTGGCTAACATCTGCTTGAACATGTTGTACTTCAGTAAAGGGCAGGTTTTTGACCTATTATGTCTCAGCTTGGAGTGAAGAAACAAACAATCTGGGGAATCCCTGGACAAAGACCATCTTTTTGGCCCATTTCCACGACATATTTGCCTTTCAGAGGTGTTGAAAGGCTAATAGGGATACAATGCTGTACTGGGACAGAGCAGTAACCAGTATAGCCTGAGAAGCCTATAGGCAGACACAAGGGCTTGAGGCCAAGAACAAAGGCAGAAATCCTAATTGGAACCTGTCACCATCTTCCAAAGTACAAGCAAGTGCTGATTGACTGTCCCCCAGACTCCAACATGTAGGAATTTCATATAGCCCTCAGATTTCACTGAGGTTAGAGTCATTTCTCTCATGATATGCAGATGTGGCTTCAGTCCTTCCCTAGCAGGTATCTGGGGGAAGAGATAGATGTTTCTCTAAAAGCTTTGGCATGTGCTGGCCTTCCAACAGCCAATAGAAAGCAGAATAAACCCAATCCTTGTCTGGCTGCTGGTTTTCTAGAGTACTTTCCTTACTTCCTTGAAGTACCTTTGTCTATGTAATGTCTACCTCACACAGTTGTTTAAAGCACAAAAGAGGTGGTGTGTGTAAAATGTTTACTCCTGTGCATCACGTGAGGTTCTCTCTTCCACTTATTCCTTTGAAGGGGTAAGTTACTCGTTATGGTAGAATTACAAATAAGATATATGTAAAAAATTATGAAACTATGAAATTGCTATTTAGTCACCATGGTAATCATTTTTGCATCCACAGATGCTAAAATTAGACAGTAAATATATGTGGAACAGGATGTGTGTGTAGTCTCAATATATCTCCCCACAGATGCTTATTAATTACAAAGGAAAAATAATTATGATGGAATAATCCTGTAGGTGCCACCTTAGCCCTATGATCAAAAGTAACTTCTCTAGTAATGACACATGTCAGCAACATGTGCCTCCTGCTATGACGCATGAAGGAAGACTCATCATCACTTTTGTAATAGTCTCAACTAAAATGCATCACCTTGGTTTAATTAGAGGAAACCTGGAAGATTCAAACTGAAGGAGATTTTATAAAGTAACTGGTCAAGATTCTTCAAAAGTGTCAGAGTCGTGAGATGACAGGAAAGACTGAGCAATTATCCCTTATTGAAGCAATTAAGGAAACTAGACCAACCACTTGCAATGTGGGATCCTGGTTTGAATCAAGGGCCCGGAAAGGGATGTTTGTTGTTTAGTTTGGGGGAAAAAAAATGGAATAAGCTCTCTAGACTCTGTATCTTTCAGTGTTATTTTTCTCCTTTTGAAAGTCATACAAGTGTTATATAAGATACTACTATTTGGAAATGATGGTGAAGGGCAAATGGAGCTTTATGCTATTTTCTTGACATTATAAGTTTGCAAATTTTTAAAACAAAAAATTTAAAAATAAAATGAAATAATTTTCCCCATTCTGATATTTTAGAGATAACAGAATCAGTTTTCAAGATTTTCCCCCTCCTAGGTATGCTTGAGATAGTGAAAGGTGAAAGAGTTCTAAGATGTGCATTTTAATAAGCATGTCACATGATGCTGATGCTGATGCAGTAGGTTGCCCTATCCTAAATCTCAGGCTGGAGGATTTGTCAGAAGAAAAAACAAAAGTGATAAAGGCCAGTGGGCTGTGAGAGAAGAGGTGGAGATGGAAAGAAAGCAGAAGCTCTTGGAAA
>NW_008354281.1:5924607-5928502 GCF_000622305.1 Nannospalax galili
TAGACCAGGCTGGCCTTGAACTCACAAAGATCCACCTGCCTCTGCCCCCCAAGTGCTGGGACTAAATATGTTCCTGCCTTCTGCAGCCCCCTATAAAAACCCCAGCCCACAACTCATGGGCTGACATTATCCCTACCCAGAAGGGACTCTGTCCCATGCAAATTTTTCTTTGCTAATAAACTCTTTCCCGCTGGAGTTTTTATCTGTGTCCTGGTGCTTCCTCCCGATTGACCCAATTCACCTATTGGCTTCATCTATGAAATGTCCCTAATGACCTGTATTTGTGTATGATTTGAACTATTCCTTGTATTGGTTGCCATTTCTTACTTTTCTCCCATTAATAAATAAGCCAAATAAAAATTTTAATATAGGGGACTGGAGAGAGGGCTCAGTGGTTAAGAACACTGGCTGCTCTAGCAGAGGACCCAGGTTCAATTCCTAGCACCCACATAGTGCCTAACAACTGTCCATAACTCCAGTTCCAGGGGACCTGATGCCCTTTTCTGACCTCCACAGGTATTGCACAACACAGATGCACTAACATACATACAGACAACACACTCGTACACATAAAATAAAAAATAATAAGTAAAATATTTTTTAAAAATTTAATGTCTATGGGAGATATTACATTCACATAGAGATATACTCAGCAGAAAATGAGCAAATTCTTTAAATTTTACCAAGTCGTAGATATTTCCTTCCATGTTTTTGCTTTATCCTTGTTGTGGAAAGGTAAATGATTGGCCATTGTCTTCCAATAGCCTATATAAGAGACTTTCCCAGTAGCCTCTCTACAACTTGACTGACTGTGCCTATTGAGCCACTGTCTTGAAGACTTTTCTGTAGACTCCTCTGGAACAGTATTCAAATCACAATGCTAAGAGCCCTAGCCAGGCACACTTGTTTTTTTCCTAATGTCCTACCTACTTTTGGGATATGAGCCCTGACATAAAGCTGTGGACTGCTTTGAAATCTCCTTTCCATTTGCCTTTCAGACTCAGCAGTAGCTTAAATAGAGGTAACACCTCATCTTGGCCTTACCTTTTTAAAGTACAAATTCCGTTTCCTTTTGACGTCTCCCTGTGGCTGCTTTGATCTTTTCTTAAGTAGCTTTGCATGGAGGTATTGGATTCGCTCCCTCTCCACATTGGGGTAGAAGGATGCTGACACGAGAATTTTAAGTTGCATCAGGGTGGAGGACAGTAGTCCTAGGATTATTACTATCACGAGAATAACACTGAGAGGAACCCAAGTCTTAGACACAAGAAGCCTTGGTTTAGGGATGCAGCTGGGTTCAAACACAGATATATTGAATGAAGAATCATGGATGATATCTTGAGTTCCTTGCTTCTAAAACGAAAGTAAAATAATAAATACACATGCCATCTTCTACTCAGTCTCTTTCTTTTTACTTCTCTGCAACACATAGTATTTTTCTGCAAATATTCAAGGAATTGTACCTAAAGGAGCTGTCTGTCAAATCTTCCTTTACACATTATGATTAGAGCAAAAGGGAAGGATGGGTCTCAGCAGTAAATGAGGCAGTGTTTTCCAAAGTGGATTTGTTGGACCATAGAATCCCTCGGGAGAAATGTATCAGATAAATTTGTCTACCCTGTCTCTTCCTGGAGAGTCACATGTCCATGGAACTGTTTAGTCCTAAGAAGGCAAAGAAATCTGTTTACCTTTAACCTAACAAGCATGGTCACAGAACCCACTTTCATGGTATACTCAGTTCTTCCCTTAGGGAACACAGAGTTAATGAAAGATGGAGAGTCATCTCACCTGGGAGAGAGAATTGGCTGGTGAGAGGCACCTTGAGACCCAGGCATAGTCTTCAAGTAAGGACAAACTCCCCTTCACCGGGTCACAAAGTTACAAAGATGTTGGGGCACTAAAGTTACTATCTCAATTCATATTTTGGAGTTTGGGGCCTCTTCTTCTTTAGAGAGTAATATCCCACTTTAGGATGACATGTTGACCCACATTACTGAGGGAGATTCTAAAGTCTTAGAGGATATTTTTAAAATACAGCATTTTCTAGTCTCTTTGGATGTTCAAAGGGGGGTTGAAGGCTAGAGAAGAAACCAGTTGTTATCCGCTGATGACACAGAAGACAGAAGAGGACATTGAGCCATGAAAGGGTAGCATATGCTGATTCAGCTCTTTCTCTCCCCTGACCTGGGAAAGTCATTTAAGCTCTCGGTGGATTTGTTTTCTAATTTGGTAAAGCAGGAATTAATGGACCAGATCCTGCCCATGAATAAACTACTCCCAGTGTAAATTAAACACCTTGGGGACAGAGCATTAACCTTACAGACTGGAATACTTAGTAAGTTATTATCACCCCAGTGCCACAGAGCCCTGGGGGTAGAAAGAAATAAATGTCTTCTCAAAGAAATTCCAACCACACACAAATAACATCTTGCAGCTTGGGCCTACCCCCAAACCTGGGACCTCTGCACAAATGCCAAGTCATATTTGTGCCTAAGCAGTGAGAAGAATTTGGTTTGCCTCGCTTCTCCTTTTATTAAAAAGACAGTTGGCCTACAATTAAATGGAGATTTCAGTCCCCAGAGCAAAGGCATGCACTCTTTTTAATAGGATGGAAGAAACAAACACATCGATTGAGTCAGTGATGAGCAATTCTGCAATAAGAAAGCAGCGGGTGTTCAGCCTGGGAAGAAGCTATTTAGTCTAGAAATCTAACTGGGGATTTTGCAGTTGGGAGTTAGGACTTCAGAAAGATTGAGTCAACATTTTTGTATGGGCTTCATTCAGGGCAATGTAGAAGACAAATTCACTTTTTCAAAATGCCAAGCAATATAGCAAATGGGACCCTGATGATTTAAAATATGTTTACTTCTCTTAAGGCAACAATTTTGCTGAGATGGTGTTACTACCTAATGGACAGAGGGCAAACTCTGGTGTCAGACTGTCCTGAAAAGTTAATGTAGTCAAGTGCCCGCCCCACAGGAAACGCTCACTAAGTAGGAACTGGGCTATTTTTATTTGTGCTGTCCACCTATACAGCTAGCTCAACTCAGATTGTTTCCTGTCTTCTTCATTTAAAACATTTATCTAAAATTGTATGATAATGGGAGAAAAATGTTGGCACAACCTTGGCCCAATGTTTCTCTTCCTGACTGACTTCTCCTTTGTAAATCTGCAGCAGTGAAGAAAGTGAGGAGCTTTGGAGGACGTCCTGGGATTAGAGCAAGGCAATACCAGTCATGTGGAAGGAAGCTGGCTGCCGGCACAGTCTCACTGCTCCGCAAAAGAGAACTCAGGAGGAATTCTCACAGAAGTCTCACACTCACATCTGACCCAGTGCCCACCACTGAGCTGGTACTATGTGTGAACACAGTGGCCTCCTCCACCAGTACATGATTTCTGCAATGGTACCACTGTGGTCTAGACATCACTGTGTCCCTGCTACCCAGCAGTGCCAAAGGTAGTACATCCTGGCAGTCATTGGAAACCTTCTGGAATTTTAATGACAGCAGGATCTCTCTCTCTCTCTCTCTCTCTCTCTCTCTCTCTCTCTCCCAGGATAAATCAGTGGTAATTCACAAAACAGGCATAAATGTTAGATACTGCCTGAGAGGCCCAAGAGGAGGAACATGGAGAACTGAGAGGGTAAACAAGTGGGGAGAGTACAGAGGGACAATGAGGTGAAGGAGAGAGGGTGTTTTTCTTCTGAGATTGTTGTTTGGCTTCATCTGAAGCACTATTTCTATTATCCACCCTGCTCCAACTATCTAGAACAACAAGGTACCTTCTAATTAACTGAATTCTTCAGAGGCAGCAGAGAGCTCAGAGTAATCAACTCTGAAAAGCAGCCCAGGACTTGGAGGGCAGGGGCCCTGGGACTCAATGTGCAGAGCCACAG
>NW_008354281.1:5928668-5952842 GCF_000622305.1 Nannospalax galili
ACTTAACCCTCGCATGCATCCCACAGGCACACACACACACACAGTCCATCTGGTTCAACTTCATAATTTCCAAGGTTAAAAAAAGGTAAGTGTCTGATAATGTTCAGATCTCAAATGTCAACATAATTACACATTCCCAGAAGAAAAAAAATTGAAAAGGAAAGGGACAGGACAGACTGCAAAGTCCCTAGACCTGTTTCTACTGGTTTATGGCTGCCAAGAGGGGAGAACGATAGAGGAAAAAGGCAGACTGCCTGTGACACAGGGAGCACCAGCCCAAGAAAGACACTATCTTTGGGTAATTAAGATTTTTCATAAGGGGCTGGAGAGATGGCTCAGTGGTTAAGAGCACTGACTGCTCTTGCAGAGGATCCATGTACAATTCCCAGCACCCACATGGCAGCTAACAACTGTCCACAACTCCAGTTCCAGGGGATCTGATGCCCTCTTCTGATCTCCAAGGACATTGCATGACACTGGTGCACTTAGATACATGCAAGCAATACATTCATACACATAAAATTAAAAAAAAAAAAAGATTCCTCATAGAAGCGTCTGGTGGCTATCAGAGGTTAGATTTCTGGTTCTGTTCTTTGGGTGGTGGAACAGGGGTTATCAATCTTGGCTGCATAGTAGGGTTACTTGGGGTAGTTTGAAGGTTTGCTCTGAGGTCTCTAGAGAGGAGCATTTGCTTACTTGTTTGTTCAGCTCCACCAGGATGCTACTTTTCACCCAAGGTTTCACCTAAGCCAGAGTTTCCCAGAGTGTGGTCCATGGGCCAGCTACTCTGAGATCATATGGAGTACTTATGCAAATTCTCTTCCAGAACTTCTCCCAGTGCCTAGCTCTTGAAGAGCAATAGAGGGAGCTTCAGGGTTGTAGCTTTTGTGACTCATTACCAGTGCTGAGGTAGGCTTTTCAGTGATGCAGCTGCCTTCAAATCATCCATGCTCCCTACGTAACCACTAACAAATACTCCTGTAAGTAATTCTGATAAACTCACTGGTTTAAAGAGAGAAAGAGAGAATACACTCTCATTTATTCAAAACAAATATTGTGAAATGAGATCTGAAACTGTGTATCCACCCCTCGAAATTCTTTTGAATCTTATTTACTTTTATCTTCTGTGTATGAGTGTATTGCCTGCATGTATGTAAGTGCACCTGTGTGTACAATGCCTGAGGAGGTCAAAAGAGAGCAATGGATCCCCTGGAACTGGAGTTGAGGATGGTCATTAGCCACCCTGTGGGTGCTGGAACTCAAACCCAGGTCCTCCGCAATAGCAGCCAGTGCACTTAACCACTGAGCTATCTTTCCAGCCCTCCCCCCACCTGAAATTCTTAACACACACACTAAGCTTGGCAACTACCTACCAAAGTTACCTAAAAACCCAAGGCATATGTGAGCAGCAGTGTTAAAGTGGCTGATACTAGGCATTAACGCCAACTATTTCAGCAAGCATTCTTTTAAATATTTCACTCTGCAGTGGAGGCCTTCTGATGTTTGATAAGGGCTCAGGATGCATACAAAGGAAGCCTCCCTCAGAGAAGGAGCTTGAAGCCTGTCTGCATGAATCTTGAGAGGGGTAAGAAGTCAATCCCCACAGCCTAGCCTTGAATAATAATAACAGTGCAATCAACCAAAATCAGATATTGGAAGAAAGGTTTCAGCAGCTGAGATTGTTACAGATCTTGAGATGGAGAAATTGTGCTGGTAAGCCCTAATGTGACTATATGCATGCTTTAAGAGGGACTCAAAGACTTTCCATGAACAAAGAAGGTAATGTGAATAAGCAGAGATGGGTGTGATGTCACCACAAGCCAGAGAACACCACTAGCCAAGTAAAACTGGGTGAAAGAGAGTGGATTCTCCCCTCCCATCTGAAAGGAATATGCCCTTACCAACAGCACCTGGACTTTAACCCAGCAATACTGATTTTAGACTTCTCACTTCCAGAACTATAAGAGAATACATTTCTGCTGTTTGAGGACACCCAGCTTGTGATCATTTGTTATAGAAGCCATAGAAAACTAACATAGAATCATATTCTATAAGGGCCCCTCAACTGACTAGTGGTTAACAAAAATGTGGTATATTTACACAATGGAGTTCTATTCATCAGTAAAGAAAGATGAAATAATGAAAATTGCAGGTAAATGGATGGATCTAGAAACTGTTATACTAAGTGAAGTAACACAGACTCAGAAAAACAAATGACCTATGTTCTCCTTCACATGTGGGTCCTAGCAACAAATCCTTTTAAATTCCAGCTAATAAGATGAAGCTATACAGCAGTCCCTTCTGCATGAAATAACCACCATCATCACGACTTCAGCTGAGTCTGATCACTAAACATCGTCACAATTGGGCTTGTTGATGGTTGTGCTCATTCATTAAAAGAGGGCCAAGCAGGATCATTGGATACTCACCAGATTATCCAGCCACTCATCCCAGCCAACAGAATGTAATTTGGCCCTCATCACACATGGCCTCCTGGATTTGGGGTGGACTAAAGTAGACAATCTGGGGAAGGCTAGGAAGAGAAGGCATGGTAAAGGACTTCCTATGTGCATACCCTCAGGTCATACATACACCTCAGAAACCCCTCAGTTATCTCCATAAGTAAGCTCAATCAATTCATTGGTTCCCCAGTAAAACTTTAATCAAACATCGGCTTGACACTAGAACCTTAAAAGGGAATAAGCATTGCTTAGCATCCCCAAGAAAAGAAGTCTCACAACAGATGGAAAATTTATTTGTTAATGCTATTATAAACAAAGAAAATGAGAATGTAAAAGGTGTTAAAAGGATATGGGAATGGAGATATTTTCTAAAATAGGAAAAAAATGAGAAAGCCTAAGCAAGTGATGAAGGTCTGTGTATGTTTGTTATGATATATAAAAAATAAGACAAAAATGATATATACATAATCTTAAAATTTCTATGGTCATAGTATAGTCAACTAGTTTAAGGAATAAAATATATATCTAGTCAAGGTTTATTTGAGAATATTTGGTTTTTTACCCAAGCCTTATCTACATATCACATGCTAATTAAAAGTACCAGACTGGTGAAACTAACCATATTGGATGTTTAACAGCCATAGTTTGAGGCCTATACTAATGTGGTCAGAGGGTCTTAAAGGACAATTTTTGCCCCTTGCCCTCCAAGGTCGACTAAGTTCCAGGGTATCTATGGAACATCTCTCAAAATGTCCTGTAACTGTGGTGAGTCACCTGTCCTCTTTTCAGGGAGGACATGGAGACCCCATGAGATGGACTTGAACCAGTGTCCAGTCTACAAAGAGGAGGGTCAACTCAGAGGAAACATCTCATTCATGCTTCCAAGTGAAGCCAGACATGGTTGAGCAGGACTTTTGACTTAGCTTCACGTAGATGGAACTGGTAAAAGAAAGAAGCCAGGAGCTCTTCCCAAGCCCATGTGACCCCTGAGGAACAGATCCTCAAATGACTGTAAGTGTAAAAATAAATTGATTTATCTGGGCCAACTGTATGGTCTTAAACACCCAAAAGGAAAGTATAATCAAAGAGTAAAGTCATCAGTATATTTCTTTAAGAGTTCAAGGGATGACACTTCCCAGACATTAGGCTTAAGTCTATATAAAAAGTTACTTAGACAATTATTTCTCATTGATGATTTTGTTCCTAACCAGAAAGTGCTGCTCAGATGTAAGACTTCAAATCTTGGTCTCCAATATTATAGTGCCCATCTGTAGCTAAGGGAGACAACAAGCTATTGTTCTAAAATGATGGATAAATTTGTTTTCTCCCCCTGTCTAGAAACTTTTGAAAGAGAAGTGATACTGATTTCAACCACTCCAACAGCTATCGAAATACCTGAAAGCAAATCCTGAATCCATCACTCTAGAGTGATGTGGAAGTGCCTTGGAAGACAAAAGAAAAATGAGGAGGAACCCAATAGAAGGATGCTTTTGGAAGCCCTTGTCAAGAAATTCCAATGGACTCTCATATGAACATTTGAAAATTGCCATGTTCTGACTTTTTTCTAGTTCCCTGTCTAGAACTTATAATGCTAATTACTCTTCCCTTTACTTCTCCTTCACATTTCCTAGTCAGAAGTCAAGAACTTTCTTTTCCCCCTAGAGATAAGAGTTATGTAATTTGGGAGTCTTTTAGATAGACCCACTGAAGGGGTACTCCAATTGCCTCACCTTGCTTCCCTGTTCAGCATGGAAGAAGCCAGAGCGGTCTGCGTCCCTATTCCCTATTGACAATTTGGGTAACCTTTGCAGAGGATGGTGTGATAAGAATAGGAGGTAAATATTGGCTAGGCAGTTAGGGTAAAAAGACCCCAAAAGAAAAGTAGCCAGTTTCTTGGCTAAAAGTCAAAGTGTCCTTGTGCCTCTTAGCAACATACTCTGTTCCAAAGGCCAAAAATGTCGAAAGTATTTGGGAGCTTGTATCTAATCCTTGAAAGATTTTAGAGTTACCTCTTCAGAGAATGGGAATGTTAGAGTAGCCAAAAGCCCCATAAAAATAAATAAATAAATAAATAAATCAAAGATGAAAAAAAAAAGAATCATATTCTAAAACCAGGACCTCAATTTAACACAAACCTGCTGGCCTCCTTCTGTGTGTCAGGCACCATGGATCCAAAGACAATGCCTGACTTGAGAAGTTCCAGCTTTTTCAAAAGATCCATGAATAAAAGAGTCACAGTACACTACAGGAAGTGCCTGGGAGCCCCTACCTCTCCATGAAGTTTCAAGTGAACCTCGAGCCCAGGCAAGCTTTGGAACTGTTTGTTCACTGAAGAAATGAGTCGATACAGCAGATAATCCACAGTTGCGAATAGCACCCAGATGTACAGATGGGTCACAATGGGGAGGAGAAACAGTCCCAGGTTTTTCCTTTCTTTAGGAGTGAGCCGCAAAGAAGGGATGATAATGTATTTCCTCCTTTCCTTCTTATTCAGTGGGAGGACACAGGGTCGCTGCTGGCACCTCTCTTTTTCATCAAACTGAACAAATTGCCTGGTGATATAGACATTTTCGTATTTCCTGCCACAAGGGCCCAAAAATCGCTTCATAAAGAGGCCAGTGCCAAGTAAGATGAACAGAAACCCCACAAGCGCCAATAGCTTCTGGCCCAGGGAAGACAACAGCTCTGTCATGGTCATCATATGGGTCAGGACACTCAGAACTTCTCCTTTGGTGTCATTCAGCTGGACCTCTAGGGCATGATTGGGACTGAAAAGAGAGACCACGAGGGTCTGGTTCCAAGAAACGAGATCATCAAATAGATTCAGGGAGGTGGCAAGGCCATAAATCCATTGAATGGCTTCAATATATTGTTTCAAAAGTGGAAAATGTATGGAGAAGCTCTTCACCCTCAGGTTGCAAGTTATACTGTCTAAAAGACCTTTGAAATTATGAAGAATATTTTCTATGTGTCCAAAGATCACTGCCCCTGTGCTAGCTGTAATCAAAGCGTTCCTGCCTTCACGCAGGCCACAGGAGAGGAAGGCTAGAAGAGTGAAACACCGCGCATGCTTGGAGCAGCACAGAAGGGCACAGGTGATCATCCAGACAGCAGAGAACACTGTGATTGATTGCAGAGCCCAGTAGAAGGCCACTGAGAAGAGGCTCACTGAAAGGAGAGCCACAAAGCAGCAAACTCCCAAATGTTGGATGAAGTCCGTCCAGCCAGTGCTTCTTGGAAATACATAAGTCCCCCAAAGCCTTAGGAAGAGACCAGTGCCTGAGGTCCAGAGGCCCATGCTCCCTGTGACCCTAGAAATATAAAAGGAACCAAGTTCAGAAGGTTCTTAAAATCCAGGGGGTACACTAGTTGCAAAAGATAATACTGGTTATACTTTCCTGACTCTACTCCCTTCCCATGGGGCTCCCATCAAGAGGTGAGAGAAACTGAATCCAAGAGGTGGGCATATTCTGCATTCTCTGGACCTGTGCTGACCTTTCGGCTGCTATGAAATGTAACAGCAGTGACCATGTGCAAGTTTTGAGCCTGTAACACTGTTTTTCGTGCTCTAGTCCTACCCTTTGCTGTGCTGTACTGGTTTCCTCTTGAAATTTAACATGCTTATCTCCTCTTGACATGTAATTATCTCCTCTTGACATGTAACAAACTATTACAAACTCATTGGATTAAGGAAACATACATTTATTTTCCTTGAGTTCTTTCTGGAGATCAATAGTCTAAATGGCTCCAGGGGACAAGTGGGTTCCTTCCCTTTGCCAGCTTCTAGAGGTTCCTACATCTCCTGGCTAGGAAACACTCCTTCCACCTCAAAGCCAGCAAGTTTGCATCTTCCCTTCTGTCTGGCTTCTGCTTCCATCTTTACCTCTTCCTTGGAGCCTTTGATCTCCCTTTTCTTTTTCTTTTTTAAAATTTTATTTATTATTTTTATTTTATGTGTATGTGTGTATTGCCTGCATATAGGTAAGTGCACCCGTGTCGTGCAATGCCTGAGGAGGACAGAAGAGGCCGTCGGATCCCCTGGAACTGGAGTTACAGACAGTTGTTACTGGGATTCAAACCTGGGTCTTCTGCAAGAACAGTTAGTGTTCTTAACCACAGAGCCATCTCTCCAGCCCCTGATCTTCCTTTTCAAAGGACATCAGTGACTTTTTAGGGCCACCCAGTTAGTCTAGAATAATATTCATTCTCTAGATCTTCAACTTAAATGCATCTGCAGAGTCCTTTATACCTTTATACCACACAAGCAATATATTCATAGGTTCTGCACATTAGGACATAGCCAGCTTAGGGGAAAGCTGTTCATTATGTATACCAGGTTGGATTTCAGGTTTGTTCATGAGCACCACTGACCTGTTACTTCCGTCAGCGGAACAATGGCTACCCAATCATCAGACCTATAAGACAGCCCATCCCCAGCCAGCCTACCAGCTGATGATATACACTCAAGAAATAATAAATGCTGTTTTTTAACTGCCAAATTCTGCCTTGGTCTGCTTGGCTGTAATTATTTGTTTACAAAGGCAATAGTACTGCATTATAGACTCTAAGAGTTGAAATAAACCTTATGCTGATGGATGGGCTGCAATGTCAATAAACTGCATTATGTAAGAGTATTCTTTAATAGTCATCTATTTCTTGTGCTCTAATTTTACAGATGAGAAAGCAGACCAAGGGCATCCAAGCACAAATGTGGAATTGGACTGAGGCCATTGCACCTCTCCCTCCACCTGTGCTACCCTTACCTTGTGAGTCCAGGTCTCTCCTGAGGTTTTTACAGGGAAACTAAGAATATTGTTCCTGAGTTAATCATATTTTTTTTCTTTTGCACATCTGGATTGAATAAAACTAAGGTGTTACAAGGCTGCTACTATCCTGTTACTCAAGCATATTTAGGTCTGAGATGTTCTTAGAGTGATTTGGGGTCATTTGGAATGATAAATAAAGTATGGATTTTTTCTCTCTTGGTTGGCATGAAAATATTTAATGAGCATTATACCATATGTATAAAATTTTAAATGAGGACATTGATCAAATTTTAAACAATCTTAAATAAATCTTTTCTCATGCAAATATAGTGGGGCCAGATATATGGAGTAGCTTAATACTGCTAGAACCAGTGAATTACAATGGTTGTGTTAAAGATGAATCCAGATGATGGCCACAAGGCATGAATTGAGCAACTAGAGATGAAAATCTGATTCTCTTTCTTGTTCAGGATGAATGAGTTTGTAAAAGGCAGAGCTACGATGAAGGACATAGGCATGTCAACAATAAACATGTGTATGTGTAAATTTCTTAACCCTAAATACAGAGAGCTTGCAGGTGTCATTCTGAATGGAAATCTAGCAGAAGAGATGTAGAGAAAACTCTTACATTGAAGAAATTTTATATCCTTTTCTCTTTGTTGTAACAAAAATTCCCAACAGAAACAACTTGGGAAGGAGAATTTATTATAGAATATGGCTTCAGAGGCTTCAATTCAGGGTTGTTTAGGCCAGGGAGCTTGGGCAGAACATGAGAACATCAGGAAGGCATGGCAGAGGAGAACTGTTATACTAAGTCAGACAGAAAGTAGAGCATGAGACTGAAAGTGGGCAGTGGTAGCAGGCCACCAACTCTCTCACAGTAGCCTGCTTCCTCTAGCTCAGCCCCACCTCCTAAGTTTCACAACCTCCCACATCTGGGGATCAAGCATTCAAACCATGAGCTTATAGAAGAACAGCACATATTCAAGCCATAATGGCAGTCACTGGTGTATGGACTGACCTCACAGAGATCAAGGTCTCACACATGAGAGGGCCAGTGAGATGGCTCAGTGGGTAAAGGCACTTGCTGAGCAAGCCTGAAGACCTCAGTTCTATCTTTGGAACCCACAAAAAAGTAGAAGAATCAACTCCACATAGTTGCCCTTTGACCACTCATGTGCTGTGGCACACAGCCCCACCCCCATATCAAACGTACATTCAAACACACACAATAATAAAGTAAAACAAAAATTTTTACAAAGAGTTCTCCCCCGAGGATATTCCAATTTTGTCAGAAGGAAAGAAAATTAGAATGGAGATTCAGACGGTGACCATGAAGAGTCATCATCCTTTCCTTCTGCAAGTCTGAGTCCTATCCGAATGAGGTTGGGTGGAGGTGAGCACTGCGCATACACAGCCCCCAGGGGAGAAAGAAGCAGATATCATCGATGGATCTGTGCTCCTGAGACTCGCCCAGCTGCCCCTCTGCAGTAGGAATTGGCAGACAGGTAGGAAGTGGGCAGAACACCCAGCTCCAGAGCAGGCCAGTTCTGTGTCTCATCAGACATGCTCCCATGCACTTTCTTGGCCATTATTTTGAGAATAGTGGCAAAGGTTTAGAATTTGATTCCAAACCATTTTTGACTAACTGATGCATAAATAAACATTAATTTCTTATTATGTCCAAGGCACTTTTCATAAGTATCCATATCCCTTATATCAAAAGCACTTTGCATTTTACACAGTGGAGACTGGAACTCTTACTGAAATTTGCAGCCGTAACCCAGAATGGATGGTACAACGGAATTCACACTGGACCGTTCTGATGTGGGTAGGTTATCACCCTTGCACCCTGCCCAGATTTCACAGATCTGGTTTAGAGGACAGGATCCAGCTCACTGTATTCATCCCTGCTTAAAACACATTACATTTTCTGCCAGGGACTATTCAAAACTGGTCCAAATATCACAAACTCCTTTCCATTACCTGTTCATTGGTTTTTCCTTCTTTGTCAAAACAGTTGACCATGTGAGGATAGGATGTCTCCAATCAGCAGATTTGTACATAATCAAATCAGAAACTCCAGATATTTTTTTCTAAGTTTCTTTATGAGGGCCCATTTTGCTTGTCTCCTGAAATATTAATAATGTAGACCATAGGCTCATTTTTCCCTTCTCTGGTCTTTATTCCTTGTACACAATGTTCTTAATACAGATATTTGTCTCAAAGTATGAAACAGATTTATAGACACATTAAAATTTTAGTATTCTACACTAAAACATATCAATTAAATAAGATCTATAACTGCAATTTTATTCTGTAAAAGGAACATGTTTACTCAAAAAGCAACAGTTCCTCCCTTTTTCTCCTCATTTTTGTGCTGAAAACAGAATCCCACCCAAAGATGGGAAGCAAGAAGACCAAAGGATTCTCCCTTAGTGTAGAGCCCAGGACACTGCAGAGTTCTGACCCTGACCTTGCTCTTCCTTTGCTGTTAGCTGTGACTTTGATGCTTCCTCACGCTCAGTTCACCACTTTCCCCATCTGAACATGACCTGCCTGCTGCCCCCTGCTGAAGCTTAGGGAGGGAAACATTCCAAACACCCTGACATTTCCTGGAAATAATGTATCCTGTTAGCGCAACCCACTTCTAGTTGATTATTTGTTGCCATAGAAAATTGAGAATTTCCATTTTCTGATCTTTAGGCAAAGACTGGATGTTCAAGTTCATAGGAGGCTGAGCAACAATGCTGGGTTGTACCATCCACTCAGCTCTGGGATGTTTTGGATGGTGACAGAAGCCTTAGCTGATCTCTGCTCCTGTGAGGGTCCAGCCACTCTGTTGATCCGTCTTCAGATAGCCCTAATTCTTTCCTTTCAGAATGGTTGTGAATCTGAATTTGACAAGCAACTTGCTTGCTTCTTTCCCAGAGGCTCTGTCAAGCAGATACCATGATTCTTACATTTTATTTTCAGAGCTGGAGGGAATCATAGATCAGAGCTGTTTAGACGAGCACTTGTATTCAGCAAGAGAATCTTATGGAAAAATACAGATTTTTATTCCACAAGGTCCAGTGCAGCACCTGAGATTTGGCACTCTAAACACTGCTCCTCTGAGAACCAGACCTCAGGTGGTAAGTGCCAGAACTGGCATTGAGAGAAATTTCTGCAATGATGGACATGCTGTGTATGCATACCACCCAACACAGGAACAATAGTAAAATGTGAGAACTGAGCACTGGGACTAGAGCTGGTGACAATGGTTAATTAAACAATTAAATAATAGATGCTTTCTTACTTTAAATAATTTATAATTATAAAACTTGAAATAAATGATTGGTGAAAATCCATGCACTGGCTAGCACAGCTCCAGATGATTGACACCTAAATGAATGATTTCCACAGTGAGGGAAAATAAAACATAAAGCGGCAAAGGGACTTGCCAAGGCCATCCTGCTACTTGACAAAAATAAGAGTGAGACTCCAGTTCTGCATCCCTTACTACACATTTTCCACCCATCAACTTCTTGTCTCTGACTTTTCTTGAGTTCTCTTTTAAGATCCTTGCAAGAGGTTACTGGATAATGGAGTGAAAGTTTCCTGCATGCCTGTCATACTTTGCTAGTGCTGCCATAATGAAATGCCTTAGACTGAAGTAAGAGACATTGATTTCTCACAGTTATAGATATTGGAAGACCAGGTTCAAGGCCTCCCAGGGCCAGGGTCTGGTGAGAGTCCTGGGTGAATATGTCTGTTCATCTGTGTGAGCCACTCATGAAATCCCTGATTTTATTTAGCGACAGGCACGGAGAATTTTAGACCCACAGTTGCTCAACAGTTAAGCCAGGACACCTGGGCTCTTCCCAATCCAGTTGGAGGCCCAAGTCAAGAGGCCCATTGCATTCAGTGTGAGCACCACCTTCTCTGTTGAGCTGAGGTCAAGGTTGGACCTCTTCCTGAGCTAGCATGTGTGGGTAGGGCAGACAGCAACAAACCTTTCAGATGTCTATAAGGGTCAGATAAGCACCATCAAAGTGAATGGAAAGGCAGATGTGGTGATGCACACCTGTGGTCTCAGTACTCAGGAGGCTAACACAGAAGGATCATGAGGTCAAGACCAGGGTCAATTGTATACAGAGACCCTGTCTGAAAACAACCAAGGTATGGGAACGAACAGTGAAGGCAGTAAGACAGACACCAGGTACTCCCTAGATGGGGATGTGAGGCAATGGCAGTGATGCACGGGGACCTGGAGAGTCTGTGGCTATATTAAAGTCACCGGAACAGCAGTCTCCAACCCAGCAGATTCTTTTCTCCATCCACTCTGCATGTATAGCTGTCAAATACAGTTAGCTGCCATCGTTTTCTCAGATGGTGCGTGCGTGCGTGTGTGTGTGTGTGTGTGTGTGCGTGTGTGTGTGTGCGCGCGCGCGCGCACGCATGCTCATCAGAGATGGTGCATGCATGCATGTGTGTTAAATCAGTGCATCAGCATGACCTAGCATTCAATGTAAGAACGCCAGCTCCAACACAGAGAGACTATTTTGTTGCAGAGTCAGGAATACCCCTACTCCTGAGCACTGTTCTTGAAGTTCAAATCAGCCCTCAACATTCAAGGGTGTCTCATCTTGTTTCAGATACAAGGCCCAGTCAGATACTATAACAAATGTAACTATAAAATAATAATGACAACGTGCAAATGAATGCCTCACTATCAGAGATGCATATCCCCAGTGGGGCACACAGAAGCCCATGGGCTTGGTGCTAGAGCAAGTGGAAGAGAAACAAACATGGTATTCTTGCTGGGAAAAGCCAGGAACCCATGACCTCAAGAACTATGTCATGATTTCTGTTTCTCTCACTGACAGTAGGTTGGCCTGTAATTGTCTTATAATTCCCAGGTCATTCTGACCCTGCTTCTGTGCAGAAACCAGTGGCTTCTACTTAGCTAGGACCAGATAGTCTGCAGATACCTGGGGGAAAAAGTCAACCCAAAGGGACACTCACTCTCTCTGTTGCTCCCACATACCACCAGTCAGCCTCCTGAGCCCCTGGAGGAGTTAGGGCTGAGCAAATCAGCCACCAGCTTCCCCCAGGACTTGATGTTAAACTCATTTAAAAAGAAATTCCAACAAAGGGCTGAGGGAATAAGAAGGGCCCAGGGCACAGAAGCAAGAGGCCTGTGATATAGCCTGCCTCTTCTCAAACAGGCTGTGTGACCTTGGATAGGTCCCTTTACCTCCTGGGATCTCAGCTTGTGAACTGCCAGGGTCCAAGGTCCTTGCTGGCCCAGTGTCTGAGGGAAAGATGAATGAGAGTCACAGAGCTGGCTCCAGGAGTGAGCGCTTTGCAGCCACTTCTGAGACAGAATATCAAAGCTCAGCACCTGTGAACCAGACAAAGGAGGAACGAAGGGCCACTGCTTTCTCTTTTCCTTTTCCTTTTTTTCTCTTTCTTTCTTGCTGCTAAGTTCTTGCAAACTTATCGTTTGGTTGGGAACACACTGTTCTCTCAGGCTGCCAAAATAGCATGAGCAGGAGCTTTGGCCTCTGCTTGAGGTGGAATGAATTCCTCATCACTCTGCTTTAATCGTTCTTGCCTTGGGAAAGCCGGCAACTGCCTTATTCTGTGAAAGCAGCCTTCACACAAGAAAGGAAAGATTAATGAAAGCTTCAGGGTAAACAGAATAGCAGCTATGGAACAATTCAGTCCAGCACTGTGGACTGCAAAGTCTGGAAGCTCTTTGTGGCAAGGCAGACCTTCTTTGCCTTAGTGGACCCCACAAACCAGCATAACCCTCACCTTACCCTTAACATAACCAGGATGCCAGGCCACAGAGATTAATTCTTTTCAAGCCAGGAGTGAGGCAGGACTGCATACACTATGCCTTCAGGAGAATATTCCTGAGCAGCCTTCCCTGAGGTGGGAGCATCCAGATCCTGGCATTGAAAGACTGACTCTTGCTCTTCTGTGTAGGTAGATGGCTATTGGAGAAGAGGGCATTAAAGAATTCTCTGGACATAAGGGTTTATTCCAATTTACTAACACTTTTTTTTTTTTAAAGGCAACTTTAGAAAAAAGATAATTCTGAAAGTTTACTTACAAGTTTCTCTCAGGTTCTTCTGTGAGTGTGAAAACCTGCCCTTTCAGAAACTTAAGGCTTAATATAGATCATGAAAAAAGGAACCAGAACTGGTAAGAGGCCGCATCACCATGAATCAATCGCTACATTTCCCCCCACAAAGTGACTAAGCCATTTAATATCAGCAAGGGTAAAACTAGTGTGAAAGGACCACAGATTTGGTTCTAGAATTTTCCTTAGAAGATGTTCCAGACATCAACTCTAGGAAATGATAAACTAGGATATTTTCAACACAAGGGAATGATTTGGGCAACTGACTCTCCCTTCCGTGTTCCTCTTTCCCCTCACTCACTCCAGCAATACAGAGTGACTAGCTGAGCTGATCCCACCCCCAGCTCCCATCCACAGTGAAGAGGCGGGGGCCTGCAGGAGCCACTTCCTCACTGTAGACCAAGGTCCAGTCTCCTAATCAGTGTGGCGCCTCAAAACCACATGTGGGACTTAGCATCTTGGAAATTCAGCTTCACACTGAAAGGACAGACCTATGCTATTATAGGGAATCAGGAAAATCTTTTGCCTACAAAATTTACTTGTTACCTTTTGATTGAGGCTCAAGATATATGTGTGTGAAAGCTTTTATCTTAAAATTCACAGTTCCTACTGAAGGGTAAATACATCCTGAGAGGGATGTTGTTTTAAATATTATTACTAATCACAGTTTTGATATGATGGCTGAATGTAAGGCAACAGAAATTTCAAGAGATATCAAGTCATCTTTCCAAAACTATTGCTCATGTAAATTTATACACTTGATAATTTTGCAAAAACAAACATCTGTACATTGAAATGTGGCACAGTAACACTTTACAGTTAGTCTCCAGATTAAATTATTGATTCCCTCACCTTCTCAAATGCTTTTTCTCATTTCATATACCTTATCTGGGATTTTCAACAATGCCAACAGTTTCCTGTCTCCCTTGGAATTTTGGGAGTATCATTCATTTTCATTAAATTGAATTATAAATCAACAAGTAGGCATTGAAACTCTACCAAATGCTTAGTCACTGGAGGATATAAAACCTAATAAAATTCTAACATCTTATTTCAAAAGGGCTCATAATTTATTACAGAAGAAACAAATAAATGGTTATATATGCTCATATGTATTTGCATATACATTGTGGGTATGCATATATGTACATATGTGTACGCATACACACATCATGTCATATAAGTATGAAAGATGGACAAGTATGGCGCTATCTGGATAGTGAAAGAGTATTGTAAGCAGAAGTTCTAAGGGTGTTTCATGGAGACAGTAGTGCTTACATGAAAACCTGAACCCACCCTAGTAGCAGAAGGGAATTTCCAGCAGATGGAACAATGCAGCATGCCACATCCTGGAAAGTTTAGAGTCAGCTGGTGCTTCAGGAGCCTGGGAGTTAGAGGCTGGACTCCCAAACACACTCACTTTACCTTCCTCATTAGCCTAAAGTACCAGAAGAGCAGCATCCCAGCATCCCATACCCCATCACTGGTCTCAAAATTTGACTTTAGATGGTGCTATGGAGTTGGAGATCACTGGGAAAAGGCCACTGAGACTCAAAAAGTTCTGAATCAGCTGAATTTATTTAGCTATCCAGCAACTGCACTCTCTGAGCAGACTTAGAGAATGCAGCACTTGTTCAGAGACAAAGTTTTTAAAGATAAAGTCCATATCCTGACAGGTTGGTACAAGATTTACTCAAAAATAAATAATTTACTTCAAAATAAACAGTCACATGTTTGTTTCTGTCGGTGGGCAAGCAAGCAATTATAGAAGTCAGAAGAGCCAGATCAGCAAGTAGTCACAAAAGCCAGGTAAGTCTCAACTGGAGCCTCCTACGATTATATGGGTATGTTCCTCTAGGGTCAGCTCTTCCTAGAACTGCTGGCCCTGGGCCAGGGTAGGGTCTGGGACAGCTCACCAAGATGGCAGCCCTCTCACAATGGTACATACAAAGGTTGAAAAATGTAGAAATAGCAATTTTAATTTTATGGTAAAGGCTATTTTTGTTTTGTTTTGTTTTGTTTTGTTTTTGTTTTTTTTCTTTTGGTTTGGTTTTTAGTGCAAGCCTTTAATCCCAGCACTCAGGGGATAGAGGCAGGCGGATCTCTCTAAGACTGAGGTCAGCCTGGCCTACATAGTGAGTTCCAGGCCAGCTGGGGCTGCAGGGAGACCCTGTCTCAAAAAGACCAAAACAAACAAACAAACAAAAAAAAACTTGCATAGGCAAGGCATTGTGAATTCTCATTGAACATTATGGCACAGATACCCAAGTGTCTGACGTCTGGAGACAAAACTATGGAACAACAGACAACAATTCAGAGAATGTTTCAAAGAAATTAACATTATAAAAATGTGTGAACATCATTGGAGTGGGGAGGGAGGGAGAGCAGGGGCAGGGTGCCGATTTACAAGGGATTGAACCAGTATGCTCCAGTATGACAATCAGGGTTCTCTAGAGAAAGAGAGAGAGAGAGGGAGAGAGAGAGAGAGAGAGAGAGAGAGAGATTGATGGAGGAATTGGTTCACTTGATTGTAGACTTGCAATTCCAAAATCTTTCTCTTTGAGAATATCATAAACATTTTTCTGTCTCCCCTGAAGTTTTGAAAGTAGAATTTATTTTGACTCAGTTCAAGTCAATTGAGTCTACTGAGGCCAAATTGAAACTATGAGACTGAATGCCTAGCAGACTGTAGACCCAGGAAAGACCTGACATTGCAGCTCAAGTCAAAGGTGGTTTGTAGGCAGAATTCTCTCTTCCTTGGGGACCTCAGTCTTTTCTCTCTTAAGGTTCTCAACCGATAGATGAAGCCCACCTATTTCATTGGTATTTTATGAAAGTCTATTGATTTAAATGTTAATCTCCTCTAAAAAAGAATCTTCATGACAGCATACAGAATGTTTGACCTAATAACTACACACTATGACCTAGCCAAATTGACATACAAAATTAACAAGCACAATGAGATTTGTGTAAATGGAAAAGGAGAGGAAAATAGAGACTTTTTGTTCAGGCCACAAAGAGAGCAGACAGAATTTAGTAGCTAAGGAAGAAAAAGGAAAGGACTCAGAGATGACCTGGGTCTTTCTGGCAGAACCGAAAGTGTAGAGACAGTGGCTCAAAGTTGTTAAGGCGCTGGGATAGAAACACTTGTCCTGGGAGCATTCAGGACAGGAAGTGAAGGTTAAAGACAGAGAGCTAGCCAAACCAGCCCCCACAGGATGACTCCCCTAACAATGTTGCTGCATCCACACCGAACCTAGGAAATGGAATGGAGTTTTTGAGGAACACTATATTGGGACAAGGAGTAGAAGAATGAGAGTCTTCCTTTATTGAGACTTGGCCTTCTACAGACCATCTGTTATTCAGAAATCCAGGAGCGGCCTCAGGTTCCTGGACCGAAGCTTGGAGCCAGTTGCCTGTGATGAGTGAGAGGTGAATCTACACTGGGCGACCTGGGGTAGGGGAAAACAGGCTCTTCAGATAGGAAGAACACACATGCACACTCAGAGACAGATGAGATCATGAAGTAAGGCTCTAGAAAGAATATTACAAATGATGGAACTACAGGGCTACAACCTGGATGACCCCTCCTGTAGGAGACTGACAGTACATGCTTTCAGTTGAATAAGGAGCAGACTGTTATAGGGTGTGTCTGATTGGCTAATCCAGAAAAAAAATGCTGGGGGCCCCAAGTGAGGATGGGACAGGCAGTGAAGATCTGGGGGAGAGTCTTGGGAGGAGGGAAGAAGGAGGAGACCCAGTAAATGGCCCTGATTTCTGAGAATGGGAGGTCCTTAATGCTTTTGGAAGAGCCATTTCAGTAGAGGGGTAAGGCCAGGAGCGGAAGTGGGGAGTCCGCCAAAGGTTTCTTGAAAGCAGTGTTGGGGGTAGAAATGGAGTCAGGAAGGCAGTAGAAGAAAGGCAACAACCTCCTATAGCCCTGGACATCAGGAGGGCCGATGAATCCAGGGGAAGATGTTGGCACTCTTTGAGGAAGGGAGAGAAGCTAGGATGGTTCTAGGCCTCCTAGCTGAAAGGGAGCGGAAGTGGGGAGTCCTCCAAAGGTTTCTTGAAAGCAGTGTTGGGGGTGGAAATGGAGTCAGGAAGGCAGTAGAAGAAAGGCAACAACCTCCTATAGCCCTGGACATCAGGAGGGCCGATGAATCCAGGGGAAGATGTTGGCACTCTTTGAGGAAGGGAGAGAAGCTAGGATGGTTCTAGGCCTCCTAGCTGAAAGGAGACAGGTCCTTCTGCTCAGAGAAGGGAAGAGGGTAGAGGTTGATGGCTCCTTTAGGGTAATGTGAAGCAGGTTAAGAAGAAAGGGGAGAACTATGACTACTACTACTAAGACTTTCCAGGGTATTTAAAGCATCCCTAGGGATCCCCAAGCTTTGGAGTGGGACAAAATGGCCAACTGGGCTTCAACCTTGAAGACCCCTGTGGGTTTTACTTAGGGTAGAGGGGCTCAGGCATGGAAACATCAGATTCAGCTTCAGTTGCTGCAAGATATCTTTTATTTTTTTTATTTCAAGTGAACTTAGAAAATGGAATGACTATGCTCAGCTGGAGATTTTAGCCTGGTTAGTTCCAGTGTTCTTTAATGACTTTGAAAATGTGTAATTAGTATCTGTCTGAAATTGTCAGATGAATGGCTTCAGACAGCAAGTTGAGAAGGGCTGATCTGCAAGATCCCTTCTGTTTCTACACTGGTCACTGAAATCCAGGTCTGGGCATCCAGGGACTCACCGGGACTCTGCCTCAGGTGACCAGCAAAGAGCAGTTGTCACTGAAATTTCCATAGGACCCTACAGTCAGAAGCATCTTTCAATCTTTCTCTCCTGCCATCAAGGAATCTGTCTTCCAAAGACCATTTTAGATGTGTTGAGTCTTAGAAGCATAGATAGTTATAGGCTCATCTCAGACTCCTGATCACCCAGTTCAGGAATTCCTCTGGAGAACTGAGACAGGGCCGGAGTGTTTTATGAGGGTCATGGCCTGACATAAACAATGACTGTCTCTTTAGTAACTTTTAACCCCTTAAAATCTGCTATAGTCTTTCCTATACAACCTACAGCAGGCAATGCAATGTGTTTCCTATGTTGAATAAAGAACGTAGAGTTCTGTCCTATGAGTCCAGTTGTGCTACTTCTGCCCTAAAAGTCTCTCTCCTTTCATTGCACCGACGTGCTCAGGTGGGCTTTTCTGAGAACATCAGTTATAACCTTTCCACTCGTAGATACTGGCCATTTCTGTTAACCCAGTACTGAGACCTTGTAACGTTGTGCAGTTGTTTCTGTCCTGAAGCATTTTCCCACACACGTCAGGCTTTTGATACATAGGGCATCATCTGCTTTCTCTCGATCAAGTGTACCTTTCAAGCATAGCCGTGCACTGGCCCTGTGCTAGGCTCTCCTACTCCTCTTTTTACTGTCCCCATAGTTTTTCCCTTTCAAGAATATCATCTGTCTGCAGTCATACAAATGTATGAGACGTGCATCATACGTGTAGCCTTTCAGATTGATGCTTTTTCTTATAAAATCTATTTTTTAGGTTTTCCCATGCATTTTTATGGTCAAGCCCCTTTAAAATACCATTTTATTAATATATAATTAACATATAACAAACTACACATGTTTAAATTGTACAATTTGGTAAGTTTTTAAAAAACGACTTTATTTTTATATTATGTGTATGAGTGTATTGTTTGTATACATGTAAATGCACCCATGTCATGCCGCACCCACAGAGGTCAGAAGAGGGCATCGGATCCCCTGGAACTGGAGTTACGGACAATTGTTAGCCATCATGTGGGTGTTGGGAATTGAATCCAGGTCCTCTGAAAGAACAGCCAGTGGTTTTTAACCACGGAACCATTTTCTACCCCCAATTTGGTAAGTTTTGACCCTTGCTTACAACAATAAAATTATTACAGTCAAGGCAATGAGCATAGTAACCATTTTCTGAAGTCCCCATGTGCTACTGTGACACCCCCCACACACACATGCCTCCCCACTCCACCTCATCCACAGTCTATTACATTCGCCAGAGTTTGATAGACAGAACCATGCAGTGCATCCACTTCCTTTCATCTTTTCTGGTCTAGCTTCCTTTCATGCACCGTAATGATGTTGACATTTACCTACTCTGTTGCATCTATCACAACCTTGTTTCTTTTTATTGCTGAGTAGTCTTCCTGTGCTTGAATATATCACAACTGTCATCTATGAATCTGTTGACAGACATTTGGGCTCTCTCTACTTTGGCCTATTAGAAGTGAAGCTGTGATTAGCATTTGAATATAAGTTGCTATGGGTATATGTTTACACTGCTTTGGAAATATCTAGGAGTTGAATGACTGATCATGTAGTGGGTGTATGTTCAATTTTTAAGATATGGCCAACATTTTCTAAAGTGGTTGTGCCATTTTATATTCTTCAATAGCAGTGTGGACATTCCAGTTGCTCCATATCTTTGCCAACACTTTGTAGGATTGGTCCTTTTAAGCTTAGCCCCTCAGATCAGTGTGCTGCTACAGTTTAAAGTTGTTCTTGTCTAGTGGATGATGGTGGGGTGTACCTCTCAGGTACTCATTTGCCGTTCTTGCCTGTGGGGAAACACTGAGACATTCTTAACCGAGTCATCTCTCCATCCCAACTCTGTGAAGATTTTTAAGAGTTGCTATCATGTTAGAATTCTTAAAGATCCATTGTGCTGTTCATCTTGCCAGACAGCAAAATCTGTTCACATCCTACGGGGTCCATGCCAGCATTTAGTGGTCTGTATAGTATCTGTACTGGGTAGCTTTAGTGTCAACTTGACACACCTGGGTAGAGGGAGCCTCAATTGGGGAAATGCCTTCATTGGACTGGCCTGTGGCCATGTCTGTGGGGTATTTTCTTGATTTTTTGGGTGATACGAAGGGCCCAGCCCACTGGGGGCAGTGCCACCCCTGGGCAGGTTGTTCTGTATTATATAAGAAAGCAGACTGAGCATGGGCCAGGAGAGCAAGTCAGTAAGGAGCATCCCTCCATGGCCTGTGCTCCAGCTCCTGCCTCTAGGTTCCTGCCCTGAGTTCCTACCTTGGCTCCCTCAGTGATGAACTATGACCCGGGAGATGTGAGCCAAATAAACCCTTTCCTCCCCAAGTTGGTATTGGTCAGTGTTTTGTTACAGCAATGGAGAAACAAAGTTGAACACTATGTTACAATGGCCCTTGGTAAAATTGCTGTTAATAAACATGAGTTCACATCAAGGGTACTGTGTACTGCTTACTTGCTTACCTGCATCATTTTTGGTGGTCTGTCATCCAGCCATCGGGGTAGGAAATGCTGTAATGATCTTTCTAGCCAGTATAGGTGTCTTCTCTCACTGTCAAGCTGTGTGTTCTCAAGAAAGTTGCTTAGTCATTCTGTGTTTCTGTTCTTTAGTTGCAATGTGGCAATAAAACAAGATGAGCTCTGAGTCACTTCTAGCTTTACAAGTCTAGACCTCATCACTACTAAGTTATCAGATGTATGGCCTTAGTGACATTAAGAGTTCTAACATTTCCTAGCATCCTCTTTCTATATTTATGAGACATGTGATCTCAAGCAAGGGCTCTGTACATAATAGAAAAATCCAGAAATGCTTCCTTCTCACAGAAGGAGGCAGTGTTGGTCTAGCCCATGGCACCTAACAAAGGAACCACTCTGCAGACACCTGGGCCTCCAGTTTACAGCAACTTTACAGCACCAGAACCTCACTCCAAAGCCCGGGGATCTGGATGCCAAAGAAAGTTCAATGAGAGAAATCAAAGATGAAGCTTTTAAAATAAGAGCACCCGACAGGGAGGGGGTGGATGAAGCAGTTACCTCTTGAGATGAATACATAATTTAACATGGTGTCCTCAATTCATGAAGCTATAAATGAAAGGAGTCAAATCTTTATATGCCACATGGAATGATCACCAAGAAACAGGAAAATCACTACGTGGGGGATATAACAAGAAAGAAAAGGATGTATATTGATACATACCATTTGCATTAAAGGGAGAGAAAGAGTGTAATGATTTATTATGCTTGTCTACACTGCTACCTCAAAGACTACACATGAAACTTCTCAATTGTGGTCCCTTCCATGAAGGAACCTGGTAGCTGAAAGGCAGAGATTGAGCCTTTAAGATATATTCCTTTTGTGATATCTTAAATTTTTAATCACATGAACCATTGCTTATTCAAAAATAAATCACATAACTCCAATAGTGCCGCTCATAATAAAAATAGCAATTAGCTACAAAATTATATTAATATAGAATTATAGCAATTTAATTATATGTTAACTGAATTATTTTTGCAATTATGCACACCAATAACTTACTATAATATAAACGTTGGAAAAAAGTAATAAAGCAAATGGACTTGAAACCAGCTACTAGTAGGGTGGTCTTGGGTGGCTCCCTTGGCCTTTCTGAGCCTCTGTTTTCCTCATAACTACACAGTATCTATTACTACTACACAAATTACAGTCCAGGTCAGTAAATGGGGTGGGTACAGCACACAGGGGAGTGAATGCTTGCATCCACATCAGTAGTTTGGGACCCACCTGTAGGTGGGGAACCAAAGCTTGTGGGAACATTGTGTAGAGGAGCAGGTGAACAGGGCAGGGCACCTTGGCCAAGCTCAAGCCTGTGACAAAACCAGAGGTGGTCTGTAAACTCTGGCCTGGAATCCTGACAAGCTCGAGCTATTCTGGGGCTTTCTGGATCCCTGACCTCCTCTTGGCCTCTGTTCCTTTTGGCCATCAACACAATAAACACTAGATTTGCACTGCCCCAGACTCCTGCCCTGGCTAGTTCTCTAAGGGCTTCTTGGCTTGGCCATGTTAGAGAAGCCCCAGGGCTCGAAGCCGCTTCCTCCTGTTCAGTCTCAAGTGTGTGCCTTTGTTGGACGTGCTGGCCGCCAGCACGAGGTGAGTCGGAGTTGCCACATCATCCTCATGCTTCTGCCTCTTCATTTTCAAGAATGAGAAGGGGTCATGAGACAGAGACATGACTGGTTGTTTCCCTGTTTTTCTGATGGGTAACCCTGGGGCTGGGACAGTCAGAACTAAGTGACAGTCCATCCCACCCACCTGCAGCCTTTTTTCCCTGTGGCCTCACTTTAAAAAGTCAGGTTCCATGAAGAAAGCCAAGCATGGATTTCGATGTAAGATTAAAATAGAATACTTGTTTTCCCACTGATCTCTGTGGGTTCCCTTCATACTTGTTCACTTGCAACCACAGAATTAGAAAGAATGAAACACTATGAACTCCTTAATGTCACTGTTCACTGTAGGCACCGATGGTTTACTCCATGGGGCCCCCTTGGTATGTTCCAAAGGCACAGCTGTAGAAGGAAAACGACTCCAGCTCTCAAGATGGAAAAACATCTCATCAGGAGGCAGAGACTCTGTAAAATTGCTAATAAATTGTTACTGCCTGCTATTAAAAGGATCGATAAGGCCAGAGTTGACTGATGGAGGGTCTCATGTTCTGAGAACTAATGGGGTACATGGCACCTGACAGCTCCAGCAGTCTCTGGCTGGGCCAGTGCATGCCTATTCATCGCCTTCAACAAAAACTCCAACAGCGTCATTCATTACCTTCCGACTGGTAGTTACGGATGGAGGTTATGAATAATTAAAACTGCTTTATTTATGTTTGGAGCATTGATGATTTTATTTGTGGTACTCTCATGGGGGCGACAATAGGGCGGGGTGCAGGCTCATTATGGGGCTTCCCCAAGACAAGAAGGAGCAGTGCAAGCACTCAGCTAGCTCCCTCTACTGCAGCCCTGCCCAGCCGCCCACAGCACTGCCCAGTTTGTTCTTGGAGTGTTTCCCTCACTTCAGCAGATGGCCTGAGGGAGGCAGCAGGGCCCTCACAGCCAAGTGGCCACTCTGGGGAAAGCAGACTCTCCTGTAGATTAATCTCTCCTCCAAAACAAGCTTTCAGCATTCAAGAGGGAGGCACCACACAACCACAGCTTACCCTTCAGTCAGCCATTTCTGTCCCTCTTTTCTCATTTTGACCATCAGGTGTACAGCCATCAGACAGCCTTCTAATGAGATCTGAGGACTCTTCTTAATGGTAGATTGTTTGCCTCCCATTCTTCTGCAGGGCTGTGTCTCTGAACCAATACAGGGACCAACCTGTGTTTGCCTCCTCAGGGATCCACCCCTGGACTCCACTACCGCTACAAAAATCAAGTCCCTGAGGCGAGGCTCCCTAGAGGGCTGCCAGGAGCAGGTCTAGAGTGAGGAGAAGGCTAGAAGCCTCGGTCTGGGACTTGAGAATCTGGACTCCACCTGAGCACCAGTCATCTGTGGGCACATCATTTGGGCTCTATGGCTGGCTCCTCTCTGTTTTCTTCCCCACAAGCCCTTTAGTGTTTCCTGCTCTGAGGAGGTATGTATTTTGTTGCTCTCTTTTCTAAGTGCCACCTGGATTTGAGACCACTTGCTTCACTTTCTTGCAGCCCCAACAGGCCACTTCTTTTCAGAGGACCTCTGGAGCCACCCAGGTGTCGGGGGTATGAGGGTGAGAGCAGAGAATGAGGTATGAATGTCCTCTGTGGGAGGGTCCATGCCCACCTCTGTCCCTGCTGAGCAACAGAACACCCTGAGGAATGAGGTAGCCCTTGTCCAAAAGAATAATTTGCCCATGTCCTGGACTTAGGATCTAGTCCCAAAAGCTGGGCTCTGTCGCAGCGCCTCTTCACTCATCTTCCATAGGACCTCAGTAGGATGTTTTGCCAGGTCAGGGGAATGGCATGGGAAGGATGCTAGCACCCTCCCT
>NW_008354281.1:5953032-5961030 GCF_000622305.1 Nannospalax galili
GTGTCCTTGACATTTGCTGAGACTGGCAGGCTGACATATAGGAAAGCCAGGACCCATGAGACCTGTGGCTGCAAAGTGGCTGCCACCAAAGACTCTGACAGCTCCAGCCTCAGGCTGCCCTGTCTACCTGGAACAGCTCTGCTGCTCCCCTGATACACAACATCCGGTTTAGAACAGCTGCTGATACTAAAACCAGAGTTTAAGCAGAACCAAACAAGGAGCCTGGTCTCTTTGGTAGAAGGGAGGCTTCAGGGCACTGGAGGTCAGTGTGGGGTTGGTGGCAACGAGCAGACACGGAGACTGCCTACCCTCATGCATTGGGGCTCATCTCTTAGGATTCAGGCCTTGCCCCAGCTTGCTGAGCTCAGTTGTAGCCTGTACCCCTGCCATGCCCCCAGGCTTCCAACTGGCATTTCTATCTTGTAGGGTAGCCATGGACAAAGGCACCTGGCAACATGCCATAAAACAATTTAGAATATGCAGAAGGCTGGCTGTTAGAAACAGCTGTGTGTCCTCCTACCTGGGGACCTAGGTTGGTGGAATCAGATAGACTCTTTCCTCACACAGACCTGGAAGCAAGGAGACTTGGGCAGTCAACAAGGCAAGGACTCAGGCTTAGCCCTGGGGTTCCCTGTTAGTGGGCAAGGCGTAAGTTTGTGAGATGTCGGTCCCATGAGTTTAGCTCCTGGCTGTCTCTTCAGAAGGGGCCTGTCATCCTCACTTGGCCTGAAGGTGGCAGCTCTTCCCAGGTCTAGAATAGGTTGGGAATTTGCTTCCCTGAAGCCCTTTAAAGTAGGCCAGCTTCTCTCTCCTTGCCTGGACCTCACCCAGCCTTTGCAGATTATAAAACAGTCTCATTTCTGTTTTCAGAGATTTGTTGGCGGAACCCTCCCCAACCCCCACTACTCCACAGAACACAGAGCAGCCCCTGGAACCAGGAAAAGTGCACAGAGGACGATATAGGATTCTGGGCAAGTAAGTATACCCCAAGACTTCAGCTGATGTGATGTAAATGTGTGCTGGGTGCTTGCTAGTCCTGTGGTCCTGGCCCAACAACTGAGCCCCTCTGAAGAGAGTCAAAATTCCTAGGATTTCCTCCCTGCGGTCCTGCCTTTCTCATGAAGAAGTCAAAATGCTGAGTCACTTGGCCAGCTGGCTTGGAGGATAAGGATGGAGCCTGTGAAGGGATGGAAGCATCCACTGGTCCAACAGAAATCCACAGTTGGCACCCAGTATACTAGGTGGTAACAGCCACAGACACCACACATTTCAGTGAGATGCAGTGCACACGCTGCTGGACCTTTTGGAGACTGCTGCTCCAGCCTCTATTCTGGCAAACCCATGTGTCAACAGTGAATGTAATGATAGCCAACACTTAACTGATGCTAACTATCTGGCCCACACGCTTCTAGAAAATTGTATCTACAAATTTGTTTAATGATAATAGCCCCGTACTGTTGGTACTTAACTTTATTAGATGATGAGGCTGAGGTACAGAGGCTATAGTATTTGTCCAAAGTCACGCAGCTAGTAAGGGATGGTGCTAAGATTCAAACCCCAGGCAATCTATCCTGGCTCAAGAGCCTCTGACTGATATAGCGAACATCATTATCAATAGAAGCAAGGTGCAGAAATATCAGATAAGCAGATTTCTGGGCCCCAAGTTGGTCCTTTATATAAAGCACATCACTCTGTCACTCAACCATCAGTGAGGAAGGGATGCTCTGGAGTTCAGATAATGGACACACAAGCTACAGGCAGCCCATTTGTGGGGCCAGAAGGAAATGAGGTTATTGTGAGCTCAGGGTGTCAGGCCCTTCCTGTCGCCCTCCATGGATACCCTGGCTAGGGCATTCTGTTACTGGTCCCGAAATGGGCCAGTGTAGCCCCTAACAAGACAGCATACCCTGGGGGAATGGCAGGAGTGGAGTGGTGGAATAGAGTGCCCAATGCCTGTTGGGAACTGCATAGACATTAGGACGGAAATGAAGCTGGAGACAAGATGGATTGGAACGGACTTGGAGACTTTTTTTTCCCCTACAAAAGTAAATTGCTTTTCAAGGGGAAAAGTAAACAGTAATGGAAAGCAGTTGTTCAAGGAAGGAGGGGCTCTGCTTTCCTGCCAGGAGCTTGCCATTCTGGCTGAATCTACCTCCCAGGTTCCATCACCAACCTTCAGCAGAGGGAGAGCACAGAGAATGCCTGGGGTAAGAACGGGAGCAGCCATACTGCCTCAGCTCTCTCCCTGGGTTTTATGAACCTCAAGGATTCCCAGGGCTCCCGCAGGGTTGAGGCATCCCAGTATCCCCCTCTTGCAATGTCACATTCCTCAACCTGTCCTCTGCTACCCTATCCCTGCCCCTTCCCTTACCCATCTTAGTTTAGTTCCTATCCCAGCATCTTGCAGCCCAACACCTCCTGGGTGGTACCAAGTGCACAAGGAGGTCAGACTCTCATAATTACATTAAGAGCTTTTGACAGGACCAAGCTTTCGTCTTCTATTTCTGTCCGGTTCAAACTCTACTGTGCCACCTCAATGGCTGAAATATGTGAGGAAAAGGATCCATTAGCCCTTTCTGGAAACAGGAGACAGCAAAGGTGTCATGTGCCCAGCACTCATGTCTACAAAGAGATTTATGGCTTGTTCTCTTGACTAATAAGTAGATGAATAAAAAATATCTTTTTTGGTGTTATCTCACTTAGAGTTAAATTTATTATGTTCAATATTTTATCCCAGTATCAAATCATAAGGCTAAATGGAGCCAGAAATGGAATCCCTTTTGCCCTGGCTCTCTCCTTGAACCTCTGCTCTCATCTTGACCCAATAGAACATTTACTTTCAATATGACAAAGTTAGTGCTGAGAAAGTCAAGGCCATTGGATGGAGATTTTGTGGCATGTTAGTCATTTAAACAAGCAGTCTGTCTTGCCTCAAGAGCTGAACTTGACTGTTCTGCATCACTGTCACCAACTTCTCTGACCTCACAGGGAGCTGTAGGTTCAGAAGTGAAATGGCAGCCACAACTGGGCTTCCATAGAGCACAGAAAAAGGAAATAAGATGACCATGTGGTTATGAAAGAAACCTCATGGACAAGGAGCCTCCTACTATTCTCCAAGAGGAGAAATACTAACCATCATCTACTACTAGCTATTACCATGTGCCAGGTGCTAAATTAAGTATGTGATATGGCTTGTGTGATTTGAGCTTGTGGAAGCCCATGCCTGAGGCACAGTTAGGAACTCAGTTTACACATGGAGAAAGCACAGGCTTAGAATGCTTAAGGAACTCCTCCAATGCCATATGGGTAATAAGTTTCATGATAGAAATGTGTTCCTAGCTGAAGGTTGAGCCAAGATAAACAGTTTAACAGTAGAACCTTCATTATTAGCTCCAGTTGGAAACTGTCAATTAAATACTCAGTGATGGAGAGAGTAGAGCACATTTTGGGGGGTGTTTTGTGGGGTCTCAACTTTGACCTCTGGCTCCTAAAATACACTCCTCTCTATGTCCCTTGAGAAGGTTTTTCACTGAGTTTGATAGACTCCTGAGGGATCTCAGAGAGGAGCCAGTGCCCTTGACACCTTCACTCTCAGGAAGGCATGAGTTTTACTTCCTATCCGTGCCTGGCCACTGGTCGACTTTCACACATTACGGGTAAATGAAACATCTGTACATGAATCTAGTCATTCCAGAAGTTTTATTATGAGTGAATTCCTACTTTGAGGCTTCCAAATTACTTGAGGCAGCATGACCAGGGCATGCAGCTAAGGCTTGCGATGGCCTCCTTCTGCTCTAGACAGACCTGTGTGAGGCAAGAGTGTATGTGTGGCCACAAATGACAGGAAGCCATATTTACAGGGGTTAACACAGAATGGTGTGTTTCCTGGGAACAGTGCTCAATGACAGGGCAGCTGCTCTCTAGCTTTCCTACCAGGCTGCAAGATAGCTGGTGTTCCTCAAGGCATGCCACCCATGAAACCTAGAGAGTGGCAAGAGGGAGAGCTACCTGCACCATTTCATCAGGAAATTCCACAGCCCTCACAGAAGCTTCGAAAGGACTTCTGCTGACATTACACTGTGTCATGTGGTACTTCTAGGGACCAAGATAAAAGTCATTGTCCCTCATGATGGAGGAGCCCAGGAGAAACAAGAGGAGCTATCTGTTGAATCAACCAACTAATATATCTGGCAGAGGAATCATTTTTCAGTCACTAGTCAGGTGCACCTACTTACAAACTATAGGATCCCTGGACAGTGTCTTAAACTATGAAGACTCTGTGCCTCTCGCTAATGACAGATATAGAGAAGATAGACCCACTCAACAAGGCAATTTTAAGAGTTAAACAGCCTAATAATAAAGCACTGTCCCAACACTTGGCATTTGCTACAATTGTTGAACCCCATTTAGATACAGAGCCTAGAGCCAAGCTGGCCTTTCTCCACGTGTGTGGCTTCTCTCCTGCTCGCTCTGTGGGACAGCTGAGGCCCAGTAAGTTCCCAGACTGAGGACCAAGGCACCCTCTACCAGGTCAGTAGAGCCCAGTGGTTGAAAAGCAGGGCCTCAAGGTCAGATGTTTCATCCCAGCTGTAGACTGTGCCTGTTACGTAAGATCCTAGGTTCCCCTTTTCCTTGATAGGGGTGAGATCACTTAGATTTACTGAAAGCTAGTTCCTAGTGCTTGTAGAACAGTATCTGCCATAGGCCAGAACACAGGGAAAGGTAGGTGTAATTGTTGACACAGGGACTCCTCAGAGCTCTACTCTTAACTGGGCTGAAATGTGGTTAGGCAGGAAGAGGAGGCCTGGGTTTGAAGAGCAGTTCTGTCTGGTCAGATGCCCTTTACCTGTTGGAGCACTGCTCAACTATACAATGACACTAGAGCCTTCCCATTTCTCTACCTGGGAATACCAACAAGGGCATTGGACCAGCACCAAGGAAAAAGCAGGACCCAAAGAACTGTCAGCATGCAGGACCCTCCCTCTCCTGAACCATAATCTGCCTTTAGGGTGTGAAGGTGCTTTAAATCTCTGGAAAGAATGTTCTGAGATTTCCTTGGAGTTCCTTGACAGGATGCCTGCTTTATGAAACTTCACCCCACATCTCCTTGTCCCAGATCTTGGGCTTGTTCAGCAAAGAGGAGTGGGCACAGGGATCACTCAGGCCCTGCTCAGTCCCTGCTCTCTAGGGCCCGTGTTGGTATAAAAAGTAGATAAAGATGCTGGCAATCACATGGAGCCACACCCATGAAGAGGCAGGAGCGATTCACTTTATAAATCACCTGGCATGGTAAGGGAGAAGAGAGGGCAAGCGAGCAAGATGTCTTTACACTTTCTGTATGACTCTTTCCAGGCTCAGGCACTTGGTCCTGCAGGTCAGGTAAACCTCACTGCTGTTCTCTGTGATTTAATGGAGAAAATGATTGGGGATGACAGAGCTTTGCTCCAGAGCCAGAAACAGTAACTTCATAATGGGGAGTCTGTGAAATGATTTCTGCCATTTACGGGACCACTCTGCCTGCTGTCAAAATGGGACATCCAAGGACCAAGGAGTCACTTGCCCAAAAAGCAGGAGCATGTTTTGTTTAGGGGGAGCAAAGGATGAAGCAGATGCAATTGTATGACAAGTCCCAGAAGCAGTTGCCATGAGCCTGACCTAGCCAACTGCTAAAACATATTGTTCAGCCCCAGGGACTCATACAAGCTTGGAGGGATTAACAAAGTGCCCCTCCAAATACATTCTCATACCCCACACTCATGGGAGCTCAGTTATCCTATGAAAAGTAAAGAAATGAGGAAGCCAAAGTACAGATAAATATTGTACGTTTTCTTAAAGTCACAAGGAGAAAATCACAAGGGCTCAAATAAAGGACTCTTTAATAACACCATTCTGTGTGGTTCTTTAGCTAATTTTGTGCCCTGCCATGTAGAAACCACACCACCAGTATTCTTTATCAGAAAGTAGCCCAGCCTCATGGCTTGGAGCACAGGTCTGGTCTGAGTCTTGTATCTTTGGAACTACCTGTTCTGTGACCTGTGTGGAGTTGTTGTCAGACATACAGCACATGTTCAACAAATGGTGTTGTTTAATGTTGTCATTAATGATACTGGTCTCTGGACCAGTCTTATTTAATAGCCTGGCACCAATAACAGGGATGAGCCTCCTGTATTTTATACTTTTATTTAGTAATGGATCTGCTGAAACATCAGAGTGTTGGATGTGAGCTTCTGGAGTTTTGCAACTTTCCTGTCTGGGATGCCCACCCTTGTTCCTTTCCTCATCTTCACAGCACCACCACGTACTATTTACCACTGAAATTTAAGCTACACGACAAGAGGGTTGAAATGCACATGTTATCAAATATAAGGAAATGCATGAAAAGCTAAGTGGGTTCATTCTCACAACTTTTAAGTAGAGAAAAATGAAGACAGGGCTTGAAGTAATTGACTTTCGGGGCTTGATTAAACCTTTCTCTTTGGTCTGGATGTTTTGTTCTTAGGCAAATTCAGGAACTGGGTCTGGCAGAGTCTTTGCATGGGTTCTCCACCTGTGTCTAATACAATGAAAAGAGAGCATTTATTCACCCTCCCATCTCCCCTGCCCTCTCTCCTCCTAGCCTGGGACCTGTCCCATTCCTTGCCTGGGCACCCCAGACATCAGGGGAACCACCACTGCTTCCTGCTCCTTTGCATACAGACCAACCTAGTTCCTTCTGGGGTCCCCAGGAGCCCTCTGGGCCTGGCCCCACCCTCACCTCCTTCTGCTTCCCTGGGCCTGCACAACCGGCAGGCCTCTCTTGGGGTAAGTCGATCGTGCCGCACCTTGACTCCCCAACCTCATTCACCCTCTCATCTCCCCTGCCTGACTCTCCTCCTAGCGTGGGTCCTGTCCCATTCCTTCTCTTGGTGCCCCAGACCCTGGGGGAACCACCACTGCTTCCTGACCCTTTGCATCCAGACCAACCCAGTTACTTCTGGGGTTCCCAGGAGCTCTGTGGGCCTGGCCCTGCCCTCACCTCCCTCTGCTTCCCTAGACTGTACAACCTGCCAGCCTCTCTCCTAGGAGCCCTCAGGGCCTGGTCCCACCCTCACCTTCCTCTGCTTCCCTGGGCTGCACAACAGCCAGCCTCATTCCTGGATGCTGGGGCTAACCTTTTCCTCTTCCTGATCCTTTGCATCCAGACCAACCCAGTTCCTCAGTGCAGTCCCCAGGAGCCCTTGGAACCTTTTCCTGCCCCCAGCTCCCTTTGCATCTCTGGGTGGCATGGCCACCAGCTCCCCTAGACCAGCATCTTTCCTGGGCCCTGCTTCCAGGCCAGTCCAACCCCCAAATGCCTGAGGCCAAAATCTTTCCTGGAGGGATCCAGACCTTAGGAGAAAGCCTGAGAGCATCTGATCCTCATCTGACTTGGGCCTCTGTGGGAACTCCTGAAGACAAAAGCAATCTGGCCACTTCAATGTAAAATCAAAACACAGAATCCAAAGTTTAGAGGAACCAGCTTTTCATGCCCCAAAAGTAAACTACAAAGACACATAAGTTCAAAAAAAGAAGCAGACCTAAACTTGGAGGCTTGAGTCTCACACAAGAAACAGAAACTATAAAAGAAATTCATATGTCAAAATCACAGAGAAAAAATAATAACATGAAAAACCAAAATAACATAACCCCACCAAATACCAGTAATCCTCTAGAGGAGCACAGTGAGAACCCCGTAGAGACAATGCAGGACATGGAACTCAAAAGAACAATGATGAATATGATACAAGAATTCAGTGAATTTAAAGAACACACAAACAAGGTAATCATAGAGATGAAGGAAGATAGGGATAAACTTCTGAATGAATTCAGAAAAGAGCTAGAAATATTGAAGAATACTCAGGCTGAAATAAAGAACAAAGTGAAACACTCCATAAGCCAATTAGAAACGACAGGAGAAAGCCTCACAAATAGGATGAACGAAATGGAAAACAGAGTATCAAGACTGGAAGATAAAGTGGA
>NW_008354281.1:5961464-5962686 GCF_000622305.1 Nannospalax galili
GCAAAATGTGTATTATAGTCGAAAGGAGAAAAAAAAATGTTCCATGACATAAATAGGCTGAAGGAATTCAAACCAGCCCTTCAGAGAGTTCTGGAAACAATACAAAGAGCTAAAGAAAGGAATGACTATACCCAAGGGGTTGAAGAAAGAAATTCAATGAAGGTATAACAGTGGAAAAGTACAGCTATATCAAGAATGTAAACAGAAATAAAAATGACAAGATTCAATATTCATTTTTCATTAATAACTTTAAATATTAATGGACTGAACTCCCCAGTCAAAAGACACAGTCTAGGTGAATGGATTAAGAAACAAAACCCATCTTTTTGTTGTCTGCACAAAACTCATCTCACTTTCAAGGACAAACACTATCTTAAAGTGAAAGGGTGGAAAAAAAATATACCAAGCGAATGGCACTAAGAAAAAAGTAGGCATTGCAATTCTAATATCTGACAAAATAGACTTTAAACTAAAACTAATCAGAAGAGGTAAAGAGGGCTACTTCATTCTGATCAAAGGAACAATAGATTAAGAAGCTATTACAATCATGAATATACATTCACCAAACTCTGGTGTACCCAACTTCATTAAAACAGTACTACAGGACTTCAAGACACAGATTAACCCCAACTCATTAATAGTAGGGGACTTCAATACCCCACTGTCTCCATTAGATAGGTCAACAGGGAAGAGAGTTAATAGAGAGGCATCTGAATTAAACAATTCCATATATCAAATGGACTTAACAGACATCTACCAAGTATTCCAACCAAGCACCAAAGGACATACTTTCTACTCAGCACCCCATGGAACCTTCTCCAAAATCGACCATATACTGGGGCACAAAACAAACCTCAACAAATACAAGAAGACTGAAATAATTTCATGCATTCTATCAGAACACAATGCAATAAAGCTTACAGGCAACACCAGAAGAAGCCCTAATCACCACATGAACACATGGAGATTAAACAACACACACTTAAATGATGATGGGTCAAAAAAGAAACTAAGGAAGAACTAAAAGTATTCCTGGAACTAAGTGAAAAGGACAATATAACACAACAAAACCTCTGGGACATACTGAAAGCAGTCTTTAGAGGGAAGTTTATAGCTCTAAGTTCCTACATCAAAAAATTGGAAAGAACACAAATAAATGACTTAACATTGCAACTCAAGACACTTGAAAAGCAACAACAAATGAAACCCAAATCCAGCAGAC
>NW_008354281.1:5964097-5964396 GCF_000622305.1 Nannospalax galili
CAAAATCCCCATGACATTCTTCACAGAGTTGGAAAAAAAATCCTAAGATTCATATGGAAGCACAAAAGACCTCAGATAGCCAAAGCAACCTGAGCACTAAGAGCAATGCCGCAGGGATTACTATACCAGACTTTAAGCTGTATCACAGAGCTTTAGTCATAAAAACAACATGGTACTGGCACAAAAATAGACCATAGATCAATAGAACAAACCTGAAGACCCAAATATGAGTACATGCAATTTCAGCCACCTGATATTTGACAAAGGGGCTAAGAACATTCACTAGAGGAATGGTGCTG
>NW_008354281.1:5964475-5965964 GCF_000622305.1 Nannospalax galili
ACAAAAGTCAATTCCAAATGGCTCAAAGACCTCAATGTAAAGCCTGAAATTCTGAAACTGTTAGAAGAAAACATTGGCAAAAACCTACAAGATATAGGTGTAGGAATGGATTTTCTAAACGGGACATCAATTGCTCAGAAAACAAGGGTAAGAATTAACAAATGGGACCTCATCAAACTAAAAATCTTCTGTACACCAAAGGAGGCAACCAGGGAAGGGAACAGAAAACCCATGGAACGGGAGAAAATCTTCACCAGCAACACATCTGCCAGAGGTTTCACATCCAGAATACATAACAAACTCAAAAAACAGAGAATCAAGACAAGAAGTTAACGCAATTAAAAGATGGGCTAAGGAGCTGAACAGAGAGTTCTCAAAAGAAGAAGTAAAGATGGCTATGAAGCATCTTAAAAGATGTTCAACATCCCTAATAATTAGGGAAATGCAAATTATAACCACTTTAAGATTTCATCTTACCCCAGTCAGACTGGCTAAGATCAAGAGAACAAATGATACCAAATGTTGGTGAGGATGTGGGGAAAGGGTAACACTCATCCACTGCTGGTGGGGCTCCAAACTGGTTTACCCCTATGGAAAGCAGTGTGGAGAACTTGTAAAAAACTACAAATGAGCCTACCATTTGACCCAGTTATACCACTCCTTGGCATATACCCAAAGAACTCATCCTATTGTAAAGACACTTGTACATCCATGTTTGTTTCTGCTCTTTTCACAATAGCTAAGAGATGGAAGCAACCTAAGTGTCCCTCAATTGATGAGTGGATAATGAAAATTGGTTCATTTATACAATGGAGTTTTACTCAGCAGCAAAGAAAGATGAAATCATGAAATTTGCAGGTAAATGGATGGAACTAGAAACTGTTATACTAAGTGAAGTGATACAGACTTAGAAAAAAATTAACATATGTTCTCCCTCATATTTGGATCCTAGAACCAAACCCTGATAAGTGAGTATGTATCCAGACATAACTACAGGAACCAGGATAATGGAAAGGAAACAGGGAGGTAAAGGAAAAGAAAGAACCTGAAAGAGAAGAACCATAGGAAAAAGGCCTTAATAAGGGAGATATGGATAAAAATTGGTTTAATTTAAGGGAGGGGGAAGGGAAGGGTATACAAGGAACCCAGGGGATAAAGGGAAATCAGGAGCTCAAGACAGGTTGGACCATAGGAGAAGGGTATTAGTAATGGAGAAAGGGGGGGGCAAATGGGGGCACCTTAGTTGGGGAAACCATGATGGAGGGGGGAGACAATGCAAGAAATAAATAATGCCTAGCTAGTTTTAAAAAACAGGGGGAACCATATTACTCTAACAACCTACTGACAAATTATACATAGCAGATCAAGAAATACATGTCTAGGTAAGGTTTATCTGAGAACAATTGGTCTTTGCCCAAGATTTATCTACATGACACACAGTAATTAAAAGTACCAGACTGGTGGAACTAACCTTCTTGGATGTTTAACA
>NW_008354281.1:5966903-5967342 GCF_000622305.1 Nannospalax galili
ATTTGAGGAGGAAGCATGGAAATTTACATCATGTTAATTAGTAGAGGTGATAAACATTACCACTGAAGGCTACCTGATGACTTTATAGACATACACAGGCACCAAGGATCCAAGTGCAACCAGTAATAATCAGATACATACAGATTAGAGTTGCATGCGCCAACATCTCTGTTTAGTAGCAAAAACAATGAGTCTTTCTGCAAGGAACAATATATTCTAAAATGAAATGGAGATCTTTTTTAAAGGTTAAAAAACTCATTCAATTTTATGTCTTACAGGGCTTATACTGAGTTCAATATTGTATAGCTGTAATATGAACTTTTTATAAATTCTCAGTGGACTATTATGGTATCAAAATTAACTATGCCTTAAAGTGTCATTAGTATGCTTCCTTCCTCTAAATGTTCATTAAAATAAGGCATGAAAACTCTGAACATGA
>NW_008354281.1:5967353-6024853 GCF_000622305.1 Nannospalax galili
CTTCATGTCAAATAGTAGACGTGATAAGCATTACCAGTGAAATCTACCTGATGACTTTATATCCATACTCAAGTACTAAGGATCCGAGTGTAACGGACTGTGACTAGTAATAATCAGATACATAGAGATTAAAGACACATGTGCAAACATGTAAGTGTTAGTAGCATTAAAAATGTAGGAAATAGCATATCTTAAAATGAAATGGAGGTCTTCTTTAAAGGGTAAAAACTCATTCAATTTTCTGTCTTGCAGGGTTTATACTGAGTTCAATATTACATGACTGTATTAATTCAACTGTGAACCTAAAAATTTACAGCCACCTTTGAAAGAGATGTATCCTTGCTCTGGAATGTGTTATTGAATATGTTAAAGCTATAATAAAATGCTTCCTCAAATCATTTGGTTATTAAATTAAAAAAAATTTTTTTAAATAAAAAAAACTTTAAAAAAAAAAGAGAGCATTTATAATGGCCACCCACTGCCTTGTTTTCAGGCAAAGGCACCTGGCGAGCCAAGAAGATGATGCTCTTCCAAGTGGGTAAGGTATGTAACATCATGGACAGCCTCTAGAAGGTCAAAGTCACCAGTAGTAGAGCTGGCCCCATCTGGCTACTCTAGGCAGCAAGAGCTGACATAGGCCTTCACAGGAAGATGACTTCAAAGGGGACAAGATTCTTCAAATTGGAAGAATCGCACCCAGGTCACAGGATTCGCTTTGCCTGTCTCCCTTCTATCAGATGCATTCTTCTGAGTTCTACAGCAATTTCACAAAAGGAAAATTTATATTTATTTATTTATTTATTTATGATTGATATATTGTGTACAGCATGTTGTTTTGAAATATGTATACATTGTGGAGTGGAAGAATCAAGCTAATTGATGAATGCACTACTTAGTGTTATTGGCTTGGGATAAGGGACCTTGAAATCTACTCTGAGATGCTCTGAGGAGCACAGTCCTATAGTCATATGGTGTGCAGTAGACCAGAACTTGTCCCACCTGTCCACCTAACTTTTCCATCTTTTCAGAAACATCTTTCCAAACCATGTCTCAAAAGGCACCGGTGAACCCCAGCCCTTGGCAATACTATTCTACACTCTGTGTCTATGAGTTCAAACTTTTTGCTTCTACATAAGAGTTGGCATCATTTGTCAGCATTTGTCTTTCTGTGTCTGGCTTATTTCACTTAACATAAGATCCTCCAGATCCATCTACCTTGATACAAATGATAGGATTTCATTTTTTTTTTTTTTTTTGGTTTTTTTGAAAAAGGGACTCCTGTAAACCCAGCTGTCCTGGAACTCACTATGTAGACCAGGCTGGCCTTGAACTCAGAGATCCACCTGCCTCTGCCTCCCAAGTGCTGAGATTAAAGGCATGCACCACCAAGCCCAGGATTTCATTTTTCTAAATGCTGAATAGTCCTCCTTTATGCATATATACATTTTTCCCATTCATCTGTTAATGGCTATTTAGGTTGTTTGTGTATCTTGGTGTCTCTTGGATGTTGATTTCACGTCCTGAGGGTATAAATGTAGTAATGGGATGCCAAATCATATGGCAAATTTACTACTAGTTTTATTTTTAGGATTCTTCTAATGTTTTTCATAGTGGTTGTACTAATTTACATTCCTCCCAACAGTGTACAAGTATTCCCTACAAAGGGAACCTTTTAAAAGACTGCATCCTGCCCGTGGTGACTGGCTTGTAATTTTTTTTCTAAAGTATATCAATTATTTTTCCATGGGTGCCTCCTACTCTCCCTCAAGTCAATCTCTTCACAGTCCTGACACAGGACAAGAGATGAATTCTCCCAGGGGGTAGCATCCCTGTGTTAGAGTCACTTGTTCCATCTGATTCTCATCCTCTATTCCTGAAGAGTAGGAGGAGCTCAGAGCTGATACCCAGAAGTCAAAAGGCACAAGTGTGCAGTCAAATGCCTTGGTTGGTGAGCTTGGGCAAGAGACTTAACTCTCTGAGCTTCAGATTTCTTACTGGTAATGGGATACTTCATTGGTTGTCATGAGAACCAGAGAACAAAGATAAGAAATGTGTGCCTCCACCAGTTGCCAGTAACTGGTACTAATCATGGATTGGAATGTGATCTCATAGATTCTCCTAATCACATGATCTCAAATACTGACTGTGCTCTGACACTATCTATGGTCATTTGGGATTATCTGCGTCAATCAGAAATATGACCAAGGCTTTATGCACTATGTGCAATTATACATGGGGGAGGGAAGGTGCTCAACTGGGACCGGTACCACCCAGCAGTGGATATTAAGTAGCCTCACTCTCAGGTTGAGATTCATCAGCCACCTTGAGACATTTAAATTTTGGCCAAAGAGGAAGTGCTCTCAAGATAAAGGTCATGTGAAACTGAGTCAGGGAATGTGTGTTATGCTTAAATGAAGCCTCTTTTGACATGGGGATTCAGTATCTGCAATCTGTTCTAAATTTAAGTATGCAAAATGTCAAGTCATCTCACTATTTTGCTTGGGTGAAAAAGAAAAGATTTGAATTTATGACTGCATGTTGTAAGAACTTCTGCTTCATTTCAATTCCTGGCAGGCCCTTGAAAGCAGCAATCAACCAATAATTCACTTTCAGAGCTAAAGGTCGATGTGTTGGCCTGAGAACAAACATGGACATCAAGAGTCAAGCCTTCACTCCTGCTGGATGTGAATGGGGGAGGTCATGAGACTCCAGCTGCTTCTGACATCCCCCAGGCTTCTACCCTTGTGGCCTCCAGGAGGGTCCTCTGTGTCCCTCCCAGGTAGAGCACCACACAGGGCTGTACAGAATACTCCCAAACCCAAGAGCTCTGATCCTTGGGCTCTCACCAGAACCTGTGCTTCGGTTCCCATCAGTGCTCAGTCCTAGGACACTGGGCATGGGCTATTCCTGCCTGGCTGTGGCCACGTGAAAGAACACTGGATTTAGGACTGAGCCTCAGGGAAAGGCCTGACTTTGATAGCTCAAGTCACTTTCAAATGTCCCTGGATGCCTAGGACTTCAGGAGGATAGCACAGATGGTATACACATCTCTTGGTTTTTGCTTTCTTAGGTGTTCATTTTCCCTAACATACACTTCTTATCAAAGGCCTGCTAGAAGATTTCTTATAACTGAAAAACTCTCCAAACAAGCAAAGAAAATGCTATTTTAAAATGCATTGTCTAACTAGATCTTGTTATACCCTGTGTCTGGTATGGATAAGGAAATTCATTGTTTTTTGTGTAATAAATTACAACCAAAGTTGTGGAGCTCAGTGATGTAGCTTGTGATTCAAAAGCTGATGAATGGCAGTACAGATCATGGATTGCCACAGTCTGTCTCCCCATCCTCAGCATCATCAAGAGGTACACCAAAAACCACCGGCAAAGCCATCTCCAGATGGATGGCTTGGTCGCAATCTCACCTCCTCTCCATTTTATGGATAGCACTGAACTCTGGCTTCAGGTTTGTTTGCCTATCTTCTGTCTCCAGTGCTCAAACTTGTAGAACACTTAAGTCAATCTCTTCTACAGCCACGGCCACTGAGCCCAGAAGAATGAGTTGTTCAACAGCCAGGGCTCTTTGTAGCTTTCACGCCTTTTATTGACTGAGCATCCCTCATCCAGTGATCTAAAATCCAAAATGTTCCAAAATCCAAAATTTCTGCTCACTGACCCAATGCCATAAGTAGGAAATTCCATACCTGACTTCATGTGACAGGCCACAGTCAAAATGCAGGTACACTAAAACTATTGCATAAATTTACCTTCAGGCTATGTATATAAATAGATACATTTTATCTTTATTTAGATCCTATCCTCAGGATAGCTCATTATGTATATACAAGCATTCCAAAATCCAAAAAATCTGAAATATGAAATATTGCTGGTCTCAAGCATTTCTGACAAGTGCTCTGCCTGCCAGCAGGAATGACCACAGCACCAAAGAACCTGAAGGCGAAGGGAAGCGCTAGTGGAGGGGGACACATACACCCCAAGGAGAGGAAGCAGTGTCCAGCAGAAATCCAAGAACCAATAGGCACAGAAAAGAGAAGTAAAGGGTGTGACTGGTATGGACCAGCTACCAAGGATTCCCATCTTTCTCATTTCTGGATTTACAGAAGTAAGCATGAATTTCAAGTAGGAACCAAATTTTTCCATCCACATTCCTCCTAGGTGAGCTGCCAGATGTCTATGCAATCCTCTCTCCTAACCTCTGAACCTGAGAATTGGCTCAAAGCAGGGATCTCTCCCCTCCCTCTGCTTCCATCATCTTCAATATCAGCTTCCAGGAGCTCTGGGTACCAAAGGCAAGCTGCCATTAGAGGCTGAGCCAACTAGCAGTTAACATTAAGGATCAACTTGACAGAATCTAGAATCACCCATGAGACCAGTCCCCATGTACACCTAGGGATTATTTAGCCTCTGGGCATACCTGTGAGGGATTATATTGATTAATTTATATGGGAACACCCACCCTGAAAGTGGGCAGCATCACTCCTGGGGTTCGGGTCCTAAACTGCACATATACACATACACCCACATGTATACGCACAAAAATTGAATGTAAAAAATATAAGGTGAAGAGCAGCTAAAGAAAACAAACAACATTGACCCCTGGCCTCCAGAAGCATGCACACACTCATGAGACATGTATACACACATGAACACATATACACAAAAAATTGTGGAATAAGTCCAGAAGTTCAGATTCACACACACTCTGATGACAAAATAAAAATCTATTGATCACTGGATTTTTTTCTAGGTACGTGTGTGTGTGTGTGTGTGTTATAATACATAAATACATATATAGTTGTTGTTGTTGTTGTTGAGATAGGGTCTCCTTGTAGCCCCAGCTAGCCTGGAATTCAATATGTAGACCAGGCTGGATCTCAGAGATCTGCCTGCTTCTGCCTCTCAAATGCTGGGATTAAAGATGTGCACCACCACACCTGGGCACTTATATTTACCTTTATAAATAGGTTTTAGTTTTATGCATACTATTACAACTCAAGCAATATAGAAAAACGCAGAGAGAAAAGTGCCTGCCTTCTACCTTGCCTGGTCTCCTTTGGACTTTCCTGACCTTGAAAAGGCACATTTACACAGACGATACATTTGTGGCTAGATCTCATGTTCCCACCAATCTATGCTGCTTTTGTTTGTAAGATATGTCATGACTTTGTGTGTCACCAAGAAAGGAAACACACTGCCAGTGAATCCGTGACACCACTGGCTTTAAGATGCCCCCAGAGCTTTCACTTAGACTGTCAAAGTGAAGAACATCTCAGAACCAATGCAAAAAGCTTTTTAAAATATACGTATGGTCATACATGTACAAATATATATGTGTGTATATATATTTATATATATATAGGTTTTGCTTTTTTCCAGCACATCTTAAATAACTCCCTGTGCCACTTCTCCTTTCCTTGTAAGACTCTACTGCCAATTTTCATCATACATACCTTTCATTTTAAAAATAAAAGATACCTTTTATGCTCTCTTTTCCTTTTCCGAGACAACTGCATTCCTGAATTTTATACCCATCCTTCCACTGTGTTTTTATACTTCACATACAGATATTCCTATCTTTGAATTTACATGACTGCTACACATGACATATATTATTCTACCTTACATTCAATAGCATAGTTGACCTGTGTGGATATGAAGTTAGTTATTTTTTTAAAAAAATTATTTATTTATTTTTACTATTTTATTTTATGTGTATAGGTGTATTGCCTGCGTGTATGTACGTGCATGCAATGTCCATGGAGGTCAGAAGATGGTATTGGATCCCCTGGAATTGGAGTTGTGAAATTAATTCTTTTTAAAAAGTGTTTTAGGGACTGGAGAGATGGCTTAGTGGTGAAGAGCACTTGCTCTTGCAGACAACTTGGGTTCAGTTCCCAGCACCCACATGGTGGCTAACAACCATCCCTAACTCCAGTTCCAGGGGATCTGACTCCCTCTTCTGACCTCCATGGGCATTGCAGGACACAGGTACACTTACATACATGCAGGTAATACACTCATATACATAAAAAATAAATGAATAAAATATTTTTAAATGTTTAATTGTAAATTGTGTGTGTGTGTGTGTGTGTGTGTGTGTGTAGGTATGTGCACATGAGTGAAGCTACCCACAGAGGCCAGAAGAGGACTATGGATCCCCTAGAGTTGTAATTACAAGCGATTGTGAATCCCCACTATCTGCCTGCTGGGAACTGATCACTGGTCCTCTAGAAGTGCAGCACTCCTCTTAACTGCTGAGCCATCTCTCCAACCCCTGAAGTAAATGAATCCTTTTCTAATCATTTGTAATCTTGGGCTTCATCTTCAACTCATCACAATTTAAACAAGCCCCTGGACCAAAGCAAGTGGGCATCCACATTGTGTGATATGTTGTATTAGCATCCTTCTGAAAGGGGCATCCATTAACACTTTCTCTGGCAGCCTGTGAAGAAAGCATAAAATCTTCACCAGCAGTTAACAGTAATTATTTTAAAATCTTTCCTACCTATTAATAACATTTTTTTTCCTGTGAACACTTGTCAGGATAAGCATTTTTTTCCCCAAATGTGCTTATTGACCATTTGTACTCTGTATATTTTCTGTTTGTTATTTACCTTTTAGATTAACCCTTTTCGATTTCACATCTCTCAGTGATGTCTATACAGCATGGATAATATTCTCCTACATGGTAAATGTGCCCTTATTAGAGGAATTTTTAAATTTTATAAGCTCATATTTTGTCAGTCAGTTTCTTTATGTTTTGTCTTAGAAAGGGCTTTCTTATCTCAAAAACTCAGAGATGCTCTGTTAGATCAGAATTATCCCTTACAAGTTGTGCTGGATAGCTTTAGTGTCAACTTGACACACCTGGGTTGAGGGGGCCTCATTGGGGAATTGCCTCCATTGGATTGGCCTGTGGCCATGTCTGTGGGGCATTTTCTTGATTGTTGAGTGATGTGGAAGGGCCCAGCCCACTGTGGATTGTGCCACCCCCGGGCAGGTGGTTCTGTATTGGATAAGAGAGCAAGCTGAGCAGGGGCCAGGGGAGCAAGCCAGTAAGCAGTGTTCCTCCACGGCCTATGCTCCAGCTCCTGCCTCCAGGTTCCTGCCCTGAGTTCCTACCTTGGGCTCTTGGATGAACTGTGCCCCGGGAGATGTAAGCTAAATAAACCCTTTCCTCCCAAGTTGGTATTGGTCAGAGTGTTTTGTCACAGCAATGGAGAAACAAATTAGGACACAAGTCAACCTTGAATCCAGCTGGAGTTTGCGTTTGTAGGTGTTTGGTGGGGGGTGCTCCCGAGGTCAGCTGTTGACTGTGCTCCTTCTAGCTGCCTGACTTGGGCGGATTATTTTTCTGGCCGGAAAAAGTGCAAGTGAAGCCAACCACAGACGCCTCTCTGTTCCACACGAGTGGCTTGCTGTTTTCCTTCCAGAAGTTGCTCTGTCTACAGAACCCTGCCCCCAAATTCATTTCTTTCCCATTTCAAAAGGAATCACACAGATTTGCTTTATCGTACCCAGTCTTTGAACTAGTCCTACTCACAAAGTGCCTCCAGTCTTATGGGAAACCCAGTCCATAATCTATACTTGGTTTCATTTGTTTGGAATAGAGCAGGCTTTGGTGGGTGTCGGCCAAATGGATGAGATACCAGCAGCACTGGAATTTGAGGAGAGAGTAAGGAATCTGCCCAGAGGATTGTGTGGGCTCTAAGGAACTGGAGCACTGAACCAGAAGAGAGGCCCCCAGGCTCCTCCACCTTATCAGTTGACACCTGCAAACCAAGTTCTCGGTTCTCACAAATTAGTTAAGACTGTTCTGGAGGGAGTTGCAAAGCTGCAAGCATGATGCTCATCTCTCCATTCTCCTTCCTCAAAGGCTTCAAGAGCCAGCAGCTTTTTGGCCGCATGGAAATCCCCCGGGGCTCCGAGATGCTGGCCTGTGCCTCTCCGCTGTGCGCAGCATCCCAGGAGTATCCTGCTACAGGGTGTCAGCTTCCTGAAGTCAGGCGTACTTACCATGCAGAGGCCGGCCACCTCCCTGCATGATGCCAAAGCATCCCCTAGGAAAAGAGCAGCAGTGTCTCCTGAAATTGCCAAGGGGCGTTTCCTATGGTGTCCTGATCTGTGGACAAGAAGAAGGGTGGCAAGGAGATTACAGGTCCCTGCTATGGGAAAGAGACACGTTTGCACATCCAGTGGGAGCAGGAAGCTTTCCTTGTCTGGAAAAGGCCAGAGGAGGTTTCTGGAAGCCAGAGGGAAGGATGAGGTCCCTTGTCTCCTTCTATTCTCAGCCCCAGCAAAGAGGATCTCCTTGCCAAAAGACTGACAGGTTTTTGTTGTAAGTCAGAACCAGCAGAGCAAAAACTACTTATTTTTCTAAATGCCAAGGTCTCACTTTAAACTCCAGATCTTTCTGTCTCAGCCTCCAGCATTGGTATTACAGGCTTTAGTCCCCAAGCCTGGTACCAGAGTGGGTTTTGACAGAGTGGGTTTTGGCAAGCCACTGGCTGCCCTGTGTGCTGGGGTTTCTCTTCTATCTTATGCTATATGCAGAGATGAATATTATTATTGCTGGGGACACTTTCTGTCCCCAGAAGTGAGTCCCCACAGTTCTGAGATCTTGCTCCCCACTCTTCTGTGACCACAGTGTCCCAGCAGAGCTGGGGGGGCTGTTGGGAGAGAGAGAGAAACAGAGAGAGAGGCAGGGAGAGAGACAGAGACAGAGAGATTAGATGGTGTGAAAAAGCAGAGGGAAATGTATTAGCTCAAAAACCTACTACTGAAAAATACACATATGATATCTGAACATGAGTGCGTGTGTGTACCTGAAAGCTATATAACAAGGAACAACAGTGCGGACAGGAGAAGCCTCCTTTTGAGTTGTTGATAATGGTAGACCAAGAGACTCCCAAAATTAAATAGGCTATTGTCACAGCCCCTGATTACTTCCCAGAACTTTAAAGTAAGACCCTATTCCTGAAGACAGAACATACTTTGGACATAGGACTTGGACCAATGGAGCTGGAACTGATGTGAAAGCCACCTCCCTGAAGACTAACTCGCATAATTCTAGAGGATGCTATGCAAAGTGCTAAGGGAGAAAATCAATCAATGGTCCAACCCCACTTTAAAGCTTAATAACCACAACGACTGGCACAACAAACTATAGTGGTGCAGTAGAGGCACATTTATCTTGGGGGTAATCAACAGCTCTCTAATTGAACTTAAAGCCCTCTCAGTGGGAAGGGAACTCATGGGTGAAACTGTAAACATTGCCAAATGCACATGGCTGAAAAGGTCATAGATCCTAGAGAAAACCCTGCCTCTATTACATGCCTACAAATGTAATGTCCTACTGTGTGCTAAATATAGACCTAATATTTACAGTATACCATATACCACTCATCAAAGCAGCTTATTTTTGCAACAGATGGAGACTGAGAGTTTCACAACCGGTCAAACAGAGAAAATAAGTTTCTGTGAGATGCCCAGTCCTAAGTGACACATCTACAATGGAATCTCTTTGCCTAGGGCTCATGGAACATAGCCGGACAAGGGGTAGAGAGAATCCTAATTCAACTTTCAATTCTCACCAATGAAGCTTCCTCATACAACAGAAGGTGATGCAGAAAAATTCAATAAAAAAATATACTTTGAGGGACAAAACAACTGGGTATGGTGTCATACACTTGTGTTGTATAGGCTTATCCTCCGAATGACCAGCAACAGATGGATATCTTCTTCTCTAGCTTCTCTCTGGCTTACTTCAAAATGGTTGGACCCTAAGACTCTCTGTAGGAAGGGAGGGGCAAAGGGAGACAGCCACCTCTCCCACCCAATCAGCCAGGCTTAACAGCATGATGGGGAAGGACTAAAGATAGACACAGGGGAAGCCAGAGAGGGGGAGGGTGCTTCGCCAATTTGGGCTGGCAGGCACCGAAATGTAGGAAACAAACAAAAAAGAACAGCCCAAGGGTGCTTATTCTTTGTAAGTAACCCCTCACCACCATCATATGATCTGTTAGTAAGCCCAATAAATATTTTTATTCTCTAAACTGTAGTTTGGAGGAATATTTTCTCGGCAGGAGGAAGGGGCTGCAGCAGGCCTGGAAGCTGAGTGCTCGGCTCCCAGACCCCAGGCATGAATTGGACTCACAACTTGCAATCCCAGCACTGGGGATGTAGAGACCAGCAGAACCTTGGAGCTCACTGGTCAGGCAGCCTAGCTGAATCAGTGAGCTCTAGGTTCAGTGAGAGACCTTCTCTCAAAAAAATTAGGTGAAGAGTGATTGAGAAAGGCACCTGACATTGCCCTCTGGCCTCCATACACACATATATGCCTGCCCCCATGTGCATGTGCACACATGAACACACACACACACACACATACACACACACACCCCTCAAGAACCCTTCCTTCTAATCCTTTTTCTCTGAGAAGTTGACCTTGCCATGGGAAATATTGCCCCCACAAACACTCCAGCTCTGCATCTGCTTAGCCAATCTGTCTTGTAGGTTGGAGTTGGCTCGCACATCTCTGTCTCCTGACCAGCCTGGGGTCTACTCTTCAGCCCTCACTTCCCACTCTTCTGCTCTCTTCTTTTCAGAAGGGAAGGAAGAACTAAATATAATTTGTTCTGTTTTATCTGAACTAAATATAATAGGGAATTATCTTCCACTCATTCATTTTTTGGCTCACTTGTTTATTATACCTCTGCCTCCACTGGAAGATAAGTTTCATGGGAACATAAACCTCTCTTGCTTGCACCCTGTCTCCAGCTCCTAAAACAATTCGGCAAGAGGATTTGTGCAGCATACACTCACTGAGCTGAGCAGACAAATGAGAACTGGTTGGGTTTGATTTAACTGACTGAACGGGTTTGATTCAGCTGCCAGTGTGTTGTGCCCCTCATTCTCACAGTCAGTGGTCTGTCTCCACTTTGTGACTCCCTCCCTCCTCAGCCTGACTTCATATGTATGCAGCCCCATTGCCTCCGGAAGCAGATCTCCTTAAGACTATTGTATCTCCATCGAGGTCAGACGCAATGGCCTTTCTTAGCACACTGCCTTCAACTTGTCTCCAGACTGGGCACTGGGGAGCCTTCCTTAGGTACCTCCAACTCACCTAGACTTGCCAGGGTCCCTTGCTTTTCTATTTGTTTTTGTTTCATGTTCTCAAGTATGTGTTCTTCCTGTGCCCTATAAATAAAAGTGTTCCCTGCCTCTGGACTTGGCTCATTCTTCCCTCTCCTCCTCACATGGGGATTGATTGCGCCAAGTATATGAACTCATGATCTTCTCAAGAATGACTGCTGGGAACTAGTACATGGTTCATTCTGCCTATGGCTGTTCATACTTGTGTGAATAATTTATTTATTTATTTGTGTGTGTGTGCACATGCCCATCTCACCACATGTGTGTGGAAGCCAGAGGACCGCTTGAAGGAGCTGGTTCTCTCCTTCCATCATGTGGTTTCAGCAGATGGAACTCAGGCCATCAGGCTCACCAAGTGCCTTTAACCTGCTGAGCCATCTCTCCGGCTCTGTGGCTGTCCTTTTTCCTGGGCATGTGTAGTAGTATTTTCCTGCATTCACCTGATCTCAGAAGAACTGATCATGCACCTTACTTTTACCAATGACATATGAGAAAAAAAGTCACCTGTTACTTCTGCACAGGAGTGCTGAGAGCCCATACTTGCCATATTCTTTCCCCCTATGTCTGTAGCCATGGAGAGTGTGTCCAGGTGGAGCTTGTTGAACTGAGTCCTGAGTAAACAGCGTGCACACTCTGTCCACTGTGCATACCATTGTTTCCAGCCCTGGACAGCTCAGAGCAGCTTGTCACTGTAACACGGTTTACCCTTAATGAGATAGCTGCTCAGTATGACTTTTTTTATTAAGTTCTGTATCTCCAGCTACCTTCAAGTTTTTACCTGGAATACTTCTAGAAGCTTTAGCCCAATGCATCTAGGTTTAGATTCATTGTTTTTCCTCTCTCACCTTGAACGTAGCTCTCTTTCTGACATTTCTGCTTTGGTCAGTGATACCAACACCCTTGTAAAAACCTCATCTCCTCCATAAATGCTATACAATAAGTGACATTTTCCCTTCCTTTATTTATATGCCTGTGTCTTTGTCCACATGGGGGTCTCCTCTTTTCCATGTCGGACCCTTTTTCCTAAACAATTACCCCTTGAGTGTCTCTTCCTGTCATTAGTCATTGTTGTCTGTGGTAAGACAAAGACCGAGGTCACATTACTCCTTTGCTTCAAAACTACAGTGGATCTATATATACTAAGGAATAAATTCTCAGTCTCTGATTGGCAAATCTGGCAGTTACAATCCTTTAACCTATCATCTCTAATCCCATTTCCCTACTCCTGTGCATGCCTCTGACAGGGGCACCAAACCACTTCATTATAAACAAGACAGAACTTGGGGTGCTGATTTTTTTGCCAATTGGATACTAATTAAACATTTATCAGTGTGTCTATGAGGCTATTTTGGAGGAGATCAGCCTTTGGATTTAGACACTACATAAAGCAAACAGTTCTTCCTGTGTGGGTGAGCCTCATCCATCCTATCCAGGGCTTGCATAGAACAGGAAGGTAGAGGGAGCCCAAATTCTCTGGCTGGACTAAGCTATCAACCTTCCATTACTCTTGAACTGGGACTTACACCATAGGCCTCTCTGTTGAACTGGAATTTATACTGCCAGCTTTCATTGGACTCTACTGTAGAGAGCTCATAATGGGACTTTACACAAGCCAGTTCTTTGTGAAAAAAAAAAAATCACACTCCCTGAATCTAGAATATATGCGTTCTGAGGTCCTGTCTCTTACCCCTGGAACTCTCAGAATTAACTCTGTGTCCTATGAATGCTTTTCTTTTCACACATTCCTATCAGAATTCAAACTCAGGGCTGGAGAGAGGCCTCAATGGTTAAGAGCACTGGCTGCTCTTGCAGACAACCTGGTTTTGGTTCCCAGCATGAACATGGTGGCTAACAATCATCTCCAGTTCCAGGGGACCTGACAGCCTCCCTGACCTCCACAGGCAGTGCATGCACACATATACTTATACTCGCGCCCACAAAACACTCATACACGTAAGATAAAATAAAAATTTAAAAACTCCAAACCTCAAGTTCACTTTCAAAATCCTGCCAGTGTGCTGGTGTGGTTGCAGGACTTCCTTTGACTAAAGTGACTTCCCTCTTGGATGGTTAGGACACTCCTGCAGCTTTACTTTTCCATGTCACAGTCAAGTTCTGCAGAAATTTCCTATTCCTTCAATTTTGAGCTTTTCTATACCATTGCATCCTGAGCATCTTTGACTCCCCAACAGGGCACAGGGCTAACTTTGACTATTTCCCATAAATCTTAGTTGAGTAAAAAAGCATCAATATATGGCCTCAATTCACTTTCCTTGTTTGACTAAGCAAAGAGAGCACATGTGAGAACTTCATATTTTGATGAAGCAGAATGCTGTTTCAAGGAACAGCAATAACAAGAGCTCGGTGTTTAGTTTTGCAACTAATAAAAAATGGTCCACCCTTGGGTTATAAAATTTCATTTTATCTGAATTAGAGTTGTACTGCTGGTGATAATGACCAACTAAATATTAGGAACATCTGTAATTCACCATCATTAGCTTTTCCCAGTATAGGTCACCAAAGAAATACTGCCAGACCCCAGCTGCATACTTATGGCTGTTTATTCACAGCACACAGTTAGTGATGGGAGCCTTCAAATCTCTATGTTATCATTTCTTCCACAAGAATCCCCATCGCTATTAATCTGATAGCTCCTTTATGACCTCCTTGCTCTTAGATATCAGCTTCCATCTAACCCTGGGAATATGGATGACAGAATTTTGTAAAGTAATGAGTTATCCTGGAGTTGATGACTCTCTAAAGACAGCAAACATAAACACAGACTAACGCTAACATGGACTTGTTCTGAAATCTCTCCATATCAGCAGGTCTTGAAGTGCCACCCCTTCCCAACTTCAAGAGCATCGGTATCACCTGGATACTTGTGGGAAATGCAGATTCTAGGGCCCTTCCTCAATCCATTGTTGCAGGGTTTTGGAGAATGACTGGAACTTTGTTGGTCCAGGGCAAGCCAGGGTCCTATGGGGCTGGATACTCACAGTCACCAAAGACCCACTTGGAACAGTGGTGCCAAGTTCATTGTCTTACATTAATGAGGATTAAAGATGCAGATACTTGTGAATAAGGAGAAGGCAAACTTTACTGAGTGATTTAAAGAACGGTAAAAATTAAGGAAAAGTGAGGGACACTCTCAAGATACAAAGATTTAGTAAAGAGGGAAAGTAAAACTCAGTGCCAGTGAATACCAGTTGGTAGTGGGGCAAACTGGTGTTGGAACTTTTTATGAGGTACTAGTTAGAAATTGAGTTATAGGGGCTGGAGAGATGGCTCAGTGGTTGAGAACACTGACTGTTCTTGTACAAGACCCAGGTTCAATCCCAGCACCTACATAGCGGCTAGCAACTGTCCGTAACTCCAGTTCCCGGGGATCCAACAGTCTCTTCTGTCCTCTGCGGGCACTGCACGACATGGGTGCACTTACCTAAATGCAGACAGTACATGCATAACACATAAAATAAAAATAATAAATAATTTTTTAAATTGAGTTATTATTTGGTCAGTTAGAGGTCCTAACACTCAGAGCATGCACTCCTGGTCCAACAAGAGAGAGGATCACACTCTGTCTACATGTGTTATTCACCTTTAGGTGTGTTTGAAGCCCCTCTTGGCCCATCGGTGACTCTGGATATGTTAGTTGTTGACCTTGACTGTCTGCTAGCTCTTAGTCATTGGCTGGTGTACTTCTAACCTTGCAGGTGTTCCAAGTGCTATTAATTATACTAAGTAATATTAGTTTTTGCAGCTATCAAGAAGTAACTGCAATGTGCTTGGTTATCTATCTATGGGATGGTCTGGGGTCTTTTCTCTAATGAACAGGCTTTTTTAGAAGTCATCTTTACTTGTAACTTAGTCTATTATAATTAGCTACATTAGAAGCAAGAATATGTAAAAACAATAGTGCCTAGCATGTTTCCCAAAGAGTAAAGGTTTCATGGAAGCTAGCCATCCAGCCTGCTATCGCTGGCCTTTTAGAGTCTTATCTGTCTCTTATCAGTGTGTTCGGCTGTCTCATAACCATCAGCAACCATCTTTGTCTGTCGTTCTGAGTGCCATGACTTCACTATTTTAACTCTAACACTCCCCTTTAAGACTAAGATCCCATTGTGGCATTTATGGGCAACGTGGAGTTTTCACCAGGGGCCATTTTCTTTCCTGCCTACTGTGAAGTAGCTCCTGCTTCGCTCTCAGACCACAAACCTGCCAATAGAGTACTTGGCATGGTTTTGTGGGTGGGTGGGTTTGAAGCACACTGACATTTGAGAACCACTGTTCTATAAGGTGTTAAGACCCAAAGTAACTAGCGAGAATTCTCTGGACTCTCACTGGTCAACTATTCTTAATTTGCTGTGCTTCAGATCTGATGAAAATATTTGGCTTGCTTTGAAAAGTCTTCCAAAGTACAGATTATGTTATAATTTTAGCTTATCTCTTTTGGTTAAATAAACAGAGACCCATTTAAGCAAGCTAGCTTAAGTAAGGAGGCAATTTCACATAAAGTGGCCTGAAGAATCTCTGGCTCTCTACAACATGGAAATCTAAAACAGGGCTGGACCTCATGCAGTCTGAAGCTGAAGGATGGATTCAGGATTCAAGATGGGTCTAAACATCTTGGCAGAACTTCAATGAAACATCACAACTTTTATGTCCTATTATCAACTAGTTTCATCTGTTTGATCATATTTCTGATCTTCCATAATTTTGGATAGCAGGACTAATTCATTCAAGGTTCTTCAATGACAGAAAGAATATGATAGGTCCAGTTTCCTTTGGAGCCATTTGTATTTAGAGTCAACTATTTAGCAATTTATTGATGAAGAATAGATATCAACTAATCAGAATAGACAACTGATTAGAAGAGAGTGGTATTCAATTAGGATGGGCATTGACTGGTCAAGTCTGGCATGGCCAATGCACACTTGCTGAATATCATGGAGGGATTGTACAGATGTGCTCCTTCAGAAAGGACTGTGGGCACAGCTCAAAGATCCACATAGCAGAAACTTTGAATCCTTTACTGAGTACATATCCTCAGACCTCAGTATTATGCGTGGCATATGATGCATTAAAGTGGTTAACAGAATATATCTTGGAAATCTTATTTAAATATTTGGCAACAATAAACAATACCAATAAATATATTTAAAATCCAAACTCTAAATAAAATGTAGTATGTTTTCCTTTCCCTTCTAGGCTTCTTCTTTATTCCTCATCTAATTCACCTTCCTACCTCCAGAATCCTGGTGTCTAAGACCAAAGCTTCTCTTTAATTAACTCACTTTATTTTATGTCTATGAGTGTTCTGCCTGCATGTATGTAAGTGCACCCATATCATGTAACAGCCATGAAGGCCAGAAGAAGTCACTGGATGCCCTGGAACTGGAGTTATGGATGATCGTTAGATGCTATGTGCATGCTGTGAATCAAACCCTGGTTCCCTTGAAGAACAGCCATTGCTCTTAGTTGCTGAGCCATCATCTCTCCAGTCCCTTCAAAAGCATTGCTTTGTTTCAATATTTAAGTAGTTCAGTTACATATCCATCCTCCAGCTTGAAAATAGTTTATGAATAGAAAATACATAAAGACATACATAACAGTGATAAACATTAGTGTGAGAGAGTGGTTACCTCAGGGGTTACAGGGATGAATCATGGAAAGGTTAAACCTGGTAGAATAATCCCCTAAAGGCTTTTTTAAATTCAGAAATGAAAATGAAATATCTTTTAAAAAATATTTTATTTAAATTCAGAAATGAAAATATCCTTTAAAAATATTTTATTTACTATTTTTATTTTATGTGTATGCGTGTATTGCCTGCATGTAGGTAAGTGCACCTGTGTTGTGCAATGCCTGCGGAGGTCAGAAGAGGCTGTCAGATCCCCTGGAACTGGAGTTATGGACAGTTGTTAGCTGCCATGTGGGTGCTGGAATTCGAATCCCAGTCTTCTGCGAGAACAGCCAGTGTTCTTAACTGCTGAGCCATCTCTCCAGCCCCGAAAATGAAATATCTTTATAAAACACAAAAGAGTGATGCTATGCTAGTGTTAGCATGATACCAATAAATTAAGTAAATAACTTCTGGCAATTGATTTCTGCATCTGTTGATAAAAATTTTCAACAAAAAGCAATATAACTGAATAGATGTGAAGTAATTATTTTCAAGCAAGGAATAACAGTGTACGACTGTAATCTTGAGAAAGGAAATGCAGGCGGGGAGCCCATGGACATGTCTTTGTGACTAGGTACACTTGCGTGACAGAACGTAGGAAACTGTGAACTAAGCACAACTGTGATTCTGCAGATACCTGAGAAAAGGTGAGTGGGCTGTTACTGCAGCTAGGAATTGAGGGCCACAGTACCTGAGAAGAGGGAGCTGTTCAGAGAGATAAGCTTCTCGGAAGTACGCATAATCGCTTGCCTCAGTTCCTTGATCAAACAATAGACTGTCTATGAAAGGCTTAGACTCTAGAGCTTGACCATTTTGAGGCTACAAGGTAATGCTGGGGTATATTAGAATTCCAAACAAGCCATAGTGGAAACAGCTTAGTGAGTACTTCAGACATTCAGTTGTGACTATAATAAGACACTGTCTTACAGTCGGGGCTGTGGTATAAGAAAAAGTTCAAAACTGATAAAGACTTGTCCTAATAAAGAATGAAATAAGCCTGACTGGACCCAAAGCCCACACAATCCGTTAACAAATTTAAAAAAAACAAAGAAGCACACCTGGGTACAAGGCAGTTAAAATGATGAAAAGAAAACCAAAGATGAGAAAAATCTGAAAAGCAGTCATTCAGCTCTTTAAAGTTACAAAACAGTAAAGAAGGGTATAAATAGTGGACAGCTTTTCCCAAGAAACAAGAAATGGGTACCAGGAGACAATGTGATGACACCCTTTGGCCTGTGAGATTCAGGGAAACTACCAAATTCCTTATCCACTAAAAACAGAATTCCAGAAATTTGGGTATAAGGAAAGGAAGCAATTGAATGAAGAGATAGTGTACAGAGTAGGAGACAATCATCATTAGCTATACAACTAACAGATGATGAGTATCTAAAATTATACATAGGACAAAAAAGAAACTGAAATGACAAGAAATCAGACAACCCAGTCAACAAGTGCACCAATGAAATGAGTAGGCAGTTCTCAAAAGATGAAATATAAATGGCCAATAAACATGAAAAAATGTTCAACCTTCTGAGCCATCAGAGAAATGCAAATTAAAACTACATTGAGACTCCAGTTAGTTATATATTGCTGGCAGAAATGCAAACTAGTCAAGTCACTATGCAAATCAGCACAAAGATTCCTCAAAAAACTAAAAGTAGATCTACTGGGTATTTACCTGAAGGAATCAAAGGCAATATAACACAGAGATACTTTCACGTTAATGTTTATTGCAGTACTAAGCACAATAGCTAAGTTATAAAAACATTCTTAGATGTCTGTCAACAGAGGGATGGATTTTTTAAAGTGGTATAGAACTGGAGAGATGGCTCAGCAGTTAAGACCACTGCCTGCTCTTCTAGAGGACCCAGGTTCAATTCCCAGCACCCACATGGTGACTAACAACCATCTGTAACTCCAGTTCCAGGTGATCTGATGCCCTCTTCTGGCCTCCGTGGGCTTTGCGTGACATGGATGTACTTACATACATGCAGGCAAAACACTCATACACATAAAATAAAAATAAATAAAAAATTTAAGTGGTATATATGAACAATAGTTTTTTTTTTTCTGGCCATAAGGAAGGATCATTATGTCATTTACAGGAAAATGGGTGCAGCTGGAGGCAATCATATTAAGACAACTAAGTCAGTCTCAGAAAGACAAATATATCATGTTTCCTCTCATTTGTGGGTCCTAGATCTTATACAGAAACATAAATACGTATATATACATGGCAAGCACGTGGAAGCAAGGGGCCAGCAAGATGCCTTGGCCAGTAAAGAAGCTTCCCACTGAAACTGGCGACCTGAAAACTCATGCCCAGAACTCATATGGTGGAAGGTGAGAACTGACTCCCATAAGTTGTTCTCTGACCTTCACACGTGTACTGTGGCATACACACACACACACAAATTTGAAAAAGAAAGAAGTGAAACTGTCCTGGGGAAGGTATTAATGGGAAAGCATGAGAAAAAGGACAGCAGGGGCTATGGGAGAGGAAAGCACTCAATTATGTATGAAAATATACCATGTACAATGAATATACATCAGTGGAAAGATGCAAAACAATAATAATAAAAAATTGGATGCGATAAAGGTATTTCCAGGACAAAATGTCTAGAGAATTTGTTAATAGCAGATATGTCTTGTAAGAAATGATAAGCAGGAGAAGGGAGCTGGAGAGATGATTCAGTGGTTAAGAGCACTGGCTGTTCTTGCAGAGGACCTGAGTTTGGTACCCATCACCCACATGGCAGTTAACAGTCGTCCATAACTCCAGTTCCAAGGGATCCAAAGCCCTCTTCTGACCTCAGTGGACATTGCATGGAGGGATACAGAAGGTGCACATTTACATGCAGACAAGACACACACACGCACATGCGCGCGCACACACACACACACACACACACACACACACACAAAGGTAAATAAATATATTTAAATTATAAAGGAAATTCTTCAGACTGAAAGAAAATGGTACAGATGGACACTTATCTAGGGGAAGGAATAAGAAAACAAGTAAAAAGTAAATATTATTAGAAATATATAAGAATATTTTCCTCTTAATTGCTTTGAAATACAACTGATCATTTAATATTATTGAAAAATAATACAGGAAAGCCTAGGCAGATGGCTCAGGAAGCAAAGGTGCTTGCTTCACAAGTCTGACAACCTGAATTTAGTACCTGGACCCCATGGTAGAAGGAGAGAATTGATGTTTTAAGGAGAAAACTTCCCCATGCACCCCATAACAAGTGTGCATCTACATTCACACACACAATAACAATAACAGATAAAGCAACATTTTAGAAAGAAAAATAATACACTGTCTTAATGCATCTTATTACTTAGGTAGGCAAACTAAGTGACAAAAGCCAAAGGGAGAGGCAAGGGTAAATAGGATTTCATGTTGTGATAGTTCTAAATTTTATATAAGGTATTAAAATATTTAATCTAAGTTGTCGGTAATAAATTGAGGATGTGGTTTGTAATCTATCTAGAAGCACTAATGAAAAATTAATGCAAAGCAAATAGAAGAATGAAAATGGGATATTAAGAAAGCAAATTAACCCAAAAGACAGAAAAGAAGACCATAAAAAGAAAAGCAGATGGAAAAACTTGAAACTGAATACAAAGACGGTAGATTTAAGCCCAGTCATTCCAATACTTGTATTGAATGTAAATTAATTTATTCTAGTTAAAAGGCAGAAACTGGACTGGAGAGATGGCTCACCAGTTAAAAACACATACTGCTCTTGGAATCTGGGTTTGATTCCCAGAACCTACATTGGATGGTTCACAACTTCCTATAACTCCAGCTCCAGGGAATCCTATGCCCTCTTCTGGTCTCTGCAGGCACCTGCTCTCATGTGCACATACCCTCTCCCCCCACATAATACACATCATTAAAAACAATAAAAATAGGGGCTGGAGGATGGCTCAGCAGTTAAGAGCAATGACTGCTCTTGCAGAGGACCTGGGTTCGATTCCCAGCACCCACATGGTGGCTACAAACCATCCTTAACTCCAGTTCCAGGGGAATCCAAAGCCCTCTTCTGACCTCTGTGGCATTGCACAACACAGGTGTACTCACATACATTCAGGAAACACACTCATACACATAAAATAAAAATAATAAATAAAATATAAAAAATAATAAACTCATACACATAAAATAAAAAAAATAAAATATAAAAAATAATAAAAATAAAATTTTATAAAGGCAAAAACTAATGGATCAGATTAAAAGACAAAAGGCAATCATACATTTCCTGAAAAAGACAGACACAATTTCTATAAACTGGTCCAGACAAGTTCTGAGTAACAGAGTGAGAACTGTGTGCTGCAGGAGAATGGTATACATACAACACAGAGCAGACTTCCAGGCAAGAATGAAATGACAAAAGGCTGTTTCATAATGATAAACAGCTTAATTAGTCAGGAAGATTTAACAGCAATGTGTTTTACATGGTTAATAACAGAGCTCAGAATACATGAAAAGCTTATAAAAGTAAAAAGAAATGAACCCATTTTCAAACACAGTAGCAAATTTTAATAAACCGTGATTATATGATCAATAAAGACATAAAAATTTTAATAATGTCAATCAACTTGTCCTAACACACTAAGAACCAATAAGGGCATAAAGGCTTGACACTAATATCTGTGGATCTGACTTAATATTTACAGAATATTTACAGAAAACTAACAATATAACCAACAGATGCAAAATGCATCCTTTACAATTACATTTGTTAGAAGTACATTTGGAAGGACCACGAAGATAAGCAGGATGCTGGCCTAAGTACCAGCAAACATCAAACAATCGAACTCTTGTTTGTTTTCCGGCCAAAATGGAATAAACTAGAAATCAATAGCAATAAGAAAAGTCCTCAAATGTTTGGAATTAGTGCATATGTGTACAGCTTAAGGGCTCAAACAGCAACCACAATGCACGAAGAAACATTTCAGCTGAAAGATAAAGAATAAAGACTCAGTGTTTTGAAGGAAATGGGTCACTTTAAGGTTTATATTAGGAAAGAAGATATAAAATTAATGATCTAAACCTCTTTAAGAAACTAGAAAAAGAACAAACCAACCTCAAAGTAATTAGAAGTTACTTTCCACAATTTCAAGTGGTATAACATGGACAAATCAATCGGTATTATTTCTCATATTAGCAGAGTATATGAAAAAAAATCAGAGACATAAACAATCATTTCAACAGAAAAAATATTTAGCAAAATTTAACATCAATTTATTATTTTTAGAAAAATCTCTTAGCAAATACAAGAATAAAAGAGATCTTTAATATGACAGAGCACATCTATAAAGTCCTTTAATGAGCATACCACTTAGAGGTTAAATATTGGACCATTACTATTTCCCCCGAAGCTTAGAAGTCTTGAACCAGACCTTCAGGAAATTTTCAAAAGCAGCTGCCCACTAAGCAGTGTCTTTTACTATTCCCTCTTTCTCTCTCTCTTTTCCTAGAATATAAATATTTTAGCAGGCGCTACAGCTATCACTGTGTAGCACAAAGTAACCATAAAGAAAAAATAGGCAACTATAATTTTATCTACTTTCACTATGGGTTCCGCTATCCTATGGCTTTATACAATTCCTGGTGGACATAAGAAATAACTGTGGTCAAGTGATTTTTATATGCTAAGGATGTAGTTCTTTTTAAAAATGTGTATGAATATTATGCTTGCATGTGTGTAAGTTCACCCGTGTCGTGCAGTGCCCACAGAGGGCAGAAGATCCCCTGGAACTGGAGTTATGGACAGTTGTGGGCTCCCCAGCCTACTGCCAAGGTCATTTTAAAGAAAGAGTCCAGGGAGGAGCCTCAAGACAGTCAAGGGATCTCCCCAGAGAACAGCCTAGAAGTGGAGACTGACAGACATCGAAACACAGGGCTTTGAATGTGTCCTGGGAAGGTTTTACTCCAAGTGCCTTGGCTCTGTGTATCAAGGAGTCAGGAATGGGAGAGAAAGCCTCTGGAAATGGATAGTAGGTGGAGAAGGGAATCTCTGAATGACCGTGAGACCTGTACATGCCTCCTCACTCAGTTTCACTGGTTATTTGCTAAGTGAGAAACATTAGAGTCTGCTCCCATCTCCCTCTTATCACGGGTTTGGCTCCTGGTTTCTGTGGACACACCTTCTTCGGTATACTTGCAGTCACCCAAGGACTGCAGTACCACTGAGGGCTACAATGGTACCCTGCCCCTAGGTCTGGCCTGCCAACCACTTGAGCCCTGCTGGGTAGTAAAGAGCAGCAGGGTGGCAGGGAACTTGCTTGGCAGGAGCCTCAGCTTGAGCCTCAGCAGCCTCAAGGTCCAGTTAGACAATGCCAAGAGTTAGGAGTACAGTGATGTGCTGCCTAGCTGATTATTTATTACACAGCTTCACATGTCAACTTAGTGTGTCAACATGCACAATGCTTAGGTATATACATCATTCACGGCATAATTAAAAAAAATTCCAGACCTCAGTGGTTGAGGGAAAAGACAAAGGGTTGACTCATCTTGAAAGTTCTGAGTTTGAAAGGTGCTGAGTGCTTAAATATTAATGATGCTATCAAACTTTAGATACAAACCTACTACCTAAAAATTGTTAAAGAAAGAATCCCAACTACTCCAAGCCAGAGATCCAGTTTTTCAGGGCTTTCTCGGCGGGGAAGAAGAGACAGAATACAACAGCCTCAAGTCTCAGAATCATGAAAGGCAAGTCCAGCAAACCCAGGAATCATTTTAAAATCCCATAGGAACAGATCTTTCTTCATCAGCCATCTTGACACCAAAAGGCCCATCTTTCCTCTTTCATATCTTTTGGGAGACTCAGGTGTAGATAGTATGGATTCTTCATTAAAAGTTGAACGTCATAGGGACTGGAGAGCTGGCTCAGTGGTTAAGAGCACTGGTTGCTGTTGCAGAAGACCTGGGTTCAGTTCCCAGTACTTTTCTCTCCAGGAAAGATCTCTATAAGCAGGCCCACCAGAACCACCTCTACATTCATAGGGATACCCGACTGGGGCCTGACTGTCCAGAAGGAAGTGCTTCCTTAGGAGGACTTGTGCCTTAGATGGATGGACCAGCCAAGAGCAAAATGGTTTTCAAGACAGTCTAGTCAATTACTTATGATCTCAACTGTCGGACTATGTAGGCTCATATTTGATTTCATCCATGGTTGTGTCTCTTCTCTGAACACCATCTTATCTTAACCCCTAAGGCAGCCCAGCATACCAAATTTGACTATTTTCATTTTGTATGTATGGGCAGTAAGTCTCAGAGAACATAAATGACATTTTCAAGCCTGACTAGCACATAAGAGGTAGTTTAGAGGAAATATACTAGAATATAATAATTTTTTTCAAAAATTTATTATTTTTGTTTTTTATGTGCATGAGTGTTTTGCCTGCATACATAGCACCCATGGAGGCCAGAAGAGGACATCAGATCCCCTGGAACTGGAGTGACATACAGTTGTTAGCCACCATGTAGGAGCTAGAAACTGAACCCAGTTCTTCTGCAAGAGCAACTAGTGTTCTTAATCATTGCGTCATCTCTCCAATCCTAACAATTCTTTAAAACAAAACAAAAATTGTCTACTTTGTGATATAGAAATCAGTCCCTTAAACACTTAAGGGTAAGTCTCTATTTTGTTTTCTAGCCAAGACATGAAGAAGATTGATACTGGTGATTCTCAGACAGGTGTCCTAGACAAAAATTCAGAGAACATAAGAAAGATTCCCTGACAGAAGCAGCAATGGCCAGAGACATGGAAAAATCTATTGTAATGACAATGATAGGGAAAAATCAGACCCCAAATCAGGAGATTAAAAATATATAAACAAAACCAAAGCTAAAAATAGCTTTATTAGAGAGGCACCACTGATGAAGTCCAATTTTAACAAATCTAACAGAAGGCTGGGCTTTAAGTGAGGGTAAACAGAAACAGAAAATGTACTTACAGGACAGGGCAGGAGGCTCAAGGTTAGAAGTCAGGAAGAATGAAAAGCTACGGAGTCAGAAGACGGACACTTTTAGGAATTCGGGGTGCACAGAGTTGTCACGAAGGGGCAGGGCCTCTCTGCTAGTCCATGATAAAGGTTGGAAAGAGACTAGTGCATTTTCTAATCTCTCTTGCCACTTTGGCTTGCAATTAGAACACAGGGAATCTTCAACTGGGAATGGCAAAACAACTCAAGAACAAGAACAGAAACTCATGGTAAGAAAAATAGACACCATTCCTGAGTGCCCATTTTATGACAGCACGGCTTAATGACATCTCAATAAACTCAGGAAAGCAGGTGCTGTTACTATAGCCAACCACCTCTCCCCACCTCCCCCTGCCCTAACATAAACACCCCATTGTGAGCACTATTACAAGGAAAATGTAGTAATTGTAGTTTAACTATATTTCAAGCAAATTGTCTGAGAATGGTCTTAGTGACTTCCCTGTGGTTAAGTAGTCTATATACATAGTAGGTTATGGTTGAGTGAAGTGGCCTCACAGGTAAGTGAGCAGACCAACTTAGAAAACTCAGGTTTGCAGCCAGATATATCACGTCTCAGATATGGACCTTGGTCATATGATTTAAATTATTTGAACTATAATTTTCATACATACAAAATAAAGGCAGTCATAAGAATTAACTTAGGCCACGTGTATTGGTTTTTTGTAAATTATCATGTGTTACATAACATTAAGTGTTGATGTCAATTAACATCAACAGTAAAGAGCTATAAGGCTTTGATCTTGGCTCTATTTTAGTGAACATTTTATCAAGGACATGAACAAAGACAGAGGAAACCCTCTTATCAGACTTTCAGGAGACACAGCTGGCAGTGAAAGCTGACGACTTTGATGTGTCCGAAGACCTCACATAATGCAGAGCAAGTGCTGGTGTTAGGGTGGTTATAATGATTTCGGCAGCTTGTAATACTGGACAAAATCCATAAGGAAAAAACCTAACCAAGAATAACCCTTTTTATTTGTGCTTAGCCAAACACCAAACTCCACAAAGGCAGAATGAAGAATCAAGTCCCTTGGAGAACAACCCAAGATACTTGGTCGGCCACTAACTCAGTCTGAAAAAGTTGTGGGAGGGGCACAGATAAAGAAAGGCACAGTACTCTCCTCAGTGCAATGTCTACCTGGAGCCATCAACTTGATTCTGGAGACGTAAATAGGATGAGGAAGTTTCTAGTAAGTGCCAAGTGGTTGAAGGTATTAGAAGTTCCTGGAAAAGAGAATAGCAAACTATGGAACCTGTGTGATAATTACAGCAGGACTGACAGAGCACTAGCTACGACTTAGTGAGCGTTTACTTACCTGGCATTGTGCTCAGTCTCTAGTCTGCCATTTCATTTAACCCTCTCCACACTGTCTGCATCAGGCACTATTATTATCCCTCATATAGAGGAGAAAACAGGATAAATGGCTGGTTCAAGGAAGGTAAGAAGCATATGCTTAACTTGGGCATGTTTTATCTAGACACTTTTCACCAGCATGCTATTATGCTAAGAGTTAGGGAGAATAAAATAGCTAAGTGAAAGCATTTGAAGGACTATCTTGTGGAAGAAAGAGCAGCCCTTTTCTGTATTTCTGGAAGATAGTGGTAGTTCAAGATGTATAATATATTTCAAGGGAGATTGAGGCTAAGGGTTAGGAAGAGTCTAAGAGGTTGTGCAGTGGGATGTATTCCACTGAAATAATCTACTTGCCAGTAGGTTGGCTAGCCCTTAGCTTTCCCTCAGTGCTGTGAGGCTGTCTTGTATAACCTCACTGACTCCTTCAAGAGTCTACAATTTCATTAAATTCATCTGTGGGCAGAGGTACTAATTTGGACTCCAGGCACCAGACAGAGCCTCTTTTGAAAGAGCAAGAATTTAGCTGATTCTCACTCCTCAGTCACAATGGAACCAATAACGTGAAACCTGTCAGACTTTCTCTTCAGTGCTTTATTTTTAAATAGTTTATTATTATTTTTATTTTATGTGTATGAGTATATTACCTACATGAATGTAATGCACCCATGTCATGGTGCAATGCCCACAGAGGTCAGAAGAGGGTGTTGGATTCCCTGGAACTGGAGTCATAAACAGTTGTTAGCCACATGTGGCTGCCAGGAATTGAACCTGGGTCCTAAGTAAGAGCAGCCAGTGCTTTTAACCCCTGAACCATCTCTCCAGTTCTTACCTCCTCTTGGCTTTGTTGACTCTCTTCTCTCTTATGGAAAAATCAACTTTTATCATATGTCAGAAGACATAGCTACTGACAGTTCTTGACATTTTCTTTTTTTCACCTGATAGTTTCTGTCACTGGAGATAGACAGGCTCTTTGGTATGAGACAAACACAACATCAACAAAATCTCACAGGTGAGGCAGAGGGGTGACCTGTTTTAACTGTACCCTTAGTTCTTCACCACTTGTGGACATGGACATGGGACAAATTAGAAAATGGCAGGTCTCATGGGAACAACACTGATAGGTCAGAAAAAGCGTTCCTGTCTCAAGGCAAAATAACAGGATGCTGGTACTCACAAGGCATTAAAGAGACTGTATATTTAAAACCTTGTGTCTCAACCTTATGCAAACATTGAACATAAATTTCAAAATGTGGGGAACTTTGACCTTCCATACTGATGAAGGTCATCTTTCTGAAAAGAGCTGAAGTTTTTTCTGTAAAGGCTGAAGAGCTGGAACCTCTCATGTGCTGAGCAGGGCTGAATAGAGACTGTTGCTCTTAGGGTCAAAGACCTAATAATTCAACATGATTAAGGACTGAGTAGCACTCAGAGGACCATTTGTAATACAATGGCATAGAGGATTAGTGCCCACCAATTATCTCATTAAGCAACCGGTCTCTATCACATTAAGTTTAAATCAAAACTACCTGGGACTAGAGAGATGGCTCAGCAACTAAGAGTACATATTGCTCTTGCAGAGGACCCGAGTTCAGTTCCTAGCACCCAATTGGGCAGCTCACAATCACCTGTAGTTCCAGCTCCAAAGGGCTCCTATACCTCTGGCCTCTGTGGGCACCTGCACTCATGTGTACATACCTATACAGAGAGACACACATACATATTTATTTCAAAAGTAAAATAAATACTTCCCAAAACAAAAACCCTCTTTACTGGTCCACAAATAATCCAGAATGTAGAAACCTTCATTCACTTGTTCAATCATTCATTTGTTCTGTCACTCACAAGTTCTTTCTATGTTCTTTCTATGAGTTCTAGGCACTGTAGGGAAAAGAAAAGTGGTAGAATCTGAACTTCTTTACATTTCATACCCAATCATCCCCATGCCTGGACTATTTTCCTTTCGCTCCAGCTTGCTTTTGCCACCCCACCCCCAATTCTATTTAACCCATGTTTACTGAACAAACACCAGCCTTCCCCGAGTGCCTGAACTAGGTTAAAATACTTGCTCCTTGTAGCTCTGCACAATGCAAGAGATTTCACATTAAGAAAGTTATGGCATTTGTAATTGTTTACCCAGCATTACCTTTGGTAGAATGAAAGCCTCCTGAGGGCAGGGCCATATTTGTTCTGTTCACTGCTCTCCAAGGAATAGTGCCTCAAAAAGAAGCCAGGACCAAAACAAGTTCATTTGACAGATTTTTATTGAACATACATATGCCAAACATGGTTCTTGACATTGACGGTACCAAAGAGAAAAAAAGATAGTTTTGGTCCCTGGGGTGAAAAAAAGTGACTGTTGGTCCAAATTTTGATTTACTGACAGAAGAGTAGCTGTCTCCTCTCTTTTCTTCCCAGAAGAGGAATTGAATGACAGTGAACTTACATTATTTAAGCCACATGGAGAATTTATATGCAGATTTTTTCATTTGTTCAGTCACTTTCAGAATTTCAGTACACATTTCACAAACCAAAGGTAGGTGTGTGATCTTTGGTTTCTCTGGTGCATGAACACTAGGGGACATGGAGGGTCTCATGAGGTGACACATGGAGCTAAGCATGTAGAATACATGATTTTTTTTTTTAATGCATTGAGTGTTAAAAGTTTAAGTCAGCAGTGGACATCTTTGGTGATTTCTTACCCACTTCTGTCATATCACAGTAGTGACCATCAGGACCTTTGCTGTTGGTCATAGAACCTTGGCATCAGAGGCTGGGGAATGGGAAGACCTATGCCTCAATGGCAACCATGCTGCAAGAATTTAGTCCGGAACTGTGCCAGGCATGGAACTGCAAAAGGGACTAAGATGGATCATTTTTTAGCATGTTGAAGGACTTTTCAAGAGAGGGCATGTAAAAATGTCTGGGGATTTTATAACAGCAGTGATCAGACAATAAAAAAAAATAGCCCGCTAGAGTAGAGGGTATATCTTGAATAATGAACAGTGGTATTGGATAGGTGGGAGGATTGTGGTGGAAGAAAGTCCCTGGAAATAGAGGAAATGGTTGTTTCCAGGAATGGGGACAGAGCTAGGCTGAGATTTAGATCACTAACTGCTTGTGAACCCACTAGCACTTGCTTTCAGTGCCTGTGGACAACCATACGTTCTCTTGTTCTGGGTTTCAGGAGCTGCCATGGAAGGGTGAGGCAGCACTCACTCACACTCACACAGTACAGGCTAGTCTCTAAAGAGCTTGTGAGATCAAGGTAGCACTTGATCTCAGCTGGAAATGCATCCCCAACTTCTCACAAAGCTCAGCTGACTCTAGCAGAAACACATCAACATAATGACAACTCAGTTTGTTATCTTCACACAGAGATCAGGCCAATCTGATCTGACAGTGACATGGAGGACTAGTTCTGAAATCTCATTCATTCTGCTCATAAAATCTGCAAATTGCTGAGTCATTTAACTGGAAAGCACCTAAATCTAAGAATAGCCTTTAAAAAAAGCAAGTAGTGTCTACTCCCTCCCCCGGTCACCAGCAACATTTAATGATAGGAGCAGAGATTACTTTTCACACTTTAAAGATACACTCTACTAAGGGCTGTGTGCTAAGACCAACAACTTATTCATGTCAGGAAGAGGGAAAGAAGGTGGTATCACTGTCTTGACATGAGCCAGTTCAGAGTACAAAAAAGCGGCAGGCTTGAGGATGCTTGGGGAGAAATCGGACAAAGTACTGTGTGCAACATATGTAAAGAAAATGTTTTATTTAAAGTGTTAAATACCATCACCAGAATGAATTTGATTTACATTAGTTGGTGTTTGTTACAGGACTAATCCCCACCCCCCTTTCTCCAACTGGAATTCCCTTTACCTGAAAACATACTATGTACAGGGCAGCAATGGTCACTGGCATAGTGCTATTTACATGACTAAACCACAAAGTTGAGGTGCAAACATGTGAAAATAATAATTTAAAAAGGTACAGCAACTTTTAAATAAATATTGCATAATGACAGGTATGTACAAATATTCCACATAGTCATTTCCTTCTTATTAAAATTAGAAAGAATTTGTATAGGAATATGCAGAAAAGATTATGTCACTGCATTGTAGTATTAGGAGACTGATAAAAGTTTATTCTAAGGGATAGTATAGACACTATAAGTCTATTAAATCAAATCGCTGCTGGTACACAGGTGTCTAAATTATTTCAAAAAAATGTTATTCCTTCTTTTCACAACTTTACCCGGGTCCATCACAGGTCTCAGAAAACCAAGACGCGGTCTTGCTGTACTTCACATTGCACCACATAAAGAGAAGGCGTATTTAGTGATAACTCATTGTAACTTTTGCACCATATCAAGCATGATCGTTTTCAATGGTCAGCATTGAATCAAAAAAGAAAAACAGAAAATAATTTTTGTGCATGGCCTCCATTTAAACAAATGGGATGTAGGTAGAGTTAAAAAAATTATTGCAAGAAGTTAAAACCAACTTCTAAGAATGTGTTATCAAAGTATACATAAGAACCAAAAATGATGAGTGGTTTATTACATTGACCAGTGACATTTCCTCTTAACAGGGACCATGAAAGAAATTTGACCTCGCAGCACCATCCAATGGCAAGAACCATCTGTAACCGAACGCAGGGGCTTTGACTGAGATGTATGCTCATAGACTCTTGGTGATGGCATCAAAGAACTGTTAAGAGGCATATTGACTTTTCTTGAGTCACCGAAAAATTGGAGCTTTAAAATTGTTCCAAATTTATGTTTACTATATTTCTTTAGAAATATAATTTGTGAAAAATTGAATTTTACTACAGAAAAATGAATTAATAAACAGTCCCATGTTTCAGGGCTCCAAATTTTTAGCAGTGTTTCTATTCACATAGTAAATGGAAATTAGCTAAAGAAATTGCTTTAACTAAAAAAACAAACAAAACCTAAGCCCTACAAATAATACTTAAACCCTGTATGAATAATGCTGGTGCTAAAACAAATTTGTCAGACATCACAATGGCCACATGATCTTAGGATTTTCCTGTAAACTGAATTCTGAAGGTGAAAAAAAGTTACCATGCACTGTACAATAAATTGCAAAAGTTCAAATATCTTTGTTGTCAAATACATGCTGACTTACTTTAATGTACTCCCAAGTCATGTTGCAAAATCCTTTTCAACATGCTTGAAATAAAGACAGCTTTTGAATAGATTTTTTTCCCTTGAAAAATTCATAAATTCAGAAACATCGATAGCTCTGAATCAAACATGGGCTATAAGAGGATCAGATCAAAAGCTTGCAATATTTTAGCATAAGGTTCACTCAGGAAAAGAGAAAGAAAATAAAAGGTTAAAAGAGGGAGAAGAAGAAAAGTGAGATAGAGAAGAGGAAGAAATGTGAAAAATTCGCACATACTGAGTGTCATAAGATTTGTATATCTGACATGGAAATAAACTGAATATATTATATTTATTGTCACATAAAGAGAATTTTAAGTGTCTTCTAGGAAGCATTTTCATTTGTAATGTCTGCCAAAACACAGACTATGGTTAGTTTAAAGAATAAACATGGTGTCTTTGTATCACCCTGCTGCATTCTCTCCCCTTTTTAAAACCATGCACTAGTGAAATTTATTTTTAGAAATAATATAAATTGTTGAAAATGGCTGATTTTTATTCTTTTTTTTTTTTTGCAAGTTGCAGCCCCAAGAAAATAATTTTAAGTATTCAGCTAGTCTGTGTCCATGCAAAAAAAAGTTTTTTAATTTCATTCAGGAGAGTGTAGTCACAGAATTTTGTTTTCCAGAGTCTAACACATCTTGGCCTTCATGAGTGACATGTCTCCTGGAGTTCCCCAGGCTGCCACTTTCCCGACTGATGCCCATCCAGGGGTGGTGGGCCGATGCTCTGTTCCTGACCACTTCTTTGGTCTCTTGCTTTTTACCTGATGCTTCCTAGGACTTTGCTCCTTGACTGTAGCATGGCTTAATGGCTGTATAGCTCCATTTCTGTGGCATAACAGGACTTTGGGGTCAGAGAAATGAAGATAAATGATAAAAATATAAAGGTGCCATTGAAAAGGGCTGACTGATTCTTTGAGATTAATCCATGGCTTCAGATTGGACCAAAACTCAAGTGTCATTGAACTTCAAACCTGATAGTTCTTCATAACTCTACTTTCACCTGAGGGCCTTCGTTAGGGCACAATGTGTGCAACTTCCTCTGAGAACACAGGATCGCTTTGTATCCCTAGACATGGGCTCAGAAGACACAACATCAAGCATGCAGTGTTACCAGGGTTTGCGACCTGTGGACTTTTTTCTTTTTCTGTAACGCTGGTTGTTGTGACAGCAGTTTTACAGCTGCTATGAACGAGAGTAAGAAGGTCCAGTTGAACTTTCCAGAGAAGACTGAGAAGCTCTTCTTGTCAGAGGTGCCAAGGTTGGATCTACTAAGGAGGAAGGAGGGAAAAGTTTGAACCACCCAATCACCATATTGGATAGTTCCAGTTCATCCAAAAGTATCTGGGCCACTCCCATAAAGGATTTGTGATCCATGCGGCCATAATCTCCCCAGACAATGATCTGTTGACAAAGCAAAAAGTAATGTTAGTATAAACGTACACGTCATAACAACACAAGCAAAATCATAATCAGAATACTAAAATACAGGGCTGGAGAGATGGCTCAGCGGTTAAGAACACTAGCTATTCTTGCAGAAGACCCAGGTTCAAAACCCAGCACCCACATTGCAGCTAACAACTGTCTGTAACTCCAGTCCCAGGGGATCTGACAGCACACGGGTGCACTTACCTACATGCAGGCAATACATGCATAGACATGAAATTTTAAAAAAAAATTTAAAAAATACTAAAATACAGTCAAGTACTGTCCTGATGTCAAAGTTCAAGTTAAATAATCGTATCTGATTAACGGCACCACTGCCTTTACCAGAACCCAAGGTTAGATTAGGAAAACGGTACTGGAGTGCTAAAGTCTGAAGCAGTCCAAGGAAACTCAAACTGATGTATAAGAGGGGTTCAAAAATCTGTGATTCCCTTTAAAGGGAACAATTGCTGTATAGCTTTACAAGACAGGCCACTGCTTTCCAGCTGACAGAGAACTTCAGCCGTAAGGAACGTGACAAAAAGATACTGGCTCCAAGGTCTGGCTTCATGACAATCCTTTGTGTTCTGACATGCTAATGGCAACAAGTAGGTACATACCTGTAAAACCTTTCCTTGGGGACTCTCTTCAAAAGATAAGAGTTGCTGGTAAAGTGGCTCCAGCGTTTTTCTTGCCACTTTTGTCTTCTTTTTGGCTATGCAGACTCCATTATCTAACAGATACACCTTGACATACGGTGCTTGGGAAAGAAAGCAGAGAGTAAGTGGTAACCACAGCTTTGAGATGCCCAGCTCATAGGTGACAAGGGCAGTGGCTTCATCTTCAGCTAAGAGCAGACAGCACTGCACTCAAGTGACTGACCTGCGATCTATGTCAAAATCACTCAACAATGGACAACCATCACCCATTCAAAGTTTCAGGGGATGCTGACATGGCCTTTGAGGGTTTTTTGGCTATTTGTTATATGGATTTAAATGTTGAATTATATAAGGCAAAATGCTCACAGACTCTAACAATATTGAAAAGGGATGTATGTACTATTATTATTTAAGTTTCCTTAAACATGCTTGAAACAAGGCAGTTTATTCTCCCATCCCCACAGATCACTTATCATTCAAAGCAATTTATTTACTGGTAATGGTGCGGATACAAGACTGGAGAAGGCTCTGAGGTACATTCAAAAAGTAGGTGGGAAGTGGCAGCGCACTAGGAATTCTGTCTTAAAACATTATCTGACAGATACTCCATGAAAGCATGTTCCTGCATGCCTCATGCTGTTCTTTAGGTCAGGAGTTAATTAATGTCAAGACCTTTACAAATAGAGTTTCAGAGTGGTACAGGAGAAAACATACACTTCATTTAAAAATTTCTATGAGAGCCGAGAAGGTAAGCGACGCAAAATTACAAGTCGGACAGTAGAGGTACTAGGGCTCAAAATGAAGTTTCAGAACCCTCAGCCATTACTTCACACATGGATCTCCTGACCTCTGTGCAATGCATTTAGAGTCATTATGCCATTTTCCATGGCTCCAAACACCTTGAATTATAATGAAATTTTAATACGAAATACGTGGCATCAAGTTATAGCAGTGCCTCTCTTTCCTTATGTACTAAGGGCTTAAAAGTCTTAGACTATGCATCATACATATACTTATGGTACTGCGTGGATCTCATCTATTTTTATTCTAATTATAGAGCTCGAAGAAAGCTCAAGGAGAATTTCAAAGCTCCAGGTAAACCGAAGAACAATATGAAACAGCAGCCAACAAAAAAGAAGGTCGTGCAATGCCCATATCGTGACAGTGAAGCACTACAGAGCGTGGCTTCACTTCATAGCAGTTCCAACTCCATGGGTACTTGTTTTAAAACTTGCACAACTCCTTCCAGATCACCCTTACTGAAAGAAATATCACTCAGGACAAGTGCACGAACTGTTCTAGCCCCAGAGCAGTGAGATAACTGAGTTGCCCACTAGTATCCTTGATTAAAAATTAAATTTTCAGCAGTAAAACCTAAAACTTCTAAATTGAAACAGTATGGATTATGGACAATAATAGAAAAATCTCTTGTGTTTTTACCTGGCAGTGTCTTGGAACCTGGTTTTACAACGAGACCGCGGGCCCGGATGATTTCCACCTCCAGTTGTCCCTTTTTGTCCATCATTCCCACCTGAATGTCACCTGGTGGTACATGGGGAAGAAAACAAAAGGAGGAGGATGCTTGTGCAAAGAACTGGGCTCACTATCATTCCCATATGTATTCTCAAATTCAAGCATATTTAGAAGTTTTTCAATAATGCCTTCCTTTAAAGCTGATCAAAAATTATAACAGAGAAAATAAAAAACTTTTACTGTTAAAATCTAGGATCCTTTACTCTTGCTCATAATATTCTTAGAGTATAATGAAGTTGAAGAAATGTAATTATCAAATAATTTAAAGAGCAAACAGCAAAATCATGTGACAGAAATTCTTACCCATTGCAGGAGTAGCCAGAGTCTGGCGACCCACTAGTTGAGCAGGGCCAAGGCCATCAAGAAAATCGCTGAATTGGCTGTCGGAGGCCAGGCGGACACCAGGGAAAATCAGACTGAAGGCAAAATGGCATGTGAGATTAAATCCTCAGCCTTATTTACTTTCTGGCAAGCTCTAGTTTTCTGCTAGTCAGTGTGTGTCACTAACATTCACTGGATTCCAACATCACACACCATCCACCTCCCATAACTCCCCCATGTTGTGTTCTCTAGTTGCCCATCAACAGAAGTACTTGCCACACCATGGGGTAGGCGCCTGCTTATATGTCTGTGCTTCTCTTGCTAGGTCTAGAGGGTGGGACAATGATTCAGTCGCTGGTACTCAGCACACACTGAGCACTTAGTCCATGGTAGGCCTTATCAAGTTTAATCGACAGATGTACTGTGAGATAGGTTCTATTATTTATCCTTGTTTTACAGATGAAAAGGCTTCTGGATCATTTACATTGGCATATACACATGCTGCTATTTCAACTTATAAAAGAAAAAAATCCCACTCTTGGTCTTATTTTCCTTCCTATCTCCCATCACTCTTCTTTTCCTGAAATTTCTTTAAAAGTCTTTCATAGTTTTCCTTTTCCCTCTTAAAACTCTAATCAGCTTTTAATTTTACCATTCCACCAAATTTCTCTAATCAAAAATTAGCTAGTGACTACAGTGTAAGGCCAGCTCTGTCCTCAGCTAAGTGAACAGATGAGCAGTCCTTGATCCTGAAATCAGGTCTGATAAGATACTTAACTGACCCCCTCCCATTCGCCTTACCCTATATTATGCTTAACACATACACTACCCAAGGTACTGTATATTTTACTTTTTACTATTTTTCCTTATGAATTAAAACATTTGTCTGTGTCCATTTTGTCTATCATATTGGATGAATGTAGAGTTCTGTTCTGCTTTCTGTTAGAGCTCCAGATTTTAAAGATGCCTAAAGCTGTAAACAATAAATACCTGACAAAGCCAGTGAACTAAAATGAAGCTTAGAAAAGTAAAATAATTTGTCCAAAGATCTAGAACATCAGAAACCAGTATGAAACCTTTGGTCTCATCTTCCTTACTTGGTTCATATAAACATCCATGACGCCAAAGTCCACACTTATATTCTCATGTGATGTGAGTGTGACCCCTTTGTACGACTTACATTCTCAACTCACTGGAAGGTAATGTTTATTGAATGAATTTATGAGTATTCATCTCATTTCTCCAATATGGCTATAAACATCTGGAGTGAAAATCATACTTTAAACATTTCCCTAACCCTTGCTGGTATAATAAGATATGAACTTGGGGGAGGGGCACAGTTTAAACATTTTTATAATCCATATAGTACTTTACAATGATCAGTGCTCAAAGCACATTTATATTTTCACTTTTTCTTTTTTAGAAAACAAGTTTACCTAGTACATTGCAAGGAGCCTGTTGGGTGGGCCTGGCAGTGACTGAACCCACCTGCCATATTGGTCTTTCACTTGACTCTCCATTTCTTTGATGAACATCAAATGTATTTCTTTCCCTTTACCTCAAATCCCAAATATTCAATCTGTTTATACCACCCTACTTAAAAGTTACAGAACTATGTACCTCTCTTTTATTTATGTAATTGTGCTACACAAATTATAAGTGTCATTAATGGTAAGCCAACAGCTTCTGAGGCTTGGCATCTGTGGACTGGCTACACGCATGTCTAAACACCTAATGTTTCCATGGTGATGGCAGAGTCAGGGCCCTGAGCTCCACTTTCCTTTTCTGGTGCCCTTTACAGCCTCATTTAGGAATCAGAAGCCACTAAGTACTGTTAATTTGCTGGAGACAGGGCTACACAATCCTTACAAATGTTTGAAGTATCTCTAAGACAAATGATTCAAAGGAAAGCTACATAAGAAAAAGGCTCACAACTTTCTTAGTGCCACTGTCTTTTGACCATTTTGTTTCACATTGTTAAGATAAATCATATATTGTTATATTGTCAGTGCACAGAACTAAGTATGAATAGGCATATTTTTTCAATAGTATCTCTTCAATAGATCAAAGATTCTAAAAACTAGCATCATCCACAAGGTGAGGCAAATATGCTTGTTATTTTGTGATTTTGTTTATTATTTTAAACTATTAAAATAATAGGCTATTCTATTTGCATGTCATGTGAGAGTCACATCTTAGCATCTTGTCATGGAAACAAACCTCTTTATCTCCCCCAAGCTATTATCTTTGAAATAAAATCAGCTATTCACACTGCTCAGTGGCAGATGAGCCAAGGTCACAGGAAATCAGTCATCCAGGATGAGCCTGGGCTGTGAGGCTTGTGAATTAGCTTCTGTGAGCAGAGGGTGAGACCTGGAAGGTGTTGGCGAGGGAAGGAGGCCTCACTCACTTTCCTTCTGAGCTGCAGCTGTGCATGCTGCCATCCGTGGATTCCCGGCTGGCCTGTCTGGTCATCCAGTTCCTCATCTCCACGGCCAGGCCTGTTTCCGTACTTCTCTGGACAGTGCTCCGGAGTTTTTTCCCTCCTGCTTCTGCAGAGACAGAAATCCAAAGGCATCATAGTTTTTGTCATCACCATCTCATAACAAAAAAGGCCAGCCAATGCTTGGAGATCCACAATGAAAAGAGCTGCATAAAAGCAAAGTGTTCTTAAGAGGCAGAGAGAAAGAATATTTAAGACATTTTTAGACAATGTCTTCCTGAATGAGATAAAAATCTTTAAGCAGCATAAAATACCACTGTTTACTTCTACTTAAGTGTTCAAATCATCAACAAAAGAAACAAAACGTTTCAATCTAAGAAAAATAAAACAAGCTTTGTTTTCATTGCAATATTTAAATAACCAGGTTTTTTATGCCTATTGTTTTGTCTTTCATTGTGATATTTAAATGCAAACTTATTTTATATTTATTTTTCCCCCATTATTTTTGCCTTAGTAAAACAGCTAGGCTTTCATACTACTTACAAAGAACCAGATGCTGAGAAATACTTCAATTTCTAGCTTTAACTTTTACAAGAATATTTTTTAAGACAGCAGATATTAGAAGGCAAAGAAAGATATACAAGGGAGATAGCCCTGTTTGATATCAGTCTTGCATCTGTTGAGAATTTTCAGAAATATTGTGGAATATAGAATCCCACAGTATTATGTGAAAGAACTTTTTAATTTTTGGCCTTGGATAGTCTGTAAAGATGTTGGACAGTTAGGTAATGAAGTTTACTTACAGAGGCAATCAGGGGGTCTAACAGGAGTTGAGTCAGTATAGGTGTGACAGGAAAGACATGCTTATCTGGGAGACATCAGAGAGAATGGGCTTCATAGGACAGTAGTGATTTGAGCTGGGCTCGGAAGATGGGCCCACTCGGGTTCCAGGAAAGGGCAAACAGGGTTTCTTGGGCAAGGGAAACTATATGGATAAAGAAGACAAGTCAGGATGACCACGTGCTGAGAGGGAGGGCCATGAATGAAGTATGTGAAGGAGTGCTGGGAAGTGGGGAGACAAGAAACAGCCCACGTTGAGGGGCCTTGCATATGGGAACATGGAGCTAAGAGACTACCACAAGTGAAGGAAGTTATTTGTATTCATTTGCTTCTTGGAATAATTGTAAATATTTATTCATATTGGCTGTGTATGCCACCAGCGTTTAGAGATATAATCACGGGGTGCGCTTTCGGTGGTTGTATCATTAGGTTACTTTTAGATCTATGGGCACTACTGACTTGCTGGGATCTGTTTTACCAAGACTCCTATATTTGCTCACCACACTGCTTTCCATTTAACCCATTCTTCACTTCCAACTTTGATATACATTAAAATGCTTAAAAGAGTAAATACAAAATACAGATTATGGATGATCTCTAACTAAGCTAAAGATATTTCAGATAATTAGCAGCAAACATGCTGCACTGATATGAATGGTAAGAAACACAAGCATCTCCCACTGATGAGGGAAAGCTCTTAGAGAGGAATGTTAGTAAATACACACATAAGGAAGGACAAATTTAACAATACTTATTTTCTGCCTTCTGAGGAATAAATAATTTTAGCACGGATCACCAATAGAGGATAATACAATTAGATGTTAGATTAGGAAAAGGATGTATGAGTCAAGCAATCATTCTCCAAATTAGTTCTAATTGTAAAAGGGGGTAAAAAGATACCTTAACATAGGAGACCTGGCTGTCACCATCTTAAGTAATTAAACTTGGCAGCACCATCAGCGGGGCAATCATATATGCCTCTTGATATGCAATCTATATATGATTCAACAAGTTGTTCTAGACAAAAAATACAATCGGTTTCTAATCAAGTCTTCTAGTTTCCAAAAATATAGAGAATACAGTAACAACATACATGGCATATGCATGCCAAACAACCAGACAAAATCCGACCATGGAATATTTTTTCAAGAGAATTGGCTTAGTCCCTTAAAATGAACATGAAAACAAAAAAACAAAACAAACTACAACAACAACCAAAAAACGAGTAAGGTAATGTTCCAGATTAAAAGATAGCAAAGAGATGTAATCATTGATTGTTTTGGGTGTATGGATTTTGCTTTGTTTGGAAAAACAAAACAAAATAAGACTTTCAAACAAAGTAGCATATAATTAATTTTAACACAAGTAGGGAAAATGTGACTATAGACTGGATATTAGATGAGATTAGAAAGTTGTTTAATTCTTAGGTGGATAATAGTATATATTATAGTGAATTTTCTTATCATTAGCAGATACATATTAAAGTATTTAGATGAGATATATTATCTGAAATTTACTTTCAAATGCTATAGAAAAAAAACAAATGTATGCATGCATTAAAAAGATGAATGCTGGGGGCTGGAAAGATGGTTCAGTGTTTAAGAACACTAGTTGTTCTTGCAGAAGACCCAGGTTCAAAACCCAGCATCCACATGGCAGCTAACAACTGTCTGTAACTCCAGTCCCAGGAGATCTGACAGCCTCTTCTGACCTCCACAGGCATTGCATGACACAGGTGCACTTACCTACAGGCATGCAATACACGCATACACGTAAAATAAAAATAATAACTAAAATTTTTTAAAAAGTTAAAAAAACATCTGGCATGCTGGTGCACGCCTGTAGTCCCAGCACTTGGGAGGCAGAGGCAGTCAGATCTCTGTGAGTTAAAGGCCAGCCTGGTCTACATAGTGAGTTCCAGGACAGCTGGAGCTATAGGGAGACCCTGCTTCAAAAAGACCAAAAAATAAAAAAATAAAAAAATTTTAAAAAATTTAAAAAAAGATGAATGCTGATAAAAAGAGGCAGAAGAGTCAACTTTAGTATCAATCTAATATTTATGACTTTTTGTGTGTCTTTCAGTAGTGTGTGTGTGTGTGTGTGTGTATGTGTACGCATATGAAAGCCTGAAGCAGATGTTGGTAGTCTTCCTCAACTGCTCTCCTCCTTGTTTATTGAGGCCAGTTCTCTCAATTTAACTCAGAATTCAGTGATAAGCCAGTCTCCCAAGTGCTGGAATTACAGGCAGGTCCCCCCCCAACATTTATGCATTTATGTGGGTGCAAGGATCCAAATTCCAATCCTCACACTTGTGCAGCAAGCGCTTTACCTCATGAGTCATTTCCCCAGTCCTTAATATTTATATTATTCCAGAGTGATCTTCAAATAACTACATCAGAAAGTAATAAAGATTTTTCCTGGGTGAACACAAATCCTGAAAGGTGCTAGGCTACCATGAGGGAGCCCGTGTGAGGGCTGGGCACCTGCTTTTCTATGTTGCTTTAACGCTCACTTCCTTTCAAAACTGCCTATCGTGAAAAACCGCTGTCACCTGAGACATACTTCAGCAGAGTCTGAAATGTGGAATGAGGACACAGCCACAAGGAAACGTGAGACTTACAAAGGAATGGAGGTTCCCAAAGATCTCAGGACACAGCCTTGGTAATGCCAAAAGCTATTATTTAATATGTGACTCTGTCAAGCAAAAGTTAATGGATGATGAGGACCAGGCACCACTTGGCAAAGAATAACAATATAATGAGTGTGTAACACTGGTCATAGTGCTTTCTTCACAGTGATGGACAGAAAGAACCAGAATGTGTACACAGTGTCCAAATTCTCTGCTATTCATTTATTTATTGTTGGAAGGTAACTACCTAGGTAGTTGTGCCACTGTCTGTCAGATGATGCACACTGTAAAGCCCCCCTCCTCCACCTGCAGACACAGCCTGGTAGGGTGGGAAGAGAAGAGCCCCGCAAACCTGTCAGGCCCTGCTGTCTGACTGCTTCTCTTCTCTTTATATGTTGTATGGCGCTGAGTGAGTCACCCTCTCTGTGTCTGTGTTCTAAATATGTGAAATGATAATAACAACAACACGTACCTTGTACGGTTTGTGGGAGGATTAAGGAAAACAAACATTTAAAGTGCTTACAAGAGTACTTGATACACAGAAAATCCTCAACTGAAGTCATTGTTAATCCATTCCAGACAGGGAATAGGAAACGTACTGGGTTACTGTGTGGCTTTCTCTAAGTCACAGTCCCTCTCTGAGTCTGTGGCCGGGTGTCTATGAAAAAGGCAGAGGGAGGAGGGTGAATGATCCCAGCATCTTTTATCTCTGTAGTCAGTGTTTATCTCATTAGTGTACAACTAAGGCCGTGATTAATCGTATACATTAAGGAGGTTTGCTGCCCATTGTCAAAGAGTCAAAGGTTTCTAGCTAATAGCTATTTATAGTAGCCCTTTAAAATTTGTCTTTTTTAAAAATATTTCATTACTTGAAATATTTATACTTATTTATAAAGCAAATTTTCAGCACCACAAAAATCATTTTGCACATTCAGAATAAATGCAATTTAACCTAAATATAATACATTATGATGACTCATGTGTAATGTTCCAAATGATGTGTCATATTGTTATACAACCTAAAACCTGAATCTATGTAACAGTGAAGGTTTGTATAAGTGAGTGGAAGTATTGAGTAAGCGAGGCAGGCAGAATTCTAAGATGGGCTCCATGATCATGCTACTTGGAAAAAGAAATTTTGCTAATGTAACTAAGGTAACTAATTGGTTGTTTAAAGGTAGAGTGATTATCTGGGCTGGCCTAGCATGACCATTCCTCTCCTCATGAGAGGAAATCAGAGCACATGGAAACACAGGAAGGATTCTTTGTAATTTTGCTGGCATGAAGATGGAGAAGGACATGTATAAAGGACTCACAGTAAAGCCCAACTGTTGAAAGCAAAAGCTGGCTGACAGGCAGCAAGAAAATGGGACCTCAGGCCTACACCCGCAAGGAACTGGATTCCTCCAACAATGTGAATGGCCTTGGAAGCAGATGCTATCCCCAGAACCTCCAGGCAAGAATTTAGCTCAGCCAATGTCTTGATTTCTGCTGCTTTATACAGAGCCACCCTGTGCTAGGCTTATGCTCTACAGACTTATGAAGTAGGTGTTGGTTTCAGCTGCTAATTGTCACACTGCATCAGAAGACTAATATAGTAAGTTCTGAGTCCTTTCTCAGATGTATTTTTAAATAAAAGACAATTTATTTAAATGGAAGTGGTTTTTCAGTCTTTTTTGAGATAGGGTCTCCCTGTAGTCCCAGCTGGCCTGGAACTCACTATGTAGACCAGGCTGGCCTTGAACTCAGAGAGATTCACCTGCCTCTGCTTCCCAAGTTCTGGGACTAAAGGCATGCGCCACTAAGACTGGCCTTTAAATGGAAGATATTTTATTATGATTATAGGGGTTGACTGACCAAAATTGTTACAAATTCATAGATACGATTTTTAAAAGTCTATACATATGCACATATAAACATACATATATGCATAACATTAAACACACACAAGTAGTAAATCCTGGAACTAAGACCCACATTGGGTTGCTGTGAGATATTTTAACCATTTGGAGAAGATGCCTGCAAGTAAAAATCAAGTTTTTGACTTGCTCGGCATCCCAGGCAGTTGGAGGCACACAGGAGTATCCTTGGTTTTCTGCTCTGCTTAGTCCCATGACTCCTTTACTGGCATTCTCTGTGTTCAAAGACAGTCACATGACTAAATAAAAGTCCTCAGGGTCAGTTTCCCCTAAGATCAGGAAACTTTCCAAGTGGCCTGAGAACAAAGATCAAAGTCTTCACTGCTTCTACTTAGATACTGCCTTATGCCCCCCTACCCAAGATAGAGTTTGAAATGTGATGCTAAATTTAGTCTTGGTGACTTCCTTTAAATCCCGCACCTATAGAAGTCACTGTGCTTTGCTCACACCTGGGAAGTCTCATCTATGCTGTCAGAATTACTTTGGATTCAGGATCATCTCAACATCAGTAGGAAAAATGATTTGGGGGAACAAATCATAGGCTGGTTGACAGATTTTAACAGGCTTTAAGTTAGTGAGGCACTGACTTTGCATCTTATTCAGAATTATTGTTTTTCAGAGTGAGTGTAATTTAGAGAAGTCATCTGCATTACATGATAAAGAATACTTAAAATGCATTAAATGAGAACTGAAATGATGAACACATTTTTCGAGGGGATCTCAAGATCTTAGTGTGTCTGTGCGTTGTGCAAGCCTTCCCTTTCTGCAGGAAGGAGAAAGTTGAAACCTTGTAGCTAGCTCCTCTCTAGTAGCTGACTTTTACATTTTGGAAAATTATTAGTAAGTTCAAAGTATGTTTTGTCTTCTATGCTACTCCTCAAATTTCTCACAGTTTGTTTATAGAGTCACCTCCAGCATGTTTCCCAACCTCTATGGTGGTCACTGAGGGTATAATCTTTTATCAACAGATTTTATAGCAAGATAAGAAAAGAAACTGGTCCTGTTGGTCCTGCAAGATCTCATTATGGGGACAGTGTCAATAGGAATTACTATAACTGCAGATAATGGCTTAGGTACTTGCCTTGCCAGGGTGTGTTACTATGACAAATATATTTCAAACCTCTGAAAGTTTAAACAAACAAACAAACAAAAATTCTACATCTTACAATTTCTTTTGGGCTAATCCAAGATCTGCATAAAAAACAAAGCAAGCAGAAATGAATGGAAATGAACAGTTGGTTCTCAAAATTGTTTCAAAATATAACAAATCCATTCAGTCCAACATCTTGCCTCCATCTACTAGGAAAGTTAAATAGCTAGTAGCTGTGGTAACAGTGAGCTACAAAAGTCCACAATCATGATGCACAAAAGTACTGATAAAACATATCCATTTTTCTAACTTTGAGGTTAGATGTGGTCATGTGACTTCCTTGGCCAATGAAATGTAAGTAAAACTGTGAGGGTGCAACCTCGGGGCAGGAGAATTAACAGTTGGGTATATACCTCCCACATCCCTCTCCCTCTCTGTAGAAGTAGATAACAAAGGCTTCTGTCAGTCACCGTCACACACACACACATACACACACACACACAGATGTGCCAGGAGTGAGACATGGCTTATTTCGTGGGATGCCACTTTTATATTTTTAGTTGTCATTAGAACCTAACTTAACTTATTCTTACATGTACACATATAACGGCACAAATAAGAGGTCCTAAAATTGGGGCAAAACCCAACTGCTAAATTCAAAATGAAGGAAGGAAAGAATTATTGTATCTTGACTTAGACCTATACAGAGATACTATGAATATAAAATCACCTGTCATCAGTCTTCAGAACAGTGTTATGTGATGTTTATTATATCACTTTCTATGCACAGATTTCAATTTAAATCTTGACAATGTCAAAGCCTACTCATTTCTCAAAGCAGGCTGGTTTCCATCTCTATTTAGTATTTTGGATACTAATTTCTAATTGCAGAATAACCAGTGACTTGAAACCAATCTCATTTTCTCCCTGTATGTTCAAATAAACTTAAAATAATTGTTATATGGATAGTGCTGAAATTCAGATCTCTTGCTCACTGACAAAAACTGGGAAAATTTCAGTGTCATTGATAACTTGCTAACTTTCGTAGTCACAAGCATAGTGGTAACATATTTATGATAAAAATAGAAATGTCTTAAAAGTAGTTACTCCCTAAAACATATACATATGTGTTTCAATCTCTGGGCATATCCCTTTATATTCACTCATAACAACAGGTAGAGAGTTCATCAGTTGATGTCCTAGCAGTCAAATAGTACTGAATACATTGTGAAAAAATGTGTAGTCACCACTTAAAACAGGGAACCTCAGTTGAGGAATTTCCTCTATTGGGATTGGCCTGTGGCCATGTCTGTGAGGAGTTTTCTTGCAGGTGGGCCTGGGCTTTATAGGAAAGAGAGGAGCAAGCCAGGGAGAGTAAGCCAGTAAGCAGCATTTCTCTGTGATTCACACTTTCAGTTCCCGACTCCAGGTTCCTGTCCTGAGTTCCTGCTTGATTTCTCTCAAAGATGGACTATCATTTAAAGAATAAGATGCAATAAACCCTTTCCTCTCTAAGTTGTTTTTGGTCAGAATGTTTATCACAGCAATACTCCATTCCTGGTACTAACTCCGGTATTATTGAACTTCCTGATGCTGTGATAAATATGATGACCAAGGCAACTTATAGAAGAAAGAGTTTATTAGTCTTATGGTTCCAGAGGGATAAGAGTCCACCATGGTGGGGGAGGCATAGCAAGAGGCAGCTGGAGCAGAAAACTGAGCACTCACATCTTCAAGCAGGAACAGGAAACAGAGAGAAAGCAAACTGGAAGTACATGAAGACTACAGTCTCTCAAAGCCCATCTCCACTGATGTGCTTCCTCCAGGAAGGCCATGCCTCCTAAACCTTCATAAATGGCATCACCAGCTGGGGCCAAGCATTCAAACACATGAGCCTATGGGAGTCATTTCTCATTCAAACCACCACAACCACCATGTAGAGCTGAAAAAGACCTTGTCTTCTTTGTGCCTCATCCTCATCCACAAAACAAATGGAGCATATCAGAAGACTAGAACATCGTTTCCCTGCTCTGAGTTCCTATAATTATTAATACTAATTAAAAATATTTTGTTTATTTTCATTTTATGTGTACAAGCATATTGCCTGCATGTATGTGAGTGCACCCATGTCGTGCAATGCCGCAGAGGTCAGAAGAGGGTGTCGGATTCCCCTGGAACTAGAGTTATGGACAGTTGTTAGCTCCCATGTGGGTGCTGGGAATCAAACCCGGGTCCTCTGCAAGAGTAGTCAGTGTTGTTAACCGCTGAGCCATCTCTCCAGTCCCATTACTACTAATTTTTATCAAGAAATAAAACCAAGATGATGACTCTAGGTATGACTTGTGGTATTACCGTTCTATTGTTCTTTCCATAAAAGTAAATTTTTATATAAATAAAATGTTTATTTTGGTATTCTCAACACAGTTGAATATTAGAAATTATAGCTTTCACTGTTTTTTGGTTTGTTTGTTTTTTGCATTTTTCCAGTTTTATGGCATTTTCTTCTCTCTGGTATGCTGTTATGGCCCATTAGAAACAAGTCAGGTCGTGATGCAAAGTTAAACTACTAAAAGAGTTGTGCATCAAACATTCTTGCTTTTTTTCCGTAACTGTCAGAGCTGTCCTTGCCCATCCTTGTCTTTCTACAATGGATATGCAATACCATCAATCTCTTCATGACTCTCAGTTTGGATATTTTGAGGTAGTGTTTCACAGAGGTGTGAGCATGCCATTTTAGATGTTACAAGTTCAAGTTTCCATCTACCTGATTGCAAACTCTGGAAAGGGAACTTCTGTCTTTGAAACTTAGTGTTCTTATCTGTAAATCTTAGATAATACTTAGCCTATGCCACAGTGTGCACAGCCTGTAGTGGTATTTAACAAATAGTAATGGATAAAGTTAGATACGATATGTGAAAGGGTTTTTAAAGCTGCAAAATGCTATATAGGTCTTTATTTGAAAAAATGACTGGAATCACATATGAACAATGACTGGAATCACACTGTACAATGACTGGAATCACACTGTACAATGACTGGAATCTTTTCCAGCCTGCTGTGCATAAATCACGAGGGCTTGCTACATTAAGGGAAAGAGCTTGCTGGCAAGTTGGACTAATGGGTCATCTTCCCACCCAAACTCCCTTGGGGGGGGCAGGGCTGGAGTTATATCTGAAATTAACTGGAAACAAACAGAATTAAATGTACTGAATTTCTGAAAGATCAATATTAAAAAATTGCCAGCTCACCTTACACAAGGTAAGAGCCTATGTTTCTAGACCTGCACTATCAAGAAGCAGACTGAGAGATACAGAGCCTCCTCTTCATGAGAATAAAAGAAAGGAAATACCATCCAGAAAACAGACATAAGGTAGTTGGAGGAGCCAATCAGAACATGCACTCTACTGTCAATGTTTACCATTCCTGCTAAGAGAAACTTGACAGTTCCCATGAATGACTTTTTGTTTTTTGTAATTTCTTATTCTAAATGGGACTATTTATTTTGGCTGATCTGCACTACCTTACCATTTAAACTGGATCTATTATATAACTGACTCTAATGCTTTTAGGTGATTATAACTTGAAAAGTCACATCTTAATATGAGAAAAAGAGCCACAAGTCACATGATGATTCTAGAATTCAACAGTAAAGGGGTAAGAATTCAATATTGTCTTTTTTGAGGAGGGATTGACTACTTCCATATGCAAAAATAACAATGCATATGTATATTTGGGTGGGCAAATTTCAGCAACATTTAAAAATAAGAAAGCCATGCTCTTTACCTAAGATTTCATCTATAGAGCTTTTCTTTTCTGGCTACGTATGCTCATTGAACAAAGATGAAAATAACCAAAAGCAAGCTATCAATTTTTTAAGGCCCTAAAAATAGAAGGCAACCATACTGAGTTTAATAGTTGTATTTTTAACCACTGATAGTTATTTTATATCTAAATAAAGTAGATGCTTGTTAATGTTTTTGTCTTATCAGTACTTGAATCATCTTCCTAAGAAAAAGATTGTATTCTTATAATTGTAGATGTCAACACTGGCATGTGTTACTTTTCCAGCAATGAGGGCATGAGGCCATGGCCCAGGTCATGCTACCTCCAACTTTGTATCTGAAGTTACTAAGTTCAAGAAGGAGCCATCACAGTCTAATGAGGGTGGTAACCAGAATATCAGATTTCTAGGAGCGCATCATGCAACAGTATGCATTGATTCACTTTAAATGGTGATGATGTGTCAGCTGTGATGTATGTGCTAAGCAGCAACACATGCAGGACTGGCTCTGTAATATGGTTGCAGGCATCATTCCTAGCCTCTGTTCAGTCAGGCTCCTGAGCCTTCAGAGAGATTCTAGAACCTAATCCAGCTTTCATTTGCAAATGAAAGGCACTTTTGTGCCTAAATGCCTGATTTCTATTGATGCACTAGGCATCCTAAAAATACATATTCCACACTGGTTCCATTTCTAATTCGATAGAAAAATGTGTTCCTAGTTTATATGGAGATAAGGATATCTAATTCCTAGGTGTAGTACAGAGAATGCATGACATTCCAGCATTCTCGTACCTACAAGAAACAAAATAGTTGATGGATTAGTCAATGCAATCTCTTTCAGGTCTCATTTCTTTCCATTTTGTGGTAAATAAATAAAAACTAGCCAGATACTTGTTCACATACATATTTATTAAGTACTTGTTAGGAATAGGCTACTAAGGGAAACAACAAATAAATGTAACAAGTGAGCATATAACTCTCACTTATGGAAGTTTTTTTTTTTTTATTTAATCAGTGAGGAAAGACAGTAAATAAATGACCTCAGGACAACATATACTAAGTGCTACACAAGTGGTATGTGTCACTTGTGTATATGTGGTATATGTGTGGCCCATAGAGCTTTCTGTCAGTGATAGAAATGCTCTAGAATGATGCACTTTCCAGTAAGGCAGAATATGGATACTGAATGCTTGAAATATGATTAGTGTGACTAAGGAAGAGAAGTTTTAGTTTCATTTAACTTACTTAAATTTAAATAGTCACACATGGCTGGTGTCTTATGTATTAGATAACACAGATCTACAGGTTCAGTAAAAGATAAAACTGTTTTGAAATAGGATCCTACAGGAATGGTAAACATAATAACATTAAATCACTTAGAATGTCAGGGTAAAGACTTTCTTTGCAAAAAAAAATGAGAGTCAAAAAAAAAAGTGAGAGTTTATTGGTGTATAATGGTGTAAGTAGTGTACCAAGGGGATACAGAAACAGTGAAGTGGAGATCCAGAAAGTAGAAAGAACAGGTGGTGAGGTTATCAGCTGATTTCAAAATGAGCTACTGTGCTTCCAAACTGCCAAGGCACCAGTGAGAATGGGAGGAAGAGAAAAGCCGGGAAGGGAGTGTGGCAGAAGTTGACAACTCTGTGTTCTCTGGTCCACATTTCATCATTAAATATGGTTTTCTGCTCCAAATAATATTGGGGATTTTTAACAAATTTGCAGCCAATATTTTAAAGTTTAAAGGTTTTATAGGAAATTTCTCCCAACCCACAGATTTATAGGTTGTGCTTGGAAAAAACTAAGAGTACAAGTGCGACCGACTGGAACTGACAGTTTGGCATAAATGCTCTCAAAATGACCATTCACCACTCCTCTGGGGTAGCCTTCTCCCTTTTCAGTGCTTTCTCTTTCATCTTCTGCCTCCTCTTCTTTATGGATGTATCTTACCCTCCTGGCCTCTGATTTATAGGAATCATAAGGGAACAAATGCCACCAATTGATCTCTTTATTTTAAATAGCTAAAATAATTTTCCTTGTTTATAATCTCATTTGATAACATCTAAATCTCAAGAAATTATTATCTAGAAAAAAGTAGATGCTTTGGGGGATGTTAGGGAAGTTCCTAATAGTTTCCTCTCTTCTCAGCTGCCCAAAGATACACATTACTGTGAACTAAATTCATACACATGAATGAATTTACTTTTTTTAATTTTCAATTTCCATTATTAGGAACTTCAACAAAAGGGAACAGAGACTGACTGACCCCTGGGCCACCCAAGACAATCCCTGATACAGCAACAGACAAGCTGAAAGTTCTGGGTGGTGCAGAGATTACTGTGAGGCTGGCCCCCTTGGGGCCACATGTATGAATTTAGTTCACAGTAATGTGTATCTGTACTAGACTGTACTAAGCTAGCAATGATGTCTATTCTCTGGAATTTGGGGATTGGGGTTGAGAAAGTGACAGTTTGTGGCATGTCACAAACTGGTGAACTTGGAGGTCATGGGCTACCATGGTTCAGTGGACATGTGGTCTGGGAATAGAGCAAACAGAGCTGACTGCTGAAGAAGAAGAAAGCATAGTCACAAGATAGGAGTGATGGCAAGAAAGGAAAAGGGTGCTCACGCCCCACTCCCAACCACCTTCTGGCCATACTTAAGGCCCATGTGAAGCCTAGTAGCATTTCTGTTCACGAGTTTGGTGAAGTATCTTTGTATAAAACATTATTTAGGTTAAAAAAAATTCCATTTTTATTTCCAGATTAAAAAAGAAATATTTCAAAACTAGGCTTGACACTATTACTTTTTGTTAGCCTTTTCTTCAGTTACTCAAATACCATTACCTACTGCTGTGTGTGTGTGTATATATATAAAAAAAAATATACATAGCAGTAGGTAATCTCCTTCCCCTCCAATAAAAAAACACTACCACATGAGGTAGAACAAATACAGAATGATCTTCTTCAGTACACAATAAAGGCCTTCTAAATCAGAACACAAAGCATTTTCGTTAAAATACAGTCCTCAGCTGCCATTACAACTCTCTAGCCAGTTTCTTTTGTAAGCCATTATATACAAAATATCTCCACAGGGAACTCAAGCCCCATCGCTGGTTTTGAATTTAGTGAAGCTAGTACTGGACAAAGGCAAACTGGGGTTTAATTTGACTTCTATATTGAACTTTTAGTGACTTTAAGGGTACTGCTTAGATCCAAAACAGTGAAGACTCTGATTCTTATGTTAAAAAGGTAATATTTGATGGACGATCTGAGTGGAAGTGTTTGTCAGTTTGTGTTCTTTTTAACTTCAAAATATTTACTTTGTCTTAAGTATAGATCTAGTATAAAATATTATATCATTATTAAATATGACTGGACTCGTTTATGAAATTACTTGTTATATAAAAATTATAATGCAAGAAAAAATGGTATCTATAAAAAGATTCATAGCAGCCTATAATTATCTCTCTTGCCCCAAGTTTGGCTTTACAAAGATGTACAAATATTATGTTCATACTTAAAAGTTTAGATTATATGTTTTAGAAACATAGAGCAGTGAGTTATAATGATATTCACCCTGAAAAGAATAGTAGAGCTATTCAGTGTTATCAGTGCTTAGGAGGATTATACTGGAATATATGGAGAACATTTTATTTCAATGGAGTAAGAGCAAAGCTCTAGCCATGTTAAGCAAGAATGGCTTCTAAGAAATAAGTGTATTACTTACCGCACCTAAGGACTGGACTCATCCTACCAAATGAATGGTCTCTTAAAAGTGTGTGTGTGTGTGTATGTGTATGTGTGTGTGTGTGTGTGTGTGTAGGTTTTTTTGTTGCTATTTTTGAGACAGGGTCTTACTATATAGCTCAGGTTGGACTCAAACTTGTGATTCTCCCGCCTCTGACTTTCTAGCTCATAGGAATTACAGGTTTTATACCATCATAATTGGCTAAATTGGTCCTTTCATGTCAATAATTCCTCATAGTGTCACTATCACATGTAAAGAATTTTTTCTCCGTTTTCTAGTGATTTTTTTTAACTACTCCCTTTTCTTTGGAGATTTTCTTGTAATTTAAAGCTACTGGGAAACAGAAGAAATTAGATTAGCTAATTGATTTAGTTATATCATATTAAGTGAATAGGATCTCTTCTGTATGGTCACCAAATCATGTTTTAATCAAAGGCGACAGGACATGAAATCTCAGAGGTAAAATTCATTGCGTACTATATACAAAATTAAACAAGGCTCACTTTGAGAAACCAGATCCCCAAACTATCAGGAACTGTCCCATAACCATTTACTCTCGAAACCAATGGATGGGAAGTTGTTGGGTTCCTTTTTCTTTTAAGAATGGGAATATTTCCTTAAAATAGTTGCTTTATTCTGAGAATTGTGTGAAATCCTTAAACATACTATACACACGTTCTGTGTTAGAAAGGAAGATTCAGTGTTGGGGCCAATAGTTTACACAGTGAAAACAACACTTTCAAATAGGGATCAAAGATAAAATAAGTAAATGTAATTTATGAATTGTTAAAGAACAGAAAAAGTACTATTACTATTACTTAAAAAATAATCTCAAAGATATGGAGTGCATCTCTCTGGAATACACCTAAGGGCAAGGATGAAAAAAATATGCAACTATACAGAAAAGATGCCACAGGACTGGTCAATATGTTAACTCATTTTGCTTACAGAAATGTGCCTTTCATTCTAACTCAAGCCAGCAACACTGAGACTTATGATCCATAAGCAAGTTGTTTAACATCTCTATGTTTTCACAACTGTAAATGTGAAAAATAACTTCCTTGAATAATTACCAGGAAATTAAAGAAAGGTGGCACATAAAAGGTACACTATTAAAGGTAACTATTATTATTATTGTTATCATTATTATTGGTTTTCAAGACTGAAGCAGATTACAACGAAATGCAATACAATAGCTATGAAGCAACATATAAAACACTGCAGTTACTGTTATAAACTCCAGACCCAGATTGCAGGTTTAGATTGAAATTCTACTACTCAGTAGCTGAGGAATTTGGACAAATTGTTTGTTTTCAAATATATGAGGATGCTGTCGATATAAGGTAGCAAGAAACCAATGCCAATGACACCTGATCAACACTGAACACCCTCTCACAGAGCACATTGCTTTAACTCCTAAATCAAATATTTTTGTGATCGCTACACTCTGCATTTTACCTAAGCAACACTTGTCACAGTTACACAGTTCTTTGTACTATGATCATCTCTCTTCATTAGACTGTAAGCTCTAAGCGGGTAAGAAGCACGTGTACCTCATTCAGACTCTCATATCAAACATCCTCCATAAATATTTTGGAATAAATGAATGAAAAGAATTTGGTCTTTTTATTGACTCCACAGGCACTTTTTGTATCGTAATACCTGGAGACATTGCCTAAGAATGAGATGAGAATTCAGAAGTAGAAGACAGGGCATATTTGTGATTATTTAGCAGTATTTCTGAAAAAAAAGAAAAAAAGACCCCAACACTTTTTAAATGATAAAAAGGGAAAGAAAGTAAAGAAAAAGAAAATACTAGCTTTGACATCCAACTGGCTTTACTGAACCAACTGATTAATTCTACAAATCCCATGATTAACAGGTCACTGCTTCCTTTAGATAGGCTGTTCTCAGTCAACAGGAAAATCATGTTAGGGTGGGTTTCCTTTTCTTACAAGCTAGAACAGGCTTCTCAGTTAAGACTATAATAATGTTCCTGAGTATGTTATCCACATGACCTTCATGTGTTCTGTGTGGGTATCTCAATAGAAGACAACAACAACAAAACAACAAGCACTGTCAATAAGGGCTGCTGCAGGCCAGTGACTTCCAACTCTTACAGCCCTGTAGGGTTGAAATAGCTTTTAAAATTTTAGGACTTTTAGGAGTTTAAGGAGTGTTGTGAAATAGAAGGAAGGTGAGATTTCTTCTTGTGGCTGTAAATTTACCATGAGCCAGCAGAAGATTCATTTATGGGGAGTGCCTCCTCCGTCATTACTAGTAGAGACATATATGGTTCATTTTAAAAATGCTACTTTCCTGATGGAACATTTTGTCTTGGCAACTCAAGAAGCAATATTATGGTACAGAAATCTGTTCCAATTTTTCATCTGTATATGTAGAAATTTCCTTTGGGGTTTGTCTGTAAGAGGCACGGTTATGTGAACAGACTTTAAATTCTGAAAAATCTTCACATTTTATTTGTTTTCCCTACCATCTCAAACATGCTTTTAGAATACTATTTTATAAATCCAACAATCCTAATTACTTAAGAATGATGATAGCTTATGTGAAGCAAACTCAAGACTGAGCACTTGGTATAGAACAAGTTTAGAAACAGGTCCATAATAGAGTACATGTAATTTAAATATAAATATTTTAAAGCACACCTAAATTGGAATTCTAGTTCCATTACTTACTAGGCTAGTGGGCAAGTGCAACCAAGTACCACAAACAGTAATCTAGTGTGGCTTGGAACCCAAGTACACAGGTTGTACTGTTGACTGCCTGGATTCCAGGGCTAATTCTGCTGCCTATTGACTGGGCAAGTTTCTGAATCTCTCTCCTGGCCTTAGTTTCCTCAGTGTGAAATAAAGAAAATAAAAGCACCATCTCATAAGGTTGCTATGGAACTACAGAACTAAATATGTTTCAAGTTCTGAAAACAGTGCTCAGGCTAGTAATGGGCACTAAAAACTTGAGCTACAATTATGATAACTCATTTATCCAATATGACTTTTTAAAAATTGTTTGCCTTGCTTATATATTCCTAGAATTTTAAGTAAATAATTGTAGGAAACAAGTGAAAGGTAAATTATATTTGCAAATGTGCAAAATAAAAAAATAAGGTAAAAATTAAAACTAAAAATCATGTTTACATAGGGAGGTATCTTGACATTATTTATATCTGTATTTCCATGTGCATTCATTTATAGCAAGCTAATATCACAACAGTAAGCTAGAAGAAACTCGGATAGCTGTTAAAGGTCAGACACAATACTTGTCAACCTCTAGTGGGTGTCCACGTTGCCCCTCTCTCACCACAGCAAAGGGAAATTTTATCGCCACCTGTTCTTAAAGCAGGTAGTTTAATTTCTTTTAAACTAAGGCTAGGACAGATTTCCTAGTAAGAGATCATTGACGGTCATGATATAAAAGCAAAACAAATCATAATTCTATACAATAATAGCACTAACATCAAGATAGTTAATTTACTCTGTGTATAGGCTTAAGGATGGACAGATTCACAGCTAACATCAACACACTAACAAACTATTTCTAATTCTGGGACACTATTAGTTGCATCATTTCTTTTACTGACAAATTTTCAGTGTTAGTTCCTCAATCTTGTGAGAGTTCTTCATGAAAATAACACAGGACTCGTTATTCAAAACTTTATGGAGGGCTGGAAATCCCTTGGTGAAAAGTTTAGTGGGCAGAGCGCCCTCCCTTTAACTTACAATGGTGTCGTTGAACAGCAGAGATAGCCACCAGCCCAAATCACAGCCCTGCCTCTACTGAACAAAGTTCCCAATGTAACAGTACACCCGTGCCTTTACTGTGTTTACCCTCTACCTGTCCACCGCACTGGCCCGTTCCCCTCTTTCAGACTGTCACAGGCTGTTTCAGAGTTCTGCTGCTGCAGCTCTCATTTTTCCAGTACTTGTGTCCTCCACACCATATGCTAACATGCTCTGCGGGAGTAAACAAAAGTAAACAGAGTGGGGGACACCCAGGAGGCGCCACCTTGCCTCCCATCAAGTCCACATGCTTATTCAAATTCCAAGCACTTGACAATTCAACTCCACTCAGAGAGCCATTTCCTGAGAAGGGTCCGTGTCGCTCTACAACCAACCAGTGAACAGAGCTTCTCGACTCAGCTCTGGGGGGTCTCTTAACCCCATACAGTCTCCGGGAGCGGAGAGGCTATTTGGAATTCTCACCTGCTGCCAACCCTCTCACCACCGACCCTGCGGGATCTACAGACACCATCCAAGGGGGACGGGAACAGGGGTCCTCACCTTCTTCTTCTTCCAAGGAGTTCATGCAGGGAAAATAGCCAGCCAGGGCCTCGAAGGAGGCAGAGAGGCTGCTCCGGCTCTGTGAGCGCTGCATGGAGCGCCCCGCGGTGCCCGCGCCCCCCAAGCCCTGGCGGCCCATCTTGGTGGAGGACCCGCTTTTCCCGCGGTACAAGATACGAGGCGTCTTGGCGGCTGGTGTGCGGCGACCGCTGCGGTTCCAGAGCCCGCGGGCTGGGGGCCGGGTTGTTTTGGTCCCTGCCTCCCTGGCCCGCGGAGACACGCTGTCCTGGTGACCGAGACGTCAGCTTTGCTGGGGAGAGGTCAAGAGGAGAGCCGGCAGTGAAGGGAGGCGCAGCTGCTTGGGGTGGAAGTCCGAGGTGTCGCCCAGGGGAGCTGAGGATCCTGGAAGCTGGAGCCGCTCGCCCCGGCGCCCTCCCTGGCAGGGAGATTCTGCTGATGCTGTGCTTGCCGCCAATCAGCGGCCGGAGGGGGCGGCGGCGCCGCAGGGCTGGAGGCTGGGGGTGCACATCTCAGGTTCTGGCACGAAAGACCCCTTACAGCTGCTGTGGTTTCCTCCCCTGGCCTGGTCTGGCCAGCTCCAGACAACGGTGACTAGTTAGAATGACTTAAGTATCTCAGATTGGTAGTTTGTTGGGAAATTTTCTGGTAGTCACTTTCCCTTAAAATGTATCTTAACAATCGGTTCACACACCTCAGCATAGATAAGATAAACTGAAATTTTCAAGTCATAACCAAGTGGCTTACCAAAATTTCACCAGGCCTTAGGAAGCCTGGTGAACGCGTTCTCTTTCATTTTACCTAGAAAGTTAAAAAGTCAACACAACAGAGTCGTTCTTAAAAAACAGACAACAGAAGTATCAACAGTGAACAAAAGCACAAGGCAGTCCATAAATTTTCCTTTGATTCCAGGCATCTCTAATGCTTTCTTTCTAGAGACAAAATAATCAGCTGGCCATTGTTGCTAAGGCATCATTAGGTGTAATATAGAAGTAAAGGGTCACATCTTAACATAAATTTGGAAGCAACACAGGCATACCAGAAACAGAGCAGTCTCCAAGCAGAGTTAACAAAATGCATTCTGTAAATTGGAAATCTCTATCTCAGAGCATAAAGCAAATTTGAGTTCATTTTACTAGGAAACAAAAGACTTCTCTACTTTTTCATAATCATAACCATGGACAAGTCATTAATCTTAACTATATATTTATATATATTATTTGAGGTATTAGGAGATTCAAATACTTGAGTTCAGTAAATGCAAGGTATATTTGTAGATGCTTACAATAGAAATCAAAGCAGCTAAGCCTTTGCTGACATGGAATTTGTGTGTGTGTGTGTGTGTGTGTGTGTGTGTGTGTGTGTGT
>NW_008354281.1:6024995-6039619 GCF_000622305.1 Nannospalax galili
TAGTACCTTGCCTGCAGAGAGGGCATGGGGGCAGTAATAAATCAGTAAATGTCATAGTGTTAAAAGAGAGCTAAATGCAAATAGAGCTAAAGGTTATTGGATACACTGCAGTTTAGAAAGGGTATCAGAGGTCTCTTGACTATGTGGCATGTGAGAAGAGGTTTGAAGAAGCTGAGGTAGCAAGAACCCATATGCAAAGGTCCTAAGGTGCCTGCAGAGAGGGCATGGGGGCAGTAATAAATCAGTAAATGTCATAGTGTTAAAAGAGAGCTAAATGCAAATAGAGCTAAAGGTTATTGGATACACTGCAGTTTAGAAAGGGTATCAGAGGTCTCTTGACTATGTGGCATGTGAGAAGAGGTTTGAAGAAGCTGAGGTAGCAAGAACCCATATGCAAAGGTCCTAAGGTTGTTGTGACATGGACATGGACAGCTGAGAGGCCCAGGTGGCCAGAGTACAGGAAGAAAGAAGGAATGGCTCACATATGGCCTTCTAGGTATGTTAAGGACTTTGACTATTAGACATCATGATTCAGAAAATATGAAAAATGCGTGCACATTCTTATAAAGATGAGACAACCTTCAGCACAGATACTACTGTTATAACAAAAAGGTTTTGTTGGATTGATTTCTTCTGTTTTTCTGATAGACTTTCATCTTTTCTCATTAATATTCCTACAATTTTTAGTCCAATTTCCTTTTCATTCACTTCCCGAATACTAACATTTCAAAAGGACATTGATAAAAAATAGAGAACTCTAGAAGCAGTATTTCATACCATATCTCTTTCACTAAGAGAATAGAAGCTATTTTTCTATTAAGCAAGAATTTCATTCTAAGAATAAAGACAATCACGGACTTTTAAAAACTGAAGAGATTTAAAGATACCTAATGTTTTTCTGAACTGTGGGTCATGAATTTTTAGTGAGTTCTGAAAACAACTTATCAGGTTTTGATCAGCATTTTAAGGAATAAGGTGAAACAGAAGAATCAGAGCTTAGCTTAGGCAATGAGTGCATCAGCTACAGTATTGCTTCATGACATGTATGTGTGTGTTGAGTTATGATGTTAAATATGAGTTTTTGCTTTTGGAATAGTTTGGAAAACTTGAATGTTATAAAATGCCTATCTTATATACAAGGAAAATTAGATTGAAGAGTAAAGCATTTGTGTGTTCTCTTTCAGAAGGAATGAGAGACTGAAAAGTCTCATCTTATATTTTCATTGGGATACTTGCCTGAAATGGGATGGGATAACAGAAGCAAACAGCTTTGCTATCGGAATCCAATTTTACTGGAAGAAAGTAGAAAGTTTATCAGCTGGTAATGTGAATGTTATTCTCTTGGAAAAAATTTGGAAATGATAGGACATTTCTAATTTCCTGGCAGGAGGAAAATATCAAGGGAGAGTGTTGAGCAGAGAATTCCTGAAGAAACAAAGTGGCCAGAGATGGTGGAAAACGTTTGTTCATCACCTAGGAACATCCTGATGGGTGGACATTGCTTCTGAAAGGGAAATATTGGGTTCTGCTAGAGTTTGCATGGGGGCGGCAGTGGCACTGCTTTGTTTGGGAACAAAGGGTTAGTCTGAAAGAGTCTAGATGCATCCATTTCCACCTGAGCATTGCTTCTCCTTTGCAACTTCAAAACAAGGTTGTCCTGGGAAACTTTTTAGATATTTTTCATTAAGATCTTAAATGATACAGATGTATGAGGGAAGACTGGCACAAAGAGTTGGGAGAATTCAGGAAGGTGAAGAAAGCCACTTTGCTTAAAGAAAGCTTTAAGGCAGAAAGAACTGACACACAGTTACCAAGACATCACAACAATGACCAGAGAACTGCAGTTTTAAGTGATAATTTGGAGAATATTCTGGAGTTACTGAGGAATTTTAGAACTCCATTTTTTTGTTCTATGTTCAGTTGCTTTCCTACGGATAATAAATGCTATTTAAACAATATTTCTGTTTTTTATATGAAGTTATATATTTGATGATACTTTTATTATTTGCTCTTTTGCTTTTTGTTTTTGAGAACAGTTCAGACTAGACTTAAATTCATAATCCTTCTGCCTCAGTCTCCTGAGTGCTGGGATTAAAGCTGTACACTACCAACACGGGTTGGTTTATGTTTTTAATAAGTTGAGTTATTCCATTCTGATATAACTACTGTTACCTCTTAATTAATTTAAAATTTCACACAAAAATACACTACTAATAAGAATTGGAATTTACTGTTTTCCAAATCAGAAGATATGTACAGCATGTATAGCTACATTGTCTATATAGTTTGGGATGTAATTCTCTAACGATGAGCCACTACATCTCATCACATAAAACTAAATGCTTTTCCAGAATCATAACCCAGCATTCTGGAAATGAATTATTTATAATTATTTATAATTTTCTTACCAACACCCAAACATAATTAGAGAATAAGAGTCACAAATAGCAAATTGCCTTCTAAAAATAAATTATGGCCTTGAAAAAGGATTCCATCAGAAAACACAAAAGCATCATTTTGAAGAAAAGATAAACAGATATAACTTTCATATACTATTATAGTAAGAACTTGATGAATGTGAACTAGCACAGTTTACAGATATACTTTAGAGTTGATATGCCACCTAATTATTACATCAGTCCTCAGAGAATATCTTCTTTGTAGATGTGCTAAAAAAGACTCAACAATATTAAACTGCTTGCTTAATGTGGCAGTGCAGGTCCTAAACACATGGTTTCAGCTTAGTGCTCTGTACACTCTATCACAGATGTCTCACATATATAAAACAAAGATGAGTGCTGTGACACATAAAACAGAACTGATAAATATGATTACAACTATATTGTATATTTTTTGGTTTAAAATAAATACTGACAATTCAAACTTAAAGCCATAATGTTTATTCTACCTATAAAGCCATGTTAAATCTGGATTTGCCTCCCTTATAAAACACATCAATATATTTGCATGGCCTGAATATGAAATCTGAAATACACACTTTTCTCCCATTTCTAGTCTCATATCCACTTGGTAGAAATAAGTTGTAAAACCTTCATAATTTCATTTTTCAAAAGTATTTTTACTTTTAACTTGGAACATTTTGAAAGTGAAGAACAGATATTACACTTTTAGCAGCTGGTCAATCAAAGCTGTCACAAAAGTTGGAGGTAAAAATATACTTAGTATATGAGAAGAGAAAACATAAGAAAGTTTAAATGGCCAGTATTTTCATTATTTCTGCAGTGAGATTTATGGAAATATTTGTCTTTATCTCATAACAGAACATGTTTATGGAAGAAAATAAACTTATTGGTTAAGCTAAACATGGTGATATGATTTGAGCCAATAAATGAAGGGGAAAAAGATTCCCTAAAGAGGAAAGTCATGAGTTATGAAAGCAGAATAGCCAGGCAGTACAGTGGAGGAGCAAATATTTGGACATGCCAATCCTAATTGTTCCTCTAGGTATAGTAATAATTCTGATGATAATAGCTAATTTTATGCTCTTTATATACATTAATTTAATATAAACACTATAAGGTTGTTACTCTCATTATTTCTACTTGCAGATGAGAAAATTGTATATTCATCCAATAAATATTTGTGCTTACCACATGCCAGGAACTACTGCCTTCACTGAGGATACAAGAGCAAAGGAAATTTAACAGAAACCCCTACACTCATGGAGTCCCCAATCAGGTGAAATAATGACTAACATGTATATCCCACTTACGATATACCAGGCCTTTATCCAAGCAACTCTGTGTGCCAATACATAAAGTCATTCCATAAATACACACCACTATAAGAGAGATACTACTAATAAACTCATTATATAGATAAGGAAACTTAGCACATTACTAAGAAATGAAATCGATAAGTTCATAAAGTTTGATGAATTTGTTCAGTATCAAATATAGCAAACACAGGACTTGAACACAGGACTTGAATCCAGTTGCACTGTTCACAAATTACTTCTATGATTGTAAAATATATGAGAATTTCTCCCCAGCCCCAAGTCAGTAATCAGTTCTGCCACAGTGAACACCACAGGGCACCCTCTAATTCTTTTCTGACACCATCTGGAGATAGTCTTAAATCCCACAGGTTGAGGGCTCAGTACCTATGACTGCCTTCAGTCTCCCATTTCAGAAGCCGTCACAGCTCTCAAGTTGTCTTACCCAAGCTTCTGACAGGCTATAAACTGGGGCTGCCAGCCCTCTTCTCAGGTTGAGTTAATTTTTCCAGAAGCTCACAGAACTCAGGAAAGGATTTACGTCTTCTGGTTTATTACACAGACCGTAGATAAAGAGATACATCAGACACAGTATAAAAGGAGCTTAGAGCTTCTGTGCATTCTCTTGGCCCACCCTCTACCTGTTTAGCTATCTGGAAGCTCTCTAAACTTTTCTTTTGGGTTTTTGTGAAAACTGCATTGCACAGGCATGAGTGATGCATGGCAGCCATGTTAAAATGTGATTGGGAAAAGGGCATTATCTAATGTGAAGTAGACTGGGTAGGGAAACAGGGAGGGCCTGCCTGTTCAGGTTCTTCAACATTCCACCTGGGAATAGGTCAGATCCCTTCTAAAATGGGGAGGGGTCTTATTTACTATTAGACAAAGTAGGTCACAGGTTTTCCTTTAGATTAACTCCAAGGCAAAGGATATCTTAGAATTAGATTTTATCACCTGCTTGAGGAGGAGAAATCCTAGTTTTTAATGGTCCCCATCCTGGGGAAGGAGTTATGAGTCAGTAACCATGAATGAAAATACACACACACACACACACACACACACACACACACACACACACACACATATGCACACAATCTCATAATACCACCATGATAAATTTATACAAACTCACACATGGATTAACAGGACCTTAAGATTTTTGTAGGTATAATCATTGTGGACAAATATATAAGAGCTAAATGTTTTATCTCGGTTTCAGGCACTAATGCAATAAAATTATACAGCATCTGTAAAAAATGTGCATTTAAACTTGCTCTTATTCATTTATGAGTTACCTATTATTCATTTACTCCATATAGTACAATGTGACCAGAGTAATATCAGGTATGCACAGAAAGCAGGACTGATCCCTTCAATCACAAATAAGTCCAAATTTACTTTTTCCTTCTTTTTACTGGCTAATTTTCATATATTCACATAAATATACATTGCAGTAAAGGCTTCTGATGTCCATTCTATTCAGGTAAGTCATATATTGATTGGCTCTAAATACTTTAAGATTTTTACATTTCTTGATACCATGCTGACATAAAAATTTAAAAATAAATACTTTTCACAAATGTTTTATTTAACTTGGGAACCCATTAATTATTTTTCACTAAATATAAAGGTAGAAGATTTGTAACAAAGTCATTTAAAGTTGTTAAAAAGCAAAAGCAGTACAGATGAATGAGGACTCTTCCAAAAATTAAAAATTTCATTATTTTGAATAGCATATTGGAAAAACAAAGCCCATGAAAAACATTCATGACAAACAGATCCAGGTCACACATCGCCTAGATGAGGTCTACATGAACTGCTGCCTGAAGGCAGTTCTATTCCTAGCTCAGCGCATTTGATAAACAGAGAAAAATGGCACACAAAGTAACCAGCCTAGGAGCCAAGCTAAGCAACTCATCATCAGCTGACTCCCACTCAGGTACCATGTACTAATGAGTCTTTCAGGAACAATCTGAATGTCTTGCTGATATGAAACTTCATAACAGAAATAAACAATACAGATTAAACATGTTTTACTGAATTCACATTAAAGTAGCTCCAAATAATTTGCTTCATTTATACCTCTACAATAAGGTGGGAATCTTGAGTCTGAGAAGGTAAACTACAAGGAAAACAGTCTCAGTCAGAAGGAAATTTGTAATGTAATTTACATTTCTTCTATTTGTTTAATAAATTTTTGTACAACTAATAATTACTTCACAAGTTCCTTCTTAAGCTTGAGAGTAAAGTGATGAATAATTAGAATGGATCTCTCCTCTCATAAAGTTGATGATGCAATAAGTAAACACTGAAAATAATCATCAAAGAGAACTCATAGCCAGGCAGGGTGGCCTGTACCTGTCATCCTAGCACTTGGGAGATGGAGGCAGGAGGATCAGGAGTCAAGGCCATTCTTGGTTGTATAGCCAGTTCCAGTCTATAGTACATGAGATCCTGCCTCTAAACAAAACAAAACAATAATAAAAGAATCATGAGGAAAAACTGCAAAGGGTAATGAGAGTATGGACTTAATTTAGACTGAATTTTGGGTAAATCACAGAAAGCAATAGATCTTTCTGAGGAAGTTTCATTGGCCAAGACCTGAAGGACAAATAGAAATCTACAGATAAAGAAAGAATTAAGGAAAAGATTTTGTATGTAGAAGGGATATTGTATGAAGAACAGCTATAACATTCTTCACAAGCAACCATCCCTCAAATGTCAACATAGCCTCCAAAAGGTCAGGGTAGCATAGTGAAGCCACCCTCTCTTAGGAGAGTGTGCTAACCTTTTCCAGTCACTCAATACTTTCCAGCTGTCTTCGAGTTCAACTCAGTCACTATGGTGCTACATCACTGAAGTAGAGAGGAGGCTCTTAAAGATGCAATTTATTCATGAGTGAGATATATGGATAGCAGGGAAATGGTATGCTTTTCTCTGGGGTAAAGAAATCATATTTTAGTTCCTGAAGCAATGTGTGTCCATGTGCTTGAGTGTGTGTGTGTGTGTGCGCGCGCGCGCGCACACGCGCGTGTTACAAAATTATCATCTAAACATGTTTTTCTTGGACAGTGATCTCTGGAATTGGCCAGCACAGACTGTGTTTTGCTTCTCGATGGTTCTCAGTAATTTTGGTCATGTAGCAATTTTATTTTGATATAAGGGGAAAATATAGTCTAATCATCTAAAACACAAGTTTATCAAGACAAAAATCACTGACATACAATAAGTATGTTACAAAATTATCATCTAAACATATTTTTCTTGGACAGTGATCTCTGGAATTGGCCAGCACAGACTGTGTTTTGCTTCTCAATGGTTCTCAGTAATTTTGGTCATGTAGCAATTTTATTTTGATATAAGGGGAAAATATAGTCTAATCATCTAAAACACAAGTTTATCAAGACAAAAATCACTGACATACAATAAGTAGCTTATACCTTACTTAAACAAAAATATGATGTTAAGTAAGTATATCATGATATTCAGTCTTTAAGATATAAGACTATGGACTGGAGGTGTTGCTAACCTAGCATGTATGAGGCTCTGAGATTGATCCCTGGCAACACACACACACACACACACACACACACACACAAATTATGCTTTTAAATCAGATCATATATAATGTACAAATATATTACATGTATGTAAGTTCTACATATATAATTTTGTATCACTTTTCAAAAAGCTTTTAAAAGTATTTATTTATTGTCTAGCCACCACTTAGCAAAATATGATCTCAAATATTGTGCTGTGGAATTTGAGCCTCTTTATTTTCTGTTAAATGACACCTGACATTGATTCAGTATGTGAAAATAAAGTCATGCTTTGTGAGTCTTTATTCCAAGCAACGAATTTCATTTTAAATACCACTGAACTCACACCATAAAGAAGATGTTATCTGGGTAGAACAAATTCATAATTCAATAAGTCTTATATTTTATCTAAGTAGACATTGGAAAATATTTTCCAAAAATTGATTTTAAAAATGTTATAAATTTTATAAAAGCTCAAGGTAACTTCAACTTAAAAGTATATAAAGGATTTCCTGTGTTACTTCTAATTTTATGTATTGAAACATTCATTTTTATTCTCTTATTCAGATTATACATTAAAATTATCTAACAACTGGTTAGTTTTCTGCCTTTTTGCCACTTTCCATTGCCCAACTGAATGAAGCCACTCTGGTTTGTTTCTTAGGATGAATTCCTTTCTGCTTCACAGTCTTTTGCTACTGATTTCTCATTCCTTGGGACTTGGACTAAAAGACTTTTCCTTGCAATCAAATCTAAAGCAGAAGACATTTCAATGATCTGGAGTGTTTTTCTTCAGACTACCATCCCAAAGATATACTGATAAAAGTGTGTGTTCCTATTTCATTTTTTGCCAGCCCTGACTGATTGTCACCATGGTTAAAACAAAGACTGTCAGTGTTTCATTCACTTGTGTACACTTTCTTCCCACATAGTACTGAAATATACAAGACACTATATATTCAGCTAATCAAAATAAAATTTAATAGAATTTTGTTATGTGTTTCTAATTTTGAATTATTTTTAAAACCTAATTTCTTATTTTCAGTAGCATAATATCAAACACTAAGGAAGAATAGCTTAAGCTTTAAAACTGTAATGGAAATTTTATTTTCAGAGATGTGGCTATAAAGTCAGTTCACTCTCAGTCCCGAGAACATCTATGCCAGAGATTCATTCTCCCCATGTAACTGAAGTGAGCTTCCTAGAGGCTATTGATAATATTATGAAATCCCATTGCAGGTTGTAGCAGGTAACATTGCCTTGAAAGATCAATTTCAGTGAAATAATGTGGATTATAAAAAGAAACATCAGTTTGCCCCTGTCACGGGGCCTGGAGGAAAGGCCCCGTGTGCTGCAGTGACACAGAAAAAGGAATGAACCCAAAGGCCCATGACAAATAGGAGCCTTCTGAACTCCATGTAGATTTATGGCATTCTCAAGAGAAATGCAGTGTATTCGGGGTGGGGGTGGGGGGATAAGTGCGTTTATGTGGGGATTGGAAAAGAACCGATGATTTGCATAATACACTCTTCAGTTTGAAAAAAAACACTTTACAGAATGGAGAGATGGCTCAGCAGTTTGTTCTTGCAGAAGACCTGGGTTGGAATCCCAGGACCCACGTGGCAGCTAACAACCATCCATAACTCCAGTTCCAGGGGATCTGATGCCCTCTCTGCACTGCATGACATGAGTGCACTTACATACATGCAGGCCTAACACTTACACACATAAAATAAAAATAAATTTAAAAAATTAAAATCCACTTTAATTTTCCTTGAGAATGCTCTGAAAATACACAACCCAGTGAAATTTCAAGGCACAGAAGAGGTGAAGATAGAGCTCACTATTCTATGCAGGGCAGTATTTCTACCTGTGAGCTCTTATTGAACATATTCTATGAGGGAGAATTACAATTTTAATCATTCTGTTAACAGATAATTTTAGTGCAGTATCAAAAAACATTCTTACTATAAATCCCCCAAATCATTTCCAGTTGTGCCTTTCTTTATTATGCAGAAGTCCTCTTCCATAGGGAAGCCTTGAAATATTTAAACACAGTCATGACTTTCCTCCATAGCCCATTTCCCACACCTGGTCTCTCTACACCAAATCTCCTATTACTTAAAATAAGAGGAAATACTGCTGCCTTATTTTTGGTGGCTGTACTTATACTAAAATGTACAGGTCATGTGAATTTTAATCTTTGTGGTATTTTGCTTACAGTTAGTTCTGCACCGCTTCCATTCACAATTTCCTGAGTCTTTCATCATAAGTCTCCTCATTTTTCTACATTTACAAATGTGTAGCAATCAGAAGGTCCCTGATCTATTTAAAAGATTTTTCTTATGTATCCGTTCTTTGCATTTTCTTTCAGATTTATTTTTATTATTCTTAAACTAATTGTGTGCACACAGGAATGTAGGTGTCTGTGGAGGCCGGAGGCATCTGATCCCAGGGAGCTGGAGTTCCAGGCCGCTGTAAGTCACCTTTTTGTGGGTGCTGGAAACCAACTTGGGTCCTCTGCAGGAGCAGCACCCACTCCTAACCACTTTGCCATCTCTCCAGCCCCACCTTCTTCTCACTCCTTAATGATTAGAATCAATTCCATCTTCATTATCTGTGTCAGAATTGTATTTTTAAGAATCTTCTGTATAATTACTGAGTCATAACAAATATAGCTGTAACCCAAACACATCTCTAATCTATGCCTTTTAGCTACCAATGTAAGCCATTTGATGGCTCTTTCATGAGATGGTCTTGCAGATAATTAGAAAAGAGACTGGGAAGAGGAAAGTGATGAGTGAGAATGGGAGGACAGGAAAAAACGGACAGTACACATGATCAAAGTACTCGATAAACCCGAACAAAAAAAACGTCATTATGAGATTCATTGCTTTGAGCGATGAATGTACACTAATAAAATTCTCAGTCTTTCAGATATATAATGAAATATTTAGATACTTACTATATCAAGAAGCTCAAATATGTTAGTTTATAAAGCAAAGATCCACGTTTCCTCAAAGCTCACATTCTAACTTGGGGAAACAACCAACACACATAACCAGTCCATTCTATACCAAGATAGTCAGTGCTACTGAAGAGTGTGACACACAGCATGGTAAGAGGGGGAGGTGACAGTCAGCGTGGTCTCTGAGGGTGATAGCTGAGAAAGTCTTGCAGACAGTTCTCTTGTCCCTCTGAGCCTAGTGCCTTCTCTCTCCCTATTACCATCTGCTTCCTACAGAGTTACTTAGCACTTACAGTGTGTGAGGCACTGTAATATGTCCTGGAGTTTGAGATCCATGAGAGTCTATTTCTGTTATTAGATCACAGCTAGTAGGAACAGAAGCATGAAACAGACGTCCCTATGTGCTAAGTGTTATAATAAAAGTGTGAATACGAGTTCACAGAATTGGAAGTAACTAACTCTGTCTACTATATTTTGACGGTATTTGAAGAAAATATGGTTTCCTCATCCCAAGACTTCTACTAGAGTACTTTTTTTTTTTTTTATCAAAAAGACTTCTGTAAATGTTCAGATATTTGAAAATTTCTAACATTTCTTTTAACTTTTGTAACAGTATTATGACTTTTAAAACATATTTCTGAATTTTTTATATTTCATACAGAACATCTTAATCATCTTCATACGCCCATCCCTACTGGCCCCCTCCCATAGACCCCCCCACTAGAATTAATACATTCTATCATTTGTGTTAAGGCCTATCATGTTGTTAGTGTCCCCAGATGTCACTCAGTGCAAGTTCATCCACTGAGGTCTAGTCAGCCTATCTAGTGTCCCTCCATTTAAGAAGATCAGCTCTTCCTCACCCTGCAGTAATCAGCTGCCAACAATTGTTGACTAAGATTGGGGTCTGATGTCCATTTCCATAGTTCTGTTCTGGTGTTTGTCTGCTTGGGTTTGTATGGGTCTTGCGTATGCTGACACTATTGCTGTAGGTACATATGAAAAGAATCCGAGGAGCCTGCAGGACTCTATTTTTCAGTATGGTCATGCACCTCTTCCCTGGTTCTTACAATCTTTCTGGCCCCCTCTTCCACAATGGTCTCTGAGCCCTGGGTGGGTGGATTTTAATATAGGAGTCCTGTCCAAGGACCCATACTCTGTAGACTCTTATTCTCTATGGTTTGGGCATTTGTGACCTTTTGTTTTCCTGGCCCTCTGTTGCATGGGGGAGCCTCATTGATGAGACTGACTTGGTTTGAAGAAAGCATTTCATCTTCTTTAGAAAATTACATTATCTTTCTTTTCAGATTCACTTAAATACTTAGTTTTCTTTATCAAGTTCAGGGGATTCCAGATCTATTGAAAAGTACTTTATCAAATGGTCACTGGCCTTCATTTTCCCCCCATAAGATGTTTATAGTGAGAATATACTATTCCTTGCTATTTCACCAACAAATCTCATCCCTCTAATGTTCAGTTTTACCTCTAAAACACTGTCTCTTTCTTCATGTTTAAATTTCACATTCTCTTTGTTTATCAAGTCACAGGACTTCCTGTGGAATCCTGTTTCTCCTACTCCAAATACACACACACACACACACACACACACACACACACACACAATCATTGTCCACTGCGGTTTTTCTTGTTATGTCAAGTAATAACCTCCACACAAGGTGTTTTTCAATTTTAAATAGTTTTTTTTTCTTTTTTTAAACTCACATTTCAGCTTGAAGAATTATGCTAGTCAATTTCTACCAAACATGTTTTCCAACATTTCATGAAATGTACTATATATCTGGCTAAAAAAATTTCCTAACAGCACCATAATTGAGTGATTATTTAACACAATAGTCACTGGAAGACAGCTTTAAAGCTTGCACCTGCCTCCTGAAGCACCTATGACTCATTTATGCAGTGAGGTGAGACACGCTTACTGCTGAGCATGCATCACACTCCCTGGGATGAAAAGAAGTGGGAGTAGGCACAGAACATGGGGACCATGACAGGGAAATCAAATGTCAGTGTTTGACTCTACCTGCATAGCTGTTAGAAACATATTAGATTGGTGTTTTTAAAAAAATTCATTTCACTTTTAATTTCACCTTTTATGGTCCCTCCAGTAAAATCTGCCAGTCTCTAGTTCTGCAGATGGACAAAGCTCCTGGCTATCCACGAGGCAAAGATGGGATAGACACAGAAGTAATGGTCAAGCAGACACAAAACTTACTCTGCTTCAGACAGGACAAGCTATCTGCAGCACAGGCCTTTATTTCTACTCTGGGAATTTTAGTAGACATTTCAAGTCTTGCGTTTCAAAAAAAAGTCTGCTTTCTATCCTAGTCTATTGCTATAGAGATATCCTTTTAACAGGTATGGGATTTTACACAAGCTGTTTAATCTCTCTGTCCTTTCATTTCTTTTCTAAAACACGGTTGGATAACTTCTTTCTATTGTCCACAGAGATTGTCATTTGGTTTCTTTCTAGTTTAGTGGATTTCAGCTTTAAAAGATTTTCTTTCTTCCATATAGCACAGCCTCTACCATCCATCCTTGTAAAGGATAGGAGTGCAAGAGAGTGGAAGCTAGGCCAGCTTTTCCTCAGACACTCTTGAAATAGCCTGGTCAGGTGCTAGGTCCCTTGCTCAGGAGACAGGATGAGCCAGAGTGTGAACTCTGGAATCAGATGGTTTGATGGCTTGTCCTAGCATCTGGACTTCTAGCTGAAAGGTATACTCAGGAGATTTCTTAAACTTTTTAGTTTTTTCATCCTCGAATGGGAAATAATAGTAATAACCTTGCAGGCATTGTGAGAATTATTTAATAGTGAATATGAAGCTCTTGACACAATGCATGGTACACAATGAATATCCAGCAAGCATTACTATTATAAGAATGATTTTTATATTATTGTAAATTAATAATGATTTTCTCTTTCCCAAATTGGCCAGAGCACTATGTTTCATGATAGATGTTGCAGTTTAAGTGTGAAATGTCTCCCAATGGCTCATGTATTGAGGGCCTGTTTCCCAATGCAGCACTGCTTAATAGGTTGCTAGATCGTGAAGGGTATAACCTTACCAATGGATTTATTCATCGATGGATTTATCCCTGAATGGACTCCTGTGACATGGTAGAAACTATACATGGTGGACAAGCCTATCCATAGCCCTTGCTTGTTTCTTGGCTTACCATAACATGAGGATGTGTTTACCACATGTTCTGGCCACCAAGATATTATACCTCATATCAGTTCCAAAGTCATGGAATCAGGCCACCATGGGCTAAAACTTATAAGACTGTATGCCAAACCAGTCATTTTTCCTTTTAAATTGTTGATCTCTGATATTTTGCCACAACAACGCAAAGCTGGTGAATACAACAGATATCGACAGAAAAAAAAGAACTTATTTTCATTTAGTGGCCAACATATTACTAAACAAAGCCTTGGTTGTAGTTTGACGTTTTGTTTCTAAGCTTCAGAGAGATAATAATTTACATTAATTAGAATTAGGGTCAGGCAAAAATTACTATACTTTTTAAACTTTTAGTACAAAGGGCTAATGCGATTTTCAAAGAATAAAAATAATTTGAGAAGGTTGGGGTGGCCTACTCCTGTAACCCCAGCATTTTGGAGGTGAAGGCAGTAGAGTCATGAGGCAGACCTGGGATACACAGCAAGGCCCAGTCTCAAATACCTAAAAAAAAAACCAAAATAACCTTCAACCCCCCCCCCCAAATTTCAATAGTACTGTGACTTTTGATAAACTTCAACTTTCACAGGAAGCCAAAGGGGGTCATAATGCTGTTTAAAATTTTATATGATAAGCCATTAAATATTTTCTGTTCCTAATATTAATAAGCAACATTTAATAGTGTTGCTAAGGATTACCTACAGAGTTGGTCCTCCTCCAGAGACTTAATCTAGGTGTCTATAAATCTGTATTTTTAGCTCCTATCTTAAGTGATTATAAAACAGCAACCTATGAGCACAGTGATGAACACTACAGTGGTTGGCTCTCGAGCTCTAACAGCTCAGAATGTCCCTCATGGCAGATAAGAAGGAGATATGCATGGGCACACACAAACTCTAACCATTACTACAATTCTTACTATGATAGTAAGAATTGGTGTGTTGGTTATTTACAGTTCATATCTTTGCCCCCCCTCTAAAGTGAAGGATATGCTGAAAAGTAGGCAAGATTATTTTTTAAAATTAGATTGTTCTAGAGGTGGAGGTTAAGGATTTTTTCAGTAAAGTATTTAATGTTTTGTCTTTTTAGGAAAAATATCTGCATACATTTTAATATATTCATAGTTCATCAATACTATCTAATCAAGTTTAACAGCAGGTCTGTGCAACCCTCCTCTGAGGCAGGAT
>NW_008354281.1:6039661-6040673 GCF_000622305.1 Nannospalax galili
ATATATACTAAAATAATAATACTATACTAGATGAGCCAGGTTCTTGATTAAGTAAAACCAGGTTTGACAAAGCAGTTACCTAAAGTTGATTGATTCTGCAGTAAGAACGTTTATCATGAAGCTTGCATTTCTTTGCGACTACAATGTAACTTACAAAGACTATGAAAATGTAACATGGACTTTAAAAATCTTGAATTTTTCTCATTGCATATATAGAAAGGTTCATATTACAGGATTCTGTGAACTAATATGTATATCTTAATGTATGTCCGTATATGAATAGTTGCTCATAAGTTTTATTCAAGTGGACAGATGTACTCTGAAAATTTATGTGTTAAATGATTCTGATGTATTTTACTCAGTATTTTCCTGTGGTTGGAGGGCAGGCAAAGTCCTTCTGAATCAACTGCTTATGACATAATGATGGATGAATGCAGTTTTGGAAATGCTGGACCATCCATCTAAAATATTCAAATTATTGGCATCATTCTCCTTTTTCCTCACTGGAGGTTTCTATAGAAATTCTCTATTAAAAAAAAAAAAAAACCCACCAAGTGAAATATTTTTAATTTGGCTACCTCAAAAGTTGTTTCTAATAGGTTGGGTACTTCAATTTTTTCCTTTAAATGTAATTAAAATTAATAGTGCAGGGTCTAGTAGCATGAAAATATACTTTTAGTAATTGTGTTGAAAATCTATTGGTTTTTCAGGCCTTAAGTGGAAGTCTTTACTTAAAGTGCTTCTATATTTGAGCTATAATATATTCATGAGACATAATTTAAGAAACGTAATGTGGGGCTGGAGAGATGGCTAAGCAGTTAAGAGCACTGGCTGCTCTTGAAGAGGATCCAGGTTCGAATCTCAACACCCACGTGGTGGCTAACAACTGTCCATAACTCCCATTCTAGGGGATCCGATGCACTCCTCTGGCCACCACGGGCATTGCACAACAGGTACACTAACACACATGCAGGCAATACGCATAAAATATACATTTATGTGTAACTCCTAC
>NW_008354281.1:6040715-6053048 GCF_000622305.1 Nannospalax galili
AAATGTACTGTTTGGGATGGGGATGTATCTTAGTCATAGAGCATTTACCTAGAATGAATAAGTCCCTGGGTTCTAAAGCTAGTATAGAAAGAAAGAAAAGAAAGGAAGAAATAATTTGGTGTTTTATAAACTTTTCACAGAGATTTTTGTTTGATTCTCTTTTAAAATTTTTGACAGGGTCTTAATATGTAGCTCAGGCTGGAAATTGTGACCCTACTGCTGCAGCTGCCTTAGTGCTTGGAAGGCAGGTGTTGGCCATCATGCCTAGCTCTGGCTCTTAATTCACTTATGAATATATTACATGTTAAAATTGTATGGTAATGAAATTATGTAAAATTTTTTGAACTTCTATCTCTAAAATATTTGTTCCTACTAAAAATAATATTTGATATTTATTTTATATTAAAATTATATATATTTTCTTCTCACTAAGCCTGATAAATCTTTCTGTATTTGGGGGACTGGAAGAATAACAGTATCGAATGTAGAAATGTCTAGAAAGGTGCTAGTATACATTCTGTACAATTCAACATGTAGGTAAACCACACATTTATTGAGAAGACATGTTTCCCAGCATCCTCCATTCCAAGGGCTATGTAAGTCTTGAAGTGAGACATTCTTTACATTTTAGTACCTGTAGATTCCTACTGAATTAGAGAAAATTTACAGTTATTGATTTCTCTTTGTATGTATACACCGCTTCACCTGTGTTCATATATGGGCTATATTCTCCCAAAATTCATATGCTTAAGTCATAGCCCTATTACCTCAAAATGTAACTACTCTTAGAAGAGGTCCTCATGTGAACAGAGGCCATCAGTGTGGGCCATAGTCCAGCACGACTGGTGTCCTTAGAAGGGGAAGAGAAAATAAAGCTTCAGCTATTTAAATCATCCAATTTCTGGTCCTCTTCTTGCTAGTCCTACTAAGCTTATATAATAGGCCCGCTTTCAAGTTTCTATCTAACTCCTTCCTAAAAATTTAAGTAATTTATTTATGATCATTTAAGCTGAGTCTAAGACTTTTTACATCCTGCATATTTTCATGTCTAACATATCATGTCTTAGTATAAGATTTAGCTGTAAAGTAAAATTCCATAAAATCCTGCTGTATGTTTACTGAAACTTACATAAAAGTAGTGTTAAGGTGGAAAATATATATATAGCTACAAATGACATTAGAAAATAAAAAGGCATCAAATGAACAACGAAACTTTACAACTGGGAAAGGAAGAACAAATTGAATCCAAAACACTAGAAGGAAAGAAATGATCAGGATCAGAGATAGATGAAATAGCCAATAAACAGAAGGAGAAAAACAAAACCAAAAGTCTGTTATCAAAAAGATCAATAAAATGGGCAAAAGTTTAGCTATACTGAAGGGCGGGGGGGCGGGGGGGGAGAGCGGAAAAGGAAAGGAGAGGGAGAGAGAGAAATTTACTAAACTCAGAAGTCCAAGTAGAACGATTCTAATCAACAGGACAGAAACAGAAAGGATTATAAACGAGGACTGTAAGCAAGTATATGAAAACAAAGTGGAAGCTTTAGATAAAACTGGACATATTCTCAGAAGCATAGGGCATACTAAGATCACAGAAAAAAAGGAAATCGCTAGACCTATAAACTAGCCATGGGATTGAATCAATAGTCACAAATCAAAGGAAGACATTTGATCTGATAAAATTTGTGTTACATGGTGTTAGGTGAGAGTCCAGCTTCATTTTCTGCATGTGGCTGTCTAGTGTTCCCTGCCCCATTGGGTAAAGGGACTGCCTTTCTCCTTTGAATGGCTATCAAATATGCAAGCATTGGTTTCTGGGCTCCCGATTATGTTCCCTTGGCAAACGTGTCTGTTTTTGTGCCAGCACCACAATGTTGTCATTAGATTTGTAGCAAGCTTGGAAATGAGGAAGTGTGAGCTCTATAGCTTTGCTCAGTTTAGGTTTGAATTGACTATTCAGCATCATTTAAGATTATATATGAGTTACAGGATGGACTTTCATATTTTATAAAAATATGATTCAGATTTGAGTGCATCTAATGCTATCAAACTCATTGAAATTTCCACTTAAAAATAGTTAAGATGAGACAGCAGTGGCGGCACACACCTGTAGTCCCAGCACTTGGGAGGCAGAGGCAGGCGGATCTCTGTGAGTTCAAGGTCAGCCTGGTCTACATAGTGAGTTCCAGGACGGCTGGGGCTACAGGGAGACCCTGCTTCAAAAAGACAAAAAAAAAATAGTTAAGATGGTAAAATATATTGTGATGCAATAAAAAGCATAAAGGAAAAATTAATGTGTCTGCACCAATAGTAAATATGCTTTCAGTTTAAACAAAAGTAAGTTTATAGTTTCTTGAAAGAACACTTCTGTCCTTTTATATACATGAGACTGTAAATTTTCTATCAACAAAAATATATTTTATTAATGACATTATTCTAATTCCTAAGGCTGCCACAATGATCAGGGTTCATCTCACTGGTTTGCTTCTAAGGACACTTTTATCTAAATAAATGCTGATAAAGGAGCTATTATTACCAACAGGTATCTCACTTTATTATTCTTCTAAAGAATGTAATTTAAAATTAAACTACTAACACCAGCCTCTGTGGGATATGGGAACGAGCCATCTGACTACAGTGACTATGGAAACTGGCTTTTGGAATTGATTTTTTTTCCCCATTGGTATTTCGAGCCCCTACTTATGAATTCTATTTTTTCTACTTAAGAAGTTCTAATTCATTTAGTTATAACTTATTCAGTTCCCCAAAGTAAATGGATGTTCTGCCCATCTTCATACCTCCTTTATCAGGAAACAGAAGTAAGCATATGTTTCTCACTTTCATCATCTGAAGCACTGAGTACAAGAAGCCTGTATATTTTTAAAGAACAGAATACATTAAAAATTAATGGTGCCATTTTCTACTTAGCCAAATATAAAAGAAACATAAAATCTTGCAACTCTAAAATGTCTCAATCTACTATCATTTAAACTTATGATGCTGAGTGAGTCATGTCACTCCTTTTCTCTTTACCTGAACTCTTCCTACTTATCGGTTCAGTATTCTCCAGGAAATAATCCCAGATCTTCTCATGTTGGAGTGGTCCCTTTCCTGAGATTCCACACCATTTGGAGTCTTTCTCTACCATATAGATAGAAAATTGTATTATAATTATGCTCACTGATTTATTGAACCATTGAGTATTTATTGAAACGCCTCTGGATCAGGCACTTTTTGTGTTATGTATGAGATGACCAGGATGTGATTTTTGCTAATGAATGGGTGAATGCATCCAATTGAACTTCAAGAGGGAACATTACTGTTTATTCTAAATCTGTTTTCATTCACTTTAATATCTCTATTCTATGTCTAACACTATTTTATATATGGCAATCTGAAATTTTTTACTGATTTTTATAATGTCTGAGTTAAAGATGCTTTGGGGGAATTTACCACTTGTTACAGATCACAAAGATTTGAAAATGCATATTTATATGATCATACAATTTTAAATACTGCCCAATGCCCAATAATATTAGTAAACCCCCATATCTTAACTACTCATGATTTTGGCAAAGCATTTGCAGAAAGTTGGCCCAACCATGAATTTTGATGATGACAGGGGAATCATGTGCAGCAGCAGCTCAAGTGCAAAGCTGCAACAGGAAGCGTCATGGAAATTTGGAAAAATATCTCATAATACCGGAAAATAAAGCAGGCCCTGGGAACATCACAGGTTCCAGGCACTTTAGATGACAGAGATTAGTGGTTAGGAAGCTTGCTTTCAGGTGTTCTCTTTTTTTATTTTGCCCTATCACATGCCTAATAAAATCATCACAATAATGATGGCAGTTAAGGCAAAGACTTTTGTAATAGTTCGGTTCAGATAATAAATATCAGAAATTCTTGAAAACCAAAAAGATAAAGACAAAAGCTTTTACAAAAAAATAATCAAGGGTAAGGAACAGGCAATTTACCCAACACAAACTAAAATACTGATATGAAGAAGTTCTGGAACTTCTTAGTTATTGCAGAAACACAAGTCAGTATAGGAAGGTTAAGACACATGCTGGCCGCACTCACACTGACAGCGACACATTGATACTAGTACAGTGGCAATGGAGGGACATAGGGAGACACTGATGCACTGCTGCATCACTGGGTGGGAAAGGCGACCAGAGCAGCACCCTGGAGGAAAAGCTGGCAGGGGCCAAATTAATTCAACCCACACCAAAAGTTCAACTCGACGTGTTTATTTCTTGGTATATACAAATATGTAAAGAAATTCTGCCCTGGGTCCATAAGGGGAGGCTAGTGAGGGTATTCATGTCAGTGTTATTTGTAGTGAGAGAAGTGGGAAGTTGTCTGGATGTCCAGCATTGGAAGAACAGAGAGGAAAAATGTAGTAGACATACCATTTCCCTGTGTTGCCTGTGCTGACTCCTTTCAACAGAAGAAATCTCTATAATGTGATTAGACACTGAGTAGGTTTTAGGTCATAAGCTATTGAGTATCACATGTCTGTCTTGTACCCAGCTGTATCTTTCATAAGTGGTATAGTACTTGCACACAGTAGGTAGTCAAAGAACATATTTTAGAAAGAATGAATGAAGGTAACATTTTGCACGGATGTTCCTCATGCTAAAAGAAAGAAAGCTAGAAGCTGAACTTAGGCTCTTAAAAGAATTTTTCACACAGATCTTTACAGCATAGGAGATGAATTGTTATATTTCATTCAAGTGTAACAAGTGGAGTAGCAATTTTATTCCCAATGAAATACTTGTGGCATTAGCTGAACCGCTTTGTACAAGCTAAGGCATTTAACATGGGGAAAAGATTGTTTTTTCTGTTTTTTTCATATTAAAAAGATGAAGAGATACTGATGCTCAAATAAGAAATGATCCAATAAAAATTTAAAATATGTATGTTAGAATTTTTCCTTTAAAATCTTATTAATATTATTCTTTCATACAATGGGATTTCTTACTCTTAAGCACCCACAGTAAGCTTTCCTTCAGACTTTGTAATAAATGTTAAATGATTCCAAATAGCACACTATTCATTTCACAAGGCACACACATTCAAAGGTCAGCCATGAGCTGTGTGACAATGTTTCAGTCAATGAAAGGTCACACACATGGTGGTCACATAAAATTATAATGAAACTGAAAAATTCCTTTCACCTGGTGACGTGGCCATGGTCATTTCATAGCAGAGCACATTAATCAGGTGTTTGTGGTTGTGGTCATCCTGGGTACAAAGAAACCCACTGTGCTGTCAGTCACACAAAAAGCACATGGAATACATTCAGTGGAAAAAATAAGGACAGTGACAAAAATTAATCATTATAGATTCATGCCCTCATCATATTGCACTTTTATTGTTATTTTAGAATGTACTCCTTCCTCTTATAAAGTATATGTTTATAAAAACCAGTATGCTGGGGAGGGAGAGATAGCTCAGTGGTTAAGAGTACTGGTTGCTCTTGCAGATGACCCGGGTTCAATTGCCAGCACCCACAAGGCAGCCAAACCATCCATAACTCCAGTTTCAGGAGATCTGATGCCCCCCTTTGACCTCCCTGGGAATGAACAACATGGGTGCACTTACATATACACAAGCAATACATTCATACATATAAAATAAAAATAATAAACAAAAGCAATAAACAAAACAGTATGGTGTATGAAGCTGGCAGCAGTCTCACACAGCATGTTTACTGGGCCTCCTGGCTGCATCAGTGGCCACGTGGGGTGACTGCTCTGTACTGAGGTTTGTGAGTACATCGTGTGATGTTCATGCCGTGATGAAACTGCCTAATGACACATTTCTCAGAACATTTCTCTGTTGTTAAATGATGCGTGGCTATCTACCACTTAACAGTAAATAATGCACTGAACAAGTTTTGCTACTGTTTCAGCTTGGTGTTCGTGTGATTTCCTTTAAGGATTAATAAATGCATATTCACTATTGCCCCCAAAGTCAGTACTTTTAATAAATTAATCCCCACCACAGTTTTTAACTGCATAAACATACTAGCTTCCCTTTTAAGGGAAGGAGACGGTCATATGAATTCTAGTGAAAAAGTTCACTAAGCCAATTTCTTCTTTGACAGCTGACCTTCTCAGGAGAGTATGTTTTTTCAGGACATGGGATAATTTACTCAAATACAATTGTGCTTTGGTGCTATGTTGATCAGTTCTAAACTGATGAATTATCATCTTATCATTTGGTTTCTTACTAGTAACAGACTAAAAATATCTAAATCCCATAGGGCTAAAGACTGGTTGTGCTGGATAGCTTTAGTGTCAACTTGACACACCTGGGTTGAGGAAGCCTCAATTGGGGATTTGCCTCCATTGGACTGGCCTGTGTCCATGGCTGTGGGGCATTTTCTTGATTGTTGAGTGATGTGGGAGGGCCCAGCCCACTGTGGGTAGTGCCACCCCTGGGCAGGTGGGCCTGTGTTGGATAAGAGAGCAAGCTGAGGAGGGGCAAGCAAACCTGTAAACAGTGTTCCTCCACCGCCTGTGCTCCAGCTCCTGTCTCCAGGTTCCTGCCCTGAGTTCCTACCTTGGGCTCCCTGATGAACTGTGACCAGGGCAGTGTAAGATAAATAAACCTTTTCTTCCCCAAGTTGGTAGTGGTCAGAGTGTTTTGTCATGGCAATGAAGAAACAAACCAGGACAGAAATTGGTACCAGAGTTGGGTATTGCTGTGACAGACTGACTTTGGTGTTTTGGGGAGGACTGTGGAAGTGTTTGAAACTTTGGGCTGGAAAAGTCATTGCATGCTCAGAGTTTGTTGCTGTGGAGCTTGGAACAGTTAGGCTGAAAGTGTTGTGGATGATGGAGGCCTGGCTTGTGAAGCTTCAAAGGGAAGCAGAGACTATCAGGGCTGTTTGTGTGAGATTTTGAGCTGAGAATCTGTGGGTTCTGGTCAGCTGGGGCTGATCAGCTGTGATTAAGAAGAGACCAGAACCTGAAGTAAAACCTTTGCTTTACTGGACAATTGATTCTGGTTAGCTGGGGCTGAAAAAATCAGCTGTAAGTTACAAGAGACCAGCATCACTGTGGTGAAATCTTCTGGGAGGTATTTCCGCAGGATCAGCACACAGAGGGGACTCAAACCTCCATCTCTAGCTGGAAGCAGGATTTGGTAATGTGTAAGAGTCTCCTGCATGGTTCTGGTGTTGAAAGTGTGAAGAGGTCACAGAGAGCATCTGAGACTTGGCACTGTGAGAGGCCAGGAAAGGCCATAGGTCAAAGTGCAGCTTCAGTTGCAGTGAAGACCCCAGGATTGAAGGGGTCATGGAGAGAATTTGAGGCTTTGCACCCCAGAGGCAAGAAGAGACCATTGAAGAAGGTGTAGCCTCAGTTTCAGTGAAGACCCCAGCTTTTTGGAGATGCCGGAATGACCACCAAGGACTGCAGTAGGTGTGGAATGGAGCTGGCCTGGGTCTGCAAGATGAGCTGTTTGTGCTGTGGATGGCAGAGTCAAAGAAGTGGAGCTGCTAGAACCCTTTGGAGGCCAGAAGATCGTGAGTGAATCCCAGATGTCCAGCCTTGAGCTACTTTTCTGGATTTTGGTTTTGCTTAGGTGTGCCCAGTTCTTCCCTTTGAAATAAGACAGTACTGGTTTTTGATTTTACAGAAGCCCACCCACAATTAGGAACCTTTTAAAAGAGACTATGAACTTTTAAGTGTTTGGATTTTTTAAGGACTGTGAGATTTTTAAGGTTGTACCGTCTTATGTTGTGATATTAATGTTAATATTGTGTCTTGGGGACAAGACTTGGAAAGGTTATGGTTTAATAGTGATGTGTTTGTGTGTCAAGTTGACAAGGGGTCAATTGTGCTGGATAGCTTTAGCATCAACTTGACACACCTGGGTTGAGGGAGCCTAAATTGGAGAATTGCCTCTATTGGACTGGCCTGTGTCCATGGCTGTGGGGCATTTTCTTGATTGTTGAGTGATGTGGGAGGGCCCAGCCCACTGTGGGTAGTGCCACCCCTGGGCAGGTGGGCCTGTGTTGGATAAGAGAGCAAGCTGAGGAGGGGCCAGGGAAGCAAGCCAGTAAGCAGTGTTCCTCCATGGCCTGTGCTCTAGCTCCTGCCTCCAGGTTCCTGCCCTGAGTTCCTACCTTGGGTTTCCTGATGAACTGTGATCAGGGCGATGTAAGATAAATAAACCCTTTCCTCCCCAAGTCGGTAGTGGTCAGAGTGTTTTGTCATGGCAATGAAGAACAAACTAGGACACTGGTTAATGCAAGCTAATTTGCTATTAACTAATAGTTTCTTGGAAGTTGCTAAAACTTCCAATATTTCTTTTAAACCATGTTATTTTCATCACACTCTGCCTAAACCCCTTTAGTCTTTTTGTTTTAAACCCAATTTCTTCTTGAAAATCGTAGAACTTGCTCTATCACATGTATATTCAGAGTATTTTTTGCTAAATCAGATCTGAAAAACCAGGATCCTGGAACTCATTTATATGAAACAGATAAATTAAAGAAATCTATTTTAATCACAAAATATCTATTAGGTGCAGCATGTTGTTACATAAAATGGGAATTTATAAATAGCTAATGTAGCTATATTTTATGAAAACGTCTATTTCAGGGGCAGATACCATGACACAATCTTCATAAAACTAAGAGTTTAAATGATAGGATTAAATCTCACTGTGCTGAAAAATCTATCCTAAATTCCACAGGAAGAGACTATGTTTTCCTTTATAGATTAAAATCTTTCCTTGCAAATGACAGAAATTAGATCCTGTTAAAAGATTTAAAAACTACAGTTATTTAAGAAACAGATCTCTGTCTCCTCTGGCCATTCTTAAATAACTGCACACATTTGCTAGATCTTATCCTTTCCAATGCCCTCATGCTTCCCATCTAAAAAAGATTAAATTAAACACAACAGAAAAGAATCAAGTGTAACATCTCTCAAACAGTTCAGAAAGCAAGATACTGCCAGAATAGCCTTTTAAATGGTTGCAGACCATTATCACAGTCCCAACAACCGCAGCAACTACATCTTTCCTGTATTGTTTTAACAGTTATTCATTTATTCTCTCTCTCTCTCTAGCTCGTGTGTGTGTGTGTGTGTGTGTGTGTCTGTGTGTGTGTGTCTGTGTGTGTTGTATGTGTTTGGCACAGTGTTTGTAGATGGTCAGAAGATGACTTGCAGGAGTTCTGTCCTTCCACCATGTGAATCCTGGGGATTGAACTCAGAGTATCAGACTTGGTGGCAAGTGCTTTTACTTGATGCTACATCTTGCTGGCCCATCTTTCCCAACTTTGTTGGCTTGATATTATCTACAAAGTATAAGACAATTTAAGGATAGATGGCTCAGTGTTTAAGAGAACTTCCCATTCTTCCAGTTTCCCAACACCCAGGTCTGGCAGCTCACAATCACCTGTAACTCCAGCTCCAAGGAATCCAATACTTTCCTGGTATTCACACAGACATACACAGACACACAGGCACACAGATACACACAATGAAAATAAATCTTTAACAACCTTAATGCTCTTACTCTGTCATAATAGAAGCCCACTCTCAAGTCTGTAAAGGAGACAGCTCATTCAGTATCAGTGCCATTCCTCCACATCTTGAGTGTCACTCAATTTTCAGACGTAAACTAAGGGAGAAATGATGGTGAACTTCAGTAGACTTCGAGGAGTCAAGTCAGTGTATTTGGAGCCTTCAATCATAGAAACAAGAAGGATAAAAACTAAAAAAGAAACTCAGGCAGAACATTAGAATTTTCTTTTAAAATAAAAAACAAACAAATATAAAAACTAAATATAAAGAACTAAAACCAAACAAGCAAAATATGAAGAACTGTCATATAGAACTATATGAGGTCAAAGAGTAGAACTAGACCAATACTTAGAAGTCACATGCAGATGCAACTCACATTTGAAGTTCTAGGAACAATGGAAGGAGTTTCCTTATCTTTTAGCAGTGAATTCCCCGTCATTGGAAGTGTCACTGAAGATGAATTCAAGGAATAAATTTGTAGTGGGACTAGATGGTCCCTCCAGCCCCAGCACTTTTTGAAGTGAAGTAACTTTTTATTTATCTTTTCAGAGTCAGATGAAAAACTGTTTATTTCATGATTTAATAAAGAATATATATTCAAATGATTATTTGTAGACATTATCTAGCATTCTGTGGAAAATATTTATATATTAAATAGATGTTCATGTATACATATAGAAGATTTATATTTCAAATATGTATTTGTGGATTACGTGTATACATATTTGTTATGTATTTAGACCATATATTCCTAATCTATATATTTAGAATTATCTGTTTATTTAACTTGTTTCCTGTATGACCAGTTGGCTACAACTTTATAGAGTTCATGCTAAAATCTCCTGGTGGTTTAACTCTTTTGGGCCCCAGAAGAAACAGCAGAACTTGTTCCCTAACGGGAGAGCCAGGGAGATAAAAGGAAGGAACTGAGAGACAGTCCAGTTCTGTGACACCTGGCTCAGGACCACCTGCTCTTTTCCAGCTCCATTTAGTCCTTTTGAAAACTCTTTAGAAGTTTCTTTTTCTTTCTTTAGCTGCATAATGTTTAAATAAAACATTATTTCAAAGCCAATTTACAATTTGTGTGCTTTTGACAAGAACCCCCAAATATTTAATGCACACCAGCCTCTTGGGCTCTGCTTCTAAACTGATGACAAACATTCCTAAACCTTAGCAGCTCTGAGTTCACATTCACAAGCATTTCAGGGACCTGGATCAGCACAGAGTGTAAGCTAAGCACAGAAGCCAGCACTTGAAGCCAATGTTGGTGACAAAGCATGTGATCCGAAACCTGAGTAAACTTTATTGTAGGAAGAATCCTAGACTAAGACATACAACACAAGGAAGCATGTTTTAATGATCTTAAGAGACGCACAAACTGCTATGGCAGTTCCAAAGACAGCCCACTTCTGTCTGGGAAGAAGGGAAATCTTTGTGGAAATGAACTGAGCTGTCATTTTTAAGCAAGGTTAGGATTCTACAGGAGAGTTTTAAGGAAACTTAAAAGAAAACTTGGAGTATGAAAAGTGGGGGTGATTGACACTGTAGAAAGTTGAGCAAATTGTTGCAAGTAAAAGTAGAGACACTGGAATCTTTCAGGCCAATAGCAGGGCATGCAAAGGACAGAGAGGACAGAAAAGAGAAGAACTGGTTTGTTGGAAAGTCATGAAAACCCTGTGGAATTCAAGAAGGACGCCATTCGTGTCAGAGCTACAGAATATCAAAGGACAGGGATCTAAAAACAACATGGCTTTGGCATTTCTGGGGTTAGTGGTCATTTTGGCCAGATTTGTTTCTTCAGAGTCTTAAGCAGAAATCAAATTGCAAAAGTTAAGGAAGGAGAGAGGGAAAGGAAGAGGAAAGCAGCTGTCAGTTTGCAAAAGCTTTGTGACAGATGACCAGCCTGGAGCCTAGGGTCAGTGGATCTCCAGGTTCATCTGAATAACAATAGTTAAGCTATCTTGCTTAAATGGAAATTGCAAGTTTTCTCCCTAGAGCTTCTGATCACAAGGTCTTACATAAGAACACTTTATGTTTCTTATTCTAAAAACAGAGTTTCAAAAATTTTAATTGACATATAATAGCTACTCACTTTATGGGGTCCTGCAATATTTCAATATAGGTATATATTGTATAAAGATCAAATGAAACATTTATTTGTTTTGGGAACATTCAGAATCTGCATCTTAGCTGTTCTGAAATATAGAGTTAATTGTTGTCAGACATAGCCCCTGCTGTACTACAGAACATCACGAGTTATTCCTCCTATTCACTGAACTCTATACCTGGCAACCTCCCCGGTCCCCACCTCCTGGCCCCTGGAAACCACTATTGTATACTTCAACTTCTATGGGTTCAACTATTTTAACTCTTCCCGTGTAAATGGAAACATGCAAGATGTCTTTCTGTTCTTGATTTATTTCACTTTGAATAATATTCTCCAATTCCATGCATGTTCCCACAAATGATCTCAATCTTTTGGGGGGCTGAATAATATTTCCTATATTTCCTGACTATACTCTATTTTGCTTCTATCTGTTGATGGCTATCTAAGCTCATTCTTTATTTTGGCTATGTAAATATAGCTGTAATACAGTAGATGCAATCATCCCTTATCACCTCTTTGACAGAATGATTTTGTTTTCCTCTCCTTTGGATATTATATACTCAGGGTATACATATTTATTTTATTTTTTATTTATTTGTTTTTAAAATTTTTTAAAGATATTTGATTATTTTTATTTTATGTATATGAGTGTATTGCCTGCATGTAGGTAAGTGC
>NW_008354281.1:6053123-6064081 GCF_000622305.1 Nannospalax galili
AGTGTTCTTAAACGCTGAGCCATCTCTCCAGCCACAGATATATATTTTAAAATATATACTCAATTTTTTAGGACTCTCTATATTGTTTCCCTAATGGAATTTACATTCCTATCAATATGGTATGAGAGCTCCCCTTTCTTTCTCTATCCTGGCTAGCGTTTGCTATTTTTTTGCCTTTTTGACAACAACAATTCGGACTGGGGTTAGATGGCAGATACCTCATTTTGGTTTTGATTTGCATTTCCCTGAGTATTAGCAAGATTGAACATTTCTACATTCAACTTTTGGTCACAACTTAGTTTTTGAAAGATTAAATATAATTTAATTTATAAAGAGCAACTACAGTTAAGGAGGTTTGAATAATTTATAACCATGGGTAAGTCAGAGAAGAAGCACTTATGAAAAGATAACATTTGTGATTCATAAGACCATGCTCACTAGCAGTTCTAATCCATAGAACTGCTGCTTCTTTCATTTAAGAATATAAAGGAATGATGTATGCTTTTAAAATTAATGTCTATTTATTGTAGAAACCCTACAAAATATTGCAAAGTCTAGTGGAATAAATCCTCATGTTTTTACTGCTTGAATGAGGGCCACTACAGTTTGTTGTATTTGTTACCTATAAATAAATAGTGAAAACCATAACACACCATATAATTCTGTACCTTCTTTTTACTTACTGTGAACTGTCCCCCATGCCCACACAACACATTTCCTCACAATGTCACTGCGGTGCTAATTATATCATATCTCTCACATTGGGAGCACGATGCATCTAACATACTTGATATTCAGTGACTTACCCACAGAAAATGCATGTCATATTTGTATTTATCTGTCTAGGACCTTCTATAACACCAGGAACAGAATAGATTTTTATATATTCATTATTTACTTTGTCAATTAAATACATTGTAAATATATTTACTCTTTATCAGTTAAATAAAGTTGTTAATCAAAGAGGAAATGTTAAAATAGATTCTGGTAGCTTGAAGATGTTTTCTCTGTGGGTAGATTAAGACTTTTTTAAAAAATCAACTTTATATTTTATATTCACCCATTTCTACCTTGCAGTCTTCTCTAACAAATGTGATCTCCAACTTGAACTTTCTTGTAAGTTTTATCAACGTCCTATTGAACAAAATATTAGGATGGTTCAATCCCATCCTATAAATACTATGATCTGCCATAATTCCCACATCTCATATATGCAGACAACCCAGTTCCCCAATACCTGGACACACCAGCTCCTCCTCAGTTCTTGACAGGCATTTCAAAAATCATCACACCCAAGGTAGAAGTGGTATTTAATTACATAGTAGTTCTGGTCTCTAATTTAATGAATGCTTCTACCAGTGATCTGGATGGGACTGTGCTTCCCCCAGATCTGCATGTTGAAGGCCAAACCCCATGTGATGGTATCTGGAGATGTGATCAAGATGGTGGAGTCCTTGTTCAGTGCCACTGAGAAGAGACAACATGGCTAGCTTTAATTCTCTGAACCATCTGACACCACAAGAAGGCAGCTACCTGGAACCCTAAAGAAGGTCTCCACCAAGAGGCAAATTAGTTGGACCCTTTATTTTGGGCCTTCTACCCTTCCAAACTTTGAGAAATACATTTCTATGGTTTAATAAGAGTGTATAATATTTGACATTTTTTAATGGCAGTGCAAACAAACTAAGTTATCAAATTTACCAAGAAAGCATTAAGTTTATTTCTAGACCCTCATATTCAGTCATCCCTTTTAGGGTCTAGTTAATGTTATTGCAGTAATTTGCATCTACTTGTTTTCATATCATATGAGAGTTATAAAAAGTGTTGGCATTGGGTGAACCTGCATGAGGGGTACCTGAGACTCTATTAGTTTGCAACTACTTGTAAGTTTACATTTATTCACAATAAAACATATTAAAAGTCTTCCTTATTACTGCAATCTCTAGTCAACAGAATTTCCAAGAAGATAAAAATGGAAAGTATCGTCTATTAAGAGAAGGGGTTTTGTTTTGTTTTGTTTTGTTTTGTTTTGTTTTGAGACAGGGTCTCCCTGTAGCCCCAGCCACCCTGGAACTTGCTATGTAGACCAGGCTGGCCTTCATCTTACATATATCTGCCTGTTTCTGTCTCCTGAGTGCTGGGACTAAAGGCATGCATCACTATACCTGGCTGAGAAATAGTTTTTAAATTAAATTATCAAGACACTTTTTGTCCAAGTAAGACCTCATTTGGGGGGGGGAATTAAACAATGTGCCTAAAATATAATTACATTTAACTCTCTTAATCCTAAAATCATTTAAAGAATTTTAAAGAATTAAGGAATCCCAGAATTATTTAAAGAATATTTTACTGAAAAAATATATAAACAGAAGAGGACTGGAAATATAGCTCAGTTGATAAAGTGCTTGCACATCAGCATGATGACCTGAGTTTGATCCCCCAAAACTATGTTTCAAAAACCAAGCCAGGGATGGTGGAACACACCTGTAATCACAGAGCTGGGGAGATGCAGGCAGGAGGATTCCTGGGTGTTGCTGACCAGCTAGTCTAATCTAGCTAAATTGGCCAGGGTCAGTGAAAGACCTCATCTCAAAAAGTAAGCTGGAGAACAATGACGAAGGCACCTGACATTGACCACTGGGCTCCACACGCACATATGTGCACACACAGGAACAGGTAAACACACATGCTTTCTCTCTCTCTCTCTCTCTCTCTCTCTCTCTCTCTCTCTCTCTCTCTCTTTCTCTCTCTACACACACACACACACACACAACCAAAACAACACTAAAAATATATATAAGGCTCTGTTTTTAAGGTTGAAAGCAAGAGGCTGTAATGATTCAGATCTAAATAACAATAGACTTGCATTTTTATAACAGGGTAAGAAGCTACAGCTTTGGAATGCTTCAGTTTTACTACACTATTGTTTTTAAGGTTATCTTAATGTTGGTATTTCATCACCAGTGCTGTCTGTCACCTTGCTATGTTCCTTGAGGGTTACTCTCAAACACATTGCAAACCATCATCATTACACTGTTTGTATTACAAGTACTGAAATGAAATTCTCAATGAAGAGGAACACAAAATACAAAACAAAACAAATCCTAAGAGCCTATATTGAATTTTTATGGAATTTAAAGAACATCTATTTCCCATATTAATATTTTTGCAAAGGTCTTTACTCTTGAAATCTATAAAGGAAAAGGCAAGAATTGGACTTCGCTAAGAGAAAGTTTGCTAAGTTAACGTAACTTGAGAGTACATTGGGGCTCTGCATTTGTTACACTTAATCTGTCAATACTGTTTCTTTTCACTCTTTCCTTCCTTTATAACTGCCTGGGGAAGTAGGCTCTTTCCTTTTTAAAGACATATATTTTTTTTAACACTGTCTTTTTCCACACTGAAAAATCTAGAAGATTCCTGAAGTGCTAAGAGTCTAGCCTTTTCTGGATCTACATTTTTGGAATCCAGCTCCCTCCTGGAATAGGTAAAAGGTCACAGAATTAGAATATCAAATGTTACCTAGTATGGATATGGAAAATAATATGGATTTATATGAGGAGAACCTGTCTGGACTGCAAACAGCAATCAAGAGTTTATGAGATCTAAAACAACAAATGGATATGGCTGGTGGACACAAAGCCACAGGCTTGAGTGCTAACTGGATGGGTCACAAAGGGCAGTGAGGCTCTGAGAACAGGCCGATAGGATTGTCCGATCTATAGAGACAAAGGTAGTTACTAATCTACAGCAACTTCTATATTTGTATCCCACCCTGACAATGATGGGAGCCAATGCCTGACAGTAAAGAATAGTGGAACCGTTATCACTCAAGGAGTATTTAGTAAGGGAGAAAACAATGAATTTGTGCTGAACCTTTAGAAGCTTATTGTATTATTAGAATTTAATGATTAATCTCTTTAGTTTCTGTTTATAACTTCATAACCAATCATTCCTTTTTAATAGTATAATGTTTACTATTTACATTAGTGCCGTTCATCAGGATTTTGGTATTCTACCATCCAGACAAACCTAGAAGCCTTTTTTTTTTGTCTTTGGGGAGAAAAATCTCCTACATATTACTTGGGCATGTTGAATGGCTCTTCATTCTTTGACACCTTTGAAAGGTTACAGTGAGTGAACTGGGGTAGTTAAAAATTTATGCATAATTCATCATTAACAGAAAGGAAAAACACAGCAGTTTAATGAATCATTTTTGTTTATTATGAAATGCAATTAACTACTGTCTTAAATAAGATTCTATGCTTTATTCCTTAGGGGGCTATTGACTTAAATTTTGGTTTCTGGTGTGAAATGAAAAAATAACTATGAATTTGAACACATTTTGATCTACTCATATGCATAACAAGATATAGTCAAGGCAATTGTGCTTCACACAATTCAGTCTTAACACTGAAAATATTTTACAACCCCCGAGTCAGAATGGATGTTAGCTAGTAATATTACTACATCCCCCATGGCATCAGCAAAAAAAAACGTATTACACAGACCATGAATTTTCTGTTGTTTCTTTTGTTTGATAAACTTTAGAAACAATCTGACTTCTTACCATGATACACATAAGCTTTTGACAAATCTGACTTCTTACTATGACACACATGTACATGGACATTGGAAAGTTACCCAAACACAATACTTTCAAATGACGCAAGCAAGTCTGAATTGCCTTATTCCTTATTACTCCTAAAACTCAATCTTTGATTTACTAAGAATTTCTATGGAGTCTATCCCATTAATTAATTAATTAATTAATTAATTAATTAATGGTCTTTTTGAGACAGGGTCTCCCTGTAGCCCCAGCTGTCCTGGAATGCACTGTGTAGACCAGGCTGGCCTTGAACTCACAGAGATCCGCCTGCCTCTTCCTCCCGAGTGCTGGGATTAAAGGTGTGCACCACCACGCCCAGCTTAATTTTATTTTTTAATGTAATTTTTTAAATCTATCTTTTGTTATTGACTAAATTTAAAAAATTAAAATGCTCAATAGCAACTGCTGATGACATTGAAAATGTCTTTGATCTATTCTGAAACAGTTCTAAACCTTGATAAAAAAGAAAATCCAGAGACTTAGGCCTGTAATCAGTGAAAGCTTTTACTTAAGAAAAAATATTTATGACTTACCATGCATGAAGAACTTTATGTTAGCCAATAAAAACACTGTTTTAGATATCATAGAGGTAAAGAGTTATAAAAAATTGTTCCTTCCTTACTAGTTTCTAATCTAGCCTGGTAACAAGTAAACAAAATTATATACATGAAGTTGAGAATAGAAGCTTTAAGAACTGTAGTAGTTTATACCTAGTGTACAAACGCTGCTCTTTAGAGATCTATAACCTGATTTAGTATGCACATTCTAACTAGAGTGCAGGCATGATGACATGGAAAAACCCAGACAGACTGGGTGGTTGAGTATCATTGTGACCTGTTTGTCTCTAGCCATACAGAAACTTCACTTTAAAAAAAAAAAAAATCACATCATTACATTTCCTACATAATTAAGGCAGAGTACAGGTTATAACATAGATGGCACACAATTAATTTTATAACCATTATAGATCATGTGCAGACCAAAAAAAATTTTTTTTTTGAGACAAGGTCCCTGTAGCTCCAGTTGACCTGGAACTCGCTATGTAGACCAGGCTGGCCTTGGTCTCACAGAGATCAGCCTGCCTCTGCCTCTTAAATGCCAGGGCTAAAGGCATGCGCCACCATTGCCCCCCACCCCCACAAGACACTTTAATGCTAATTAAAGAAATACCAGTTTCTCTTTGTCAGGTCTATTCTCTAAGGCTCCCATAAGCATAGAGGAAATTCCACCAAGAAAATGTCGCTCTCAGAGTTCTCAACACTAGCCCAATTGCAAAAGGTAGGCATGCCTATAGAACTTAATTCTAGTTGCTGCTTTACCCAAAAGCCTTTAATGATGAAAATAGATGAAATTAATCAGATTATCAAATACAGACTGTGGAGTTAATCCAATTATAGCTCAAATTTAGGTAAGGCAAATGCTGTGGATTCAGCTTCTGGAGATAAAAGAAAATTTGCATTTTTCTCAACAATTTGGGGCCTTGATAACTCAGAATTTTCTCTCTTTAAAAAGAAGATAGCACTCAGGAGGCTGGAAGAAAAGACTCACAAGTTTGAGGTCAGCTTATGCTATTGAGTGAGACTCCCTGTCTTACCTTCTTCAAAAACAAAGAAAAAAAGAAGATAAAGTTTATTTTCAAAATAATGTTCTTATTTTTTCACTTTTTAAAGGTATAATATTCTAGAACTTCATCTGGTGAATGGTATTTTACTATTTAGAGTAACTAAAATGTCAATCTTACAATCTTAAGAATCTGCAAAATAGGTTGATCTTTGTCTCTGTTTACTGACATTTCTGGTTTTATAAAATCTATGAATCTGCTTAGGAAATATAAATAGGAACTGTCAAATTAAAAGAAATGAAAATAATTAAAATTTAAATTGATAGAAATATGTAGACTTTTGAGTCTTACTTGTTATAATTGAGCTAATGAAATTTTGAACTTCTTGGCAGTTAAAGTCAAGAGAATGAAATTAAATTATTATTCAGAAAAAAGGTTTTTTTACATAAAAGGATTTTTTTGATAATTTCATAATTTGGAAAGTTGGATTGGTCTAGTTATACTGTATGAGGCAGCAGAATACAGAACAGCAAACCATCTTTAGTATGAGGTAGAAGTTTTAGTTAGCTCTGTGTTCTTACAGATTTCTTTTAAATGTCTTCATTTATTTCTTTTTATTCGAGTCTCAAAGGAAAAGTGTGCTTTTAGCTGAATCTCTGGACCTTCTGTGACTATTTCATGGTTTATATTAAACGCAATCATCAATATTTGCAAGCAGTTTACAAAATGACTTTATAAACACTACATAATTACCGTTAAGCATTGAAATGGATGCTACCTCTGTCTTAGAGCCAGAGTTCAAGATGTACATCTGCAAAGTAAGTCTAAAAGCCTGTGCCGTTCAACGGGGCATTGCATATACACTGAGCCCCTGAAATGAGCTGATCTGAAAAGAGTCATGCTGTAAGTCTAAAATGCATGCCAGGTTTCAAATACTAGGTATAAAAAGTTAAAAGTAAAATGTCTAACAATTTTTATGAGAATTTTATACCAAAATGATGATATCTTGGTTATCTGGGGTTAAATTAGAATGTATTATTCTGAATTAATTTTTTGTGCTTTTAAAGTTTTCCATATGCTACTAGAAAATTTAAACTTATGGCTCACATTTATTAATTTTTCAGCATACCTGTCTAAACAAAGCCTCAGGGTTCTATTTTATTTGATCCAAATATCCTTTACTGTTAATATACATATCAATACTTTTATTGACCACTGTTGTAAAAATTTCTTGATTGCTGAGTTTGTTAGTTGAAACTTTTTTTTTTTTGGTCTTTTTTTTGAGACAGAGTCTCCCAGTAGCCTCAGCTGACCTGGAACTCACTATGTAGACCTGGCTGGCCTTGAACTCACAGAGATCCACCTGCCTCTGGCTCCCAAGTGCTGGGATTAAAGGCATTCACCACCATATTGTCTGTGGTTGAGTTCTTTCTCTGTGTCCTTCAAGTTTACCCTCTGACTCTAAATAAGCAACATTAGGGTATCTTGAAAATGATCATGTTTTCATACTATATTTTATCATCACAGCAGAGTTTAATTGATAGACCTCAATAATGCCGTAAGTACTGCTTTAGATTAGACCAAGTCCTCCTTGACTCATCGTTGACCACTTTCTCTTCTGACTCCTGTTCTCCCTTAGAGCATCTTGCCTCTCTCAGCCACACTTTCACTTACTTAATGCCACCAAGCTAGTTCTGGATAGTGTCTTCATGCTTCAGTTCAAAAATGGGATGGGGATACAGAAAACAGCCAAGAAGTACATTCAACTTCCCCAGCCAGTTCATCCAATGATAAATGCAGCTACAGAAAGTCAGAATATTTTTCTTCTTTGTGTATACTCTTCTTGATAAATTACAAATATCATTACATTAAGTTACTAAGATATGAGTAAACTTTCTTAGCAAGACAGCAATCATCATTATTGCTTTCAAATATATAAATATTTGAAAGAGATGTACTATCTACTGTCTCTTCCTGGTGTCCTTGTCCTTGTTGGGCTTGATTCCTCCCTCTGTTAGTGTCCCCTCCTGTGTGCTTATCACATCATCCCATTACCAGTGGTAAGAAGGTATTAGAACAAATTATAATAACACAAATCTATGAAGGTGCCATTATGAAACCCTTTAATACCTATGAAAACCTAAAATTTTAATCAAAAATAAGGGATAGAAAGTCAAAAAATAAGTCTAACATCCAATTTTGACAACATACAAAATACTGTCTGTGTCTACGAGTGCCTATCAGAGATAAACGTTAGCTAAGCACAAGCAATTTAGACAGCAAGCAGTGTTCCTCTACCATTCTGCTTCAAGCTGCAGCATGAGTTCCTGTCATTGATTTCTCTCAAGGATGCACTGTGTCCTGGAAGTTTAAAATGGAATGAACTCTTTCCAAGTTGCTATTGACCAGAGTGTTTTATCACAGCAACAGAAAGAGAACAAAAACATCTCCTGATAATTGTTTTTTTCAGTGCCTGAAGATCAAACCCAAAGCCTTATACATGATTGGCTCTACAACTAAGGTACAGTACCAGCCCCCAATTAAATAAACAGACTTAGTCTTTATAGTTCTCTTAGTAGAATGTACCTGGTGGGGAATTGGGTACACAATGGCAATATAATGAACAAAATCATAGTCTGTTTCACTTATTATTAAGTATCTTTAAAGACACATATTAGATTTTTGTTAAACACTCACTTTGCTTTAGTTAGTTTATACTTTTAAAAAACAAGGTTAAGGGGCTGGAGAGGAGGCTCAGTGGTTAAGAGCACCTGCTGCTCTTCCAAAGGAACCAGGTTTGGTTTCCAGCACCCATTGGTGGCTAACAACCCTCTGTAAGTCCAGTTTCAGGAGATCTGATGCCCTCTTCTAGCTTCTGTGGACACTGTACACATACAGCTGCACTTATATACATGCAGGTAAAGCATGTATACTTATAAAATTAAATAAATAAATAAAATTTAAAATAATAAGATAAAAACAAGGTTATAATGCAAGAAATGGTATGCAAATATGAAAACAAAAATTATTGCCAGGCGTAGTGGTGCATGCCTAATAGCTAAGACTAATAACTTTCAAAGGTCCAAATATTTATATTAGTAAGTGAAAATCTCAGTTTAAAGCAAAAAAAATACTAAACTGATTAATCCTAAATTGATGACTCTAGGCAAAATAAGCCCACAACATAAGTGTGTATCATTCTGATCAACTCCCTAAACATGAGCAGGAAGGGTCCACTGAGCCCCTGGAACTGGAGTTACAGATGGTTGTTAGCCTCCATGTGGGTGCTAGGAACAGAATTCAGGTCCTCTGCAAGAGCAGACAGTGCTCTTAATCTGTTTAACCATCTCCCAGCCCCCCAATGAAGCAATTCTTAATACATTTAACAAAAGATGTGCAAAATTTGACTCTGAAAACTATAAGACGCTGTCAAAAGAAATTTAAAAGACCTAAATAAGAAAAATTGCACTTATATGGCTTGGAAGAGTTAACAATATTTTGATGTTGTATTATTCCCAAAATGAATCTACATATTCAATCCAATCCCTATCAGAACCCCTATTAACTTCTTTGCAGAAAATGACAAGGTGACCTAAATAAAATTCATATAGAATTACAAAGGATCCCCAAATAGCCAAAGTAATCCTGGAAATAGATCCTCAGTAGGAAGATCCACACTTCGTGCTATGGTTTCTATCTTAAATGTCCCTCCCAAAACTTGTGTGTTAAAAGGCTTGGTCACTAGGTGATAAAGCTATTGGAAGGTGAAAGAAATTTTGCTTTTCTTTTTTGTAGCCCCAGCTGGTGTGGAACTTCCTATTGTAGACCACGCTGGCTTGGATTTCATAGAGATCCACCTGCCTCTGCCTCTGGAGTGCTGAGATTAAAGGTGTGAACTACCACACCTGGCTAGAAATGTTTTTAAGTGGGCTTTTTAAAAATGTGTAACAGTTATGATTTCTTATGAAAGAAACTTTTTTAGGTTTTTGTTTGTTTTATTTTGTTTTTTTTGAGACAGCTGGCCTGGAACTTGCTATGGAGACCAGACTGGCTCTGTCTCACAGAGATTCATGTGCCTCTGCCTCCCAAGTGCTGGATTAGTGTGCATCACCACTCTTGGCTAGAAATGTTTTTTAAGTGGGCTTTTTTGAAGATTGATGGTTATTTTTGGACACTGGTCCCTTTCTCACCTCTCTTTTTAGCTTTCTGGTCACTATAAGATGAAGACCTTTCCTCTGTTATATACTTTGGCCATGACTCACTGCCTCACTTTAGGCCCCTAAGCAGCTAGGACAAGTGCCTATGCACTGATACTCCTAAAATCAGGAGCCAAAATAAGCCTTTCCCCACTTCAAATTAATTACCTCAGGTATTTTATCACAGTGATGGAAAGCTGATTAATACACTGGCTTTAAAACTTATTATGAAGCTAAAACAATGAAGAATGGTACTGGTCAAAGACATAAATAAATCCGTGGAATATAATCAAAACTCCTGAAAAAAACCCACACACATATGGCCAGCAGATTTTGACAGGTACCAAGATCCAGAGAGAAGGAACAATATTTTTTCAACAAATAGTGACTACACAGTTGTATGCTGTATATAAAAGTTAACTCAAAATGGATCAACATTCTAAACAAATAACTTAAAACTATACAAATCTTAAAAGAAAACCTACAGGTAAATCTTCATGAACTTAGATTTGGCAAAGGATTCTTGAATGACACTAAAAACATAAATAATAAAGATAATAAATTTGATTTCATGAAATTAAACATTTTTTTT
>NW_008354281.1:6064304-6072416 GCF_000622305.1 Nannospalax galili
ATTATGAAAAATACTTGCAACTTGCCTATCTGATAAGGGACTTATATCCACAATATGTAAAGAACTCTTAAAGCACTATAATAAGCAGACATATAATCTATGAATTAAAAATGGGCTAAAGATACAAATAAACATTTCTCCAAGAAAGATAAACAAATGACCAATAAGCCAATGAAAAGATGCTTAAAATTATTAGCTATCAGGGAGACGTAAATAGAAACAACAATTAGATACCACATCACATCTAGTAGGATAGTAAGAGTTAAAATGTTGGTGAAGATGTGGAGAAATTAAACTCTCATACACTGCAAGGACATCAAATGGTCCAGTGTAACATTTTCCCACATGATTAAATGCAGAGTTACCATATTGTCCTGTAATCCAATCATAGCTGCACACCCAAAAGAAATGAAGATTACATATGCACGCAAGCACTTGTATGTGAAGGTTTATGTCACCACTATTTGTAATATTCAAATGATGGAAATAGCCCAATATTCATTAATGGATGAATGAATAAATAAAAATGGCATTGTCACACAACTGAATCATTTTTAGCTATCAAAACAAAGTATGAAAACATACTACCACATGGATAAACCTTGAAAAAAAAACATTCTAAATGAAAAAAAAAATTCCAAATGAAAAAAACAACAAAACAAAACAAAACAAAAAAAACATACCCACAAAAGACTGGCATCTATATGGAAGCCCAGAATAGAGAACTATAAGGATATGCTGAACAGATTAGCAGTTGCTTCAGAGTGCAGAAGGAGGAATGGGTGGGAAATAGGAACCACAGCTTCTTCAGGGTCTAGAAGTGCTGTCTAATGTTCTAAAGTTGTGAAGGTGGTTGCATACGTCTTTGAATATACTAAAAACTGTTGGATTATATACTTTTCAAGAAATCATGTGGTGTGTGACTTATACCTCAATATCGCTTTCAAATGAAATATACTTTTTCTAAATATAATGACTTTTAAGAGAATTATTATGGTCTTTAAATTACAGTATAAGGACATGACAAAATTTCTGTGATTAAAATTTTTGTGATAAGAATGTATTTGTCATCATATATGAAATATACAAAAACCAGAATCAACCACTTAAAAACATGCAAACAGTTTAAAAGAAAAATTCCTAAATATGAATAGTAGTTTGTGAGATTTAAAATTTCTACATTAGGGATGCATTAAATATTTTTCACTCAGGTTGACAATTGTAACTTTCAAACATAACATTCCCCAATGAAAAAATATGAAGAATATTTGCAGGAAGGAAAAATTCTCAAATGAATTTAACATGGAAGCAAAAGTATACTGGCAAAAATCTGACTCAAGAAAAGATTATTTTGTTACCCTAACATTACATTCAACATTTCTTTGAAGTAGACATTCATTTTAAGTGGCATAAAATGCGCCATTAGCTTTTAAGGAGAAATAAAATAATACGCAAACAAATAAATATTCCTCCAGAAAAATATTACAAATAATCAAAACAGAATTATACTAGATAAATGTTGCCTAAGGGTTAGTGCATAAATCAATTTTTCTAATTGCAATTTGGTACATTTGTCAATGGGGTGCTATTGCTTTTTTTTTTTTTTTTTTTTTTTTTTTTTTTTTTTTTTTTTTTTTTTTTTGGAGCTGGAAAAATAGCCCAGTGGTTAAGAGCATGCACTGCAGGTGGGGCAGCACTCAGCAGACATACACAGGTTGAGTTCTGGTAGTTTAAGGCTGGTCTCATTTACATAGTGGGTTCCAGACCAGCCAGAGCTACATAGTTAGATGCTACCTTAAAAAAAACAACAAAAGAACATGTACTGCTCTTGCAGAGGACCTGAGTTCAGTTCCCAGCACCCAAGTAGGGCAGCTCACAACTACCTGGAACTCTAGCCCCAGGGACTCCAATACCACTTTATGGCCTTTGCAGGCACCCAAACACATGTGCACAGACACGCACACACACACACACACACACACACACTTAAAATTAAATATATCTGAAATAAAACAAAAATGAAAAAGATCTATCTCATTAAAAAAAAAAAAAAGCCTGGGTTTCTCCTTTTCCCCATGTGGTTCAAATGCTAATGATAACATCTACAAAATAAAATTGTGCATATTACAATAACGTTTTTTTCCTGTTGACCTTGAAAATAGCTCTTTCCCAAAATTTTAACTCAATTAATAAGGAGCATATCTATTGGACTCAGAAGTAAAGTTTGATTAAGAGCACATGATGTTGGGAAGGAAAGTGGTAAGGGGGGGTAGTAGAGTAACTGCAGGGAGTGGGTGAATTTGATCAAAACACATTATATGCATGTATGACATTATCAGACAATAAGTAGTGAACTATTTTTCAGTAAATTTAAAGAAGCCCATTTTCTGGCACAGCAGAGAATGAATGTAAAATCATTTCTGAAATTTAAAGTGACTGCTCCAATTAATATGATGGACAAGTATAGGCACTTGACAGTACAGTACAGTTGGAGGCAGACATTATCTTCAGATATGATGGTATGTTTAGAAAATCCAAAGCAAAAATTTGTAGGACTAATGACTAATGATAAAAAAGAATTAAATGAATTAGAGCTCAGTAGGGTGGCTTGATACAAGATCCAAAAATCACTAAAATCATGAATTTCCTAAATGTCAAAATTAAGCAGTCACAGAATATAATAGGAATATTTTAAATACAGAAGCAATGCAAGTTAAAAATAGTTAATAAAATTAACAAGTTATGTTTAGAGGACCTATGATGAAAATTACAAACTGTCATTGCAGAAGGATATGAAGGAAGGTTTGAATCCACAGAGAAACAAATCATGGTTCTGAGTGGGAAGAATCAATATTCCCAAGATTTCAGTTCTTCTTAAGTTAGGAAATTTAATTTAACATTTACCAAAAAAAAAAAAAAAAAAAAAAAGAGAAATATATGTGACTATCCAAGAGAAAGTTGAAGATAAATAAAAAAGTGAGAAAAATGAACGACAAAGTTAGAATAGTAAATAAAACATTGTGGTACTGCTTTAATCAATGTTGATGGGACACAAGTGGAAATCCAGAAACACCCAAAGTAAAGATAATCTTATATATGCTAAGTATGGAATTCCAAATCAATAAGTGTGGGTTATCAACTGAAATATGTAGGTCCAACAATCCCCTTTCTCCTTCTAGCATGGGCACTGGCCCACCTCTTCTCTTGGCACCCCAGACCCCTGGACTACCCTCTTGGCCCAGACTCCCTACTGCTTCCTGATCGTTTGCATGCAGATCAACGCAGTTCTTCAGACTTGTTCCCTAGAACCCTCAGAGCCTGCCCCCAACCCCAACTTGCCTTTGCATACCTGTGACCAGCCTCCATCCCTGGCTGGCCCCAACCCCAACCTGCCTGGGATTCCTGAGACCAGCCTTCCTTCCCTGCTTGCCCTGGATTCCTGAGACCAGCCTTAGTCTCTTACTGCTTGAGAGTCCTGAATCCTACCTCTACCTAGCAAGCTTCCCAAAATGTACTGTCCTTCCTGACTAGAGGGATCCACCACAGGAGGAAGCCTGAAAGCATCCAATCTTCATACGACGTGGGCCTCTGTGGGAACTCCTGAGTAGCAGGATTAAAGCCATCTGGCCCCTTGAATATGAAATCAAAAGAGAGAAAGTGAAGCCTAAACGAACGAGCTTTTCATACCCAACAAGTAAACAACAAAGGCACATGAACTGTATAAACAGAAACAGACCTAAACTCAACAGAAGGCTTGAGTCTCACACAAGAATCAGAAACTACAAAAGAAACCCACATGCCAAAGTCACAGCAAAAAAATAATAACATGAAAAACCCAAACAATATATCCCCACCAAGCACCAACAGTCCTACAGAGGAGTACAGTGAGAACCCCTAGAGATAACAGAGGACAGAGAATTCAAAAGAACAATTATAAACATGATAAAAGAATTCAGTGATTTTAAAGAACACACAAAGAAATCAAAGAACTGAAAGAAGGTAAGAATAAACTTCTAAGAGAATTCAGAAAAGAGTTGAAAATATTGAGGAATACACATGCTGAAATGAAGAAGGAATTGAAACATTCAATAAGCCAATTAGAAATGACAGGAGAAAGCCTCACAAATAGAATGAATGAAATGGAAAACAGAATATCAAGACTGGAAGATAAAGTTGACAAATTAGATCGCTCAAGCAAAAATTATGAAAAATTGAAGAAAACACAGGAATGGAATATGCAGGAAATGTGGGACACCATGAAAAGAACATATTTACACATTGTAGGCATAGAGGAAGGAGAGGATCTCAGGATAATGGTATGGACCAGATCTTTAACAGGACTATAGAAGAAAATTTCCCAAAATTAAAGAAAGACATGCCCATACAAATACAAGAAATATATAAAACACCAAATAGTCAGGACCAGAAAAGAAACTATGACATATCATAGTAAAAACACTAAAGGTACAGAACAATGAGAGAATACTGAAAGCTGCAAAGAAAAACAAGTCACATATAAAGGAAAACACATCAGAATTACAGATGACTTTTCAGAGCAAACCATGAAAGCCAGAAGAAACTGGACCAAAGTAATCCCAGTTCTAAATGACCATAGATGCCAACCCAGAATAGTTTACCTAGCCAAAATGTCTATTACAGCTGAAGGGGAAATAAAAACATTCCATGACATAAATAGGCCAAAAGGGTTCATGTCCACAAAACCAGCCCTTGGGCGAATTCTTGAAGCAATACAAAGAGCTGAAGAAAAGAACAACTATACCCAAGGGGTAACAGAAAGAAATGGAATGAAGGTGTACCTGTGAAAATGCGCAGTTAGACTAAGAATGCAAGCAGAAATCAAAATGACAGCAATCAATACACATCTTTCATTAATAACTTTAAATTTCATTGGACTGAGCTCCCCAGTCAAAAGACACAGGCTAGTTGAACAAATGGATTAAGAAACAAAACACATCTTTTTGTTTTCTGCAAGGAACCCATTTCACTTTTAAGGACAGGTAGTACCTTAAGGTTAAGGATGGGGAAAAAAAAATATTTCAAGCAAACGGTACTAAGAAAAAAGCAGGAGTTGCAATTCTAATATCTGACAAAATAGACTTCAAACTAAAACTAACCAGAAGAGATAAAGAGGGCCACTTCATTCTGAAAAAAGGAACAACTGACCAAGAAGATATTACAATCATGAACATATATGCACCAAACTCTGTGCACTCAACTTCATAAAAACAATACTACAGCATTTAAGAGCCAGATTAACCCCAACTCATTAATAGTAGGGGACTTCAATACCCAATTTTCTACATTAGGTCAACAGGACAGCAAGACATCTGAATTAAACAATACTATACATCAAATGGAACTAACAGACATTTACGGAATATTCCACCCAGGCACCAAAGAATATACTTTTTATTCAGTGCCCCATCAACAACATACTGGGGCACAAGACAAGCCTCAACAAATACAAAAATATTGAAATAATTCCATGTCTACCAGACAACAATGCAATAAAGCTTAAAAGCAACACCTTTTAAAAGAATGACCATTCATTCCTGAAGGATGAATGGGTCACAGGAGAAATTAAGAAAGAAATAAAAGTATTCTTGGAACAAAATGAAAAGAACAATATAACACAAAAAAATCTCTGGGACACTTTGAAAGTAGTCCTTAGAGGGAAGTTTACAGCTCTAAGTGTCTACATGAAAAAATCAGAAAGAACACAAATGACTTAACATTGCAACTCAAGACATGTGAAAAGCAACAACAAATGAAACCCAAACCCAGAAGACAAGAAGAAACAACAAAAATGAGAGCAGAAATAAATGAAATAGAAACAAAGAAAACAATACAAAGAATTAACAAATTCAAGAGCTGGTTCTATGAAAAAACAAATAAGATTGACAGATCCTTAGCCCAGTTAACCTCCAAATCAACAAAATCATAAAGGGGAAACATCACAACAGACAACAAAAAGATACAGAACATTATAAGGGAATACCTTAAAAATCTACATGCTACTAAATTTGAAAACTTAAAAGAAATGACGAATATCTAAAATCACGGGAATCACCAAAACTAAACCAAGAAGCGATCAAGAGCTTAAACAGACCTATAACACATAAGGAAAATGAAACAGTAGGACAAAACCTCCTGACTGAAAAAAGCCCAGGACCTGCTGGAATTACAGTAGAATTCTACCAGACATTAACAGAAAACCTACATCCAATATTACTTAATTTATTCAAAAATATAGAAATGGAGGGAGAACTTCCAAATTCCTTCTATGATGCCAGGTAAAGATAAAGCCAAAAAAGAAAACTATAAACTCATATCCTTAATGAACATAGATGCAAATATTCTCAACAAAATACTTGCAAACTGCATACAGACACACATCTAAAAGATTATCCAACATAATCGAGTCAGCTTTATTCCAGAGATGTTGGGATGGTTCAATATATGTAAATCAATAACCATCATAAATGATATAAATGGACTCAAAGACAAGAACCACTTTGTCATCTCAATAGATGACAGAGAAGGCCTTTGACAAAATTCAACATGCATTTATGTTCAAAGACCTAGAGTGAATTGGACTGGAGGGAACATACCTCAACATAATTAATGCTATACACAACAAACGTACTGCCAACATCATTCTACATGGAGAAAACCTAGAAACATTCCCATTAAAATCAGGAACCAGGCAAGGCTGTCCACTATTTCCACTCCTTTTTTAATAAAGTGCCTGAAACTCTTGCAAGAGCAATAAGACAAGAAAAGGAAATTAAAGGAATAATAATTGGAAGAGAAGAGGTGAAATTATCCTTTTTTGCAGCCGATATATCTAAGAGATGCCAAAATTCCACCAGAAAACTCCAAGAAATGGTTAACACTTTTCAGTAAATTGGCAGGTTACAAAATTAATCTACAAAAGTCTGTAGCCTTTCTATATACCAATAACAAGAAATCAGAGAAAGACTACATGGAAACGCTCCCTTTAAAAATAGCCTCCAAAAAATAAAATAAAACATATTGGAATAAACCTGACCAAAGACATTAAAGACCTCTAAAAAGGAAAATTTTAAATCTTTAAAGAAAGAGATTGAGGAAGATACCAGAAGAAGGAAGGACCTTCCATGCTCATGGATTGGAAGAATTATTATTGTAAAAATGACCATCATACCAAAAAGCCATTTATAGATTCAATGCAATGCCAATCAAAAGTCCCCATATCATTCTTCACAGAATTGGAAAAAGTCATCCTAAGATACATATGGAAGCACAAAAGGCTCCATAGAGCCAAAGTAACCCTGAGCACTAAGAGCAATGCTGGGGGATTACTATACCAGATTTTAAACTATATTACAGAGCTATAGTCATAAAAAATCACATGGTACTGGCACAAAAAATGGACTCGTAGATCAATGGAACAAAATTGAAGACCCAAATTGAGTACATGTAATTTCAGCCACCTGGTATTTGACAAAGAGGCCAAAAACATTCTCTGGAGGAAAGACAGTGTCTTTAGCAAACGGTGCTCTCAAAACTGGATCTCCACCTGTAGAAAAATGAAACTAGACCCCTATCTTTCACCTTGCACAAAAGTCAACTCCAAATGAATCAAAGACCTCAATGTGAAACCTGAAACTTAGAAGAAAACATTGGCAATCACCTACAAGATGTAGGTGTAGGAAAGGACTTTCTAAATTACTCAGGAAACAAGGTCAAGAATCAACAAATGGGACCTCATTAAACTAAAAAGCTTCTATACATCAAAAAAGCAACAGGGAGGTGAAGAAAAAACCCACAGAGTGGAAGAAAATTTTCACCAGTGATACATCTGATGGAGATTTAACATCCAGAATATAATGACCTCAAGAGTAAAAACAAATCAGTTTATCTGGTCCAATTGTATGTCCTTAAACACCCAAAAGGGAAGTATAACCAAAGATTAAAGGGGCCAACATAATATCATAAGAGCATATATATACATAACTAAAAGTTACTCGACAAACAACAAAGCCAGACAGGCCATACCTTCAGTCGAGTTGTTGGCCAAGATAGATAAAGGCTCTTCCAGACAGTAAC
>NW_008354281.1:6073207-6082903 GCF_000622305.1 Nannospalax galili
AATCTATAACGAATGCAAAAAACAGGGGACCAAGACAAGAAGCAACCCAATTAAAGGGATGGGCTAAGGAGCTGAACAGAGAGTTCACAAAATAAGAAATAAAGATGGCTAAGAAGCATCTTAAAAGGTGTTCAACATCATTAGCAATTAGGGAAATGCAAATTAAAACCACTTTAAGGTTTCATCTTACCCCAGTCAGACTAGCTAAGATCAAGAGAACAAATGACACCAAATGCTGGAGAGGATGTGGGGAGAGGGGAATGCTCATCCACTGATGGTGGAATTACAAACCTATGCAACCCCTATAGAAAGCAGTGTGACAAACCCTTAAAAAATTACGAATGAACCTACCATTTGAACCAGTTATACCATACCTTGGCATATAACCAAAGGATTCATCCTATTGACACTTGTACATCCATGTTTGTTGCTGCTCTTTTCACAATAGCTAAGAGATGGAAGCAACCTAGTGTCCCTCAGCTGACAAGTGGATAATGAAAACGTGGTTTATTTATACAATAGAGTTCTACTCAGTAGTAAAGAAAGATGAAATCATGAAATTTGCAGATAAGTGGATGGAACTAGAAACTGTTATACTGAGTGAAGTAGCACAGACTCAGAAAAACAAACGATGTATGTTCTCCCTCATATGTGGATCCTAGAACCAAACCCTGATAAGTGAGTATGTATCCAGACATAACTACAGGAACCATGATAATGAAAAGGAACCAGGGAGGTAAAGGAAAAGAAAGAACCTGAAAGAGAAGAACAATAGGAAACAGGTATTACTAAGGGAGAAATCGATAAAAAATGGAGTTATTTAAATGGGAGTGGGGGAGGGAGGGTTATTCAAGGAAAGCTGGGGATAAAGGGAAAGAAGAGGCTCAAGAAAGGTGGGACTATAGGTGATGGGTATTATCAAGGGAGAAACAGGGAAACTATGACAGAAGGGTTAGACAGTGAGAGAGAGAGAGAGAGGAGAGATCAATAATGCCTAGCTAGTTTTAAAAAACCAGAGGGAACCATATTAATCCAACAACGTACTGACAGATTATGCATGCATTATCTCTACATGAGTCCTTGTGTACAGCTAAGGCTACATAACAAGAAACAGTGCCAGATAGGAGATACGTTTCTTTGAGTTGTTGGCCAAGGTAGTCCAAGAGACTCGTAGAATTACTCAGGCTATTGCCACAGCCCTTGGTGGCCTCCCAGAACTTGAAGGTAAGACCCCACTGCTGAAGACAGAACATAGGATTTGGAGCAATAGAGCTGCAACTGATCTACAACCACCTCCCTTGAGGCTAGCTCTCATAGCTTTGGAGAATGCTATGAAAGTGCCAAGGGAAAACATCAATTGATGATCCAACACCAGCTTCAAGACCAAATAATCACATCAATGGCCAGCACAGCACAGGACACTGGTGCAGTAGTGGCACTCTTATCTTGGGGGCAATCAATAGCAACCAAATTTGACTAAACACCCACTCAAAGGGAGGAAACTCAAGTATGGTAATGTAAACATAACCTAATACACATGGCTGGAGTGGCCATAGATCTTAGAGAAAATCCCAACACTGTCACATCACTAGACTAATGTGATTTCTTACTATGTGCAAAATTTGTATACTTAGTCACCACCACTCATCAAAGAAGCTCTCATTTTGCACCAGAGACTATTGCCAAGGACCACAACTGGTCACACACGGACATTGTCTATGAATTGCCCAGGCCTAAGTGACACATCTACAATGCAACCTCTACACCTAAAGCTCATGGAACATACAACAAAGATAATGAAGAGGACTCTAATAAATCTCTCAGTTCTTAATAATGAAGCTTCCTCATGCAGCAGAGGGCCAGAAACACAAAAGGTCACAAACAGCCAAAATGTAGAGATCAAGAGTCTGCAGAATTCTGGTCCTTGGACAGGATCCCTTTATTAAACTTCACCCCCCAAGGCTCAGGGGCCATCACAGAAGAGGGAGCAGAAAGATTTTAAGAGCCAGGGAGGAGGTGCATGACCATATGGAAACAGAGTCCTACAAGCTCCTGGGAACCTGCTCATATGATTCTATGGCATGGGTGTCAGCATACACAAGTTTCATACAAACTCAGGCAGACAATAACCCAGCATAGACCTGGGGAAAAGAACAGCAGACCTCAATCTTATCTGAAGGAATATTGGCAACTGATTGGTACTAGATGAAGAAGAGCTAATCTTCCTAAAACAAGGGACTCTAGATAGGCTGACTAGACTTAGTGGATGGACTTACACTGAGGAATAGGTGGGGACACTGACAATCCAGTGGGCCTTAACAGGGATGACCGAGTATATGGGCTCCACTGGGGGGGTAGCTATGGGAGGGTGCCAGTGGGGACAGGGGTGAAAAGATTATTAAGACTGTTTGAGCTGTTCTGTATGAAATATACAAACAATTCAATAAAAAGAAAAAAAAAGAAAGATGTAGGTCTAACTAATAATCCATATGGGAAATTTTAGGAACTTCTTTTCTTCATCCAAAAAATAAATTTCAGATTCATAAAATCTATAAAAATATAAACATCATATATGTTCAAGAATAAAATATTTTTATAGTTTTGGAGAGGAAAAGGCTTTACTAAATGACATTGAACGAGGAAAATAGGCAAAGACTTTTGCACAGGGAAAAATGGTTTTATAATAGTCAAATAATCCCTCCAATAAGTAGTTATTGAGTGCTAAACTGAAAATGGACATTTATACTAAATTGGTAAAGATGAAAAAAATTAACATTTCCATAGCTGTCACATCTTGGAGAAAGTATTTAAGTGGAACAGTACTTTAAATAAAAGTTGGTATATTGCTCTTACAATTATAAATGAGCTGTCCTTTTAACTGGTTATTTAAAATGTACAAACTGTCCTACTAATAAATCATATGTGAACAACAGAATCAATATGTCCACTGTATAACTATATTAGAAAAACATAGATGCTTTTCAATAGGACATAAAATTTTAAATTTTTGCAATAGGAATTCCATAGAATCCCTAGCACGATGAGATCTATAAAGTGAAAAACAAGAACCAAATTGTAATAGAGTATATGGGGCCTGTACACTGGAATACACACAAAGCCTGGATGATTATGAAGCAAAATGTAGCAGGAGTTATCAGCAGATTTATCCATCAGCAAAGTGGGAGAGGTAAGTCAGTGAGGAAGAAATTTGGTTTCATATTAATGTTATTTTGATTTGAAGAATACAAGAAGACATTGGTTTTTAATTAAGAATGTAGAAGAAGAAAAATTTTGGATGCATGTCTTCCTGGAAAGACAAAGTAATGACTATATTTAAAGGTTAAGTGAATAATCATCAGGTATTTAACTCTGAAAATAATTTGGTACTTTGTTTTTACTGTATTTTCCTAGTGGAGGCACTTAACATTAGATAAATTCACTAAGAAATAAAATAGGTATTACATAAATTCCAGAAGAAAAAGCTTTGTATGTCATTAATGATCATAGAAAAATCTCATATTTAATTTTATCAAGTAAAAAAAAAAAAACCAAGTGTCCTCTGTTACTACTAGGAAATGCTAGTCAAAGAAAAAGTACTATTTTTTTCAGTTCTAATCCAGGAAACATTTCTCTATAATGTACTTTAATAAAATTATAAACATGAACATGAAGAATGGTTTATTACCCAAGTTTAAAGACATCTGTCTCATTGTACTGATATTTCACTCGTAATCGCTATTATTAAACACCCATCTTTCTGTCTTTGAAATAAGAAAACCATGGAGAATCAGTTTTCTACAAGGTCATCCCAATCCAAGTGTTCAGCCCTAAATACATGTATATACAAGCACCTCTAAATGGACTAGGTAGGTTGTATGCATGTATGCAATCATAATAATTAAGAAGAGGTCACAGAAGTGAGAGGGGATGGGGAGTGTGGGAAGAGTTAATGAAAATTATGTAAATACAGTACTCATGAATGAAAGCCTCAAAAAATTAAAACCAGGGAAATCATGACACTTTGCAGGAAACATTGATTTGGGGGTTTTATAGGTTAATCTGAACTATTATTATTGTTATTCCCAGGCTCCTTGTGTCCAAAAATAAAGGACCCTGTCCTGGATCTTACCAGAACTATGGCTTGACAATTAAGCCAATCAGTTTGGGTAAATGTTGAAATTACTCTTTTACTTGATACTCTTTAGTAACTATAGAGATAAGCTCATTCTCCTAAAAATACTTAATTTTTCCCAAACTAGCAATGGTTTAAGATTTTTCTATCTAAAGAGCTGCATACTGGTTATGGTTTAAGATATTCTACCTGAAGAGCCACATACTGGTTATGGATTCTCTTATTATCTAGAACTTTTTTGAGATCTTGCTAGCTGCTTGTTGCTATGACCTCGGTGGCATGTATGTTGATGTACAGCCTTTTTCTTAAGTCCTTAAAGTATAATGGAGAAAAGAATGGAATAGTGAAATACAGCTTCACTGAAATGTATAATGGTTTATTGTATAATGTATAAGAGTTTATTGTGATGCTAATTTCATTTATAAAATACGATTCACTGTTTCTACTGTTCTATGACAGGCAGAATTCCAAGTGTTCCCTCAAGATTCTAACTTGTGGTAATTAACCAAACATTTATCTAGATATTGATATTAAACTTGGGAGATTGCCTTGGATTATCTAATCCAGGACAAACAAATTGTGTCATTGAGCCTAACAAATTGTGTCATTAAAAGCAGAAGAGTCACAAAGGTTAAAGGAGAAAAGACAGAAGTCAGACAGACTTGAACTGTTTCGTTGACTTTGGAAAATGGAAGAAGGAAACCACAAACCAAGGATGCAAGCTGCCTCTAGAAGCTAGGCAAGGCTGTCATCTGAGCCATGAAGGAGAGGTAGACTTCAGTCACAGGATCACATGGAATGGATTCTGCTAACAGTGCAATTGAACCTAGAAGAGAATTCACCCCCAAAGTCACTAGAAAGGAACACAGTCCAGTCAACACCTTAATTGTGGCTTTGAGAGACTAAGCAGAGATCCATACTGTGCCTGGAACTGTAACCTAACGAAAGCTTGAGGCAATAAATTTATGTTACCATAAGCATCTAAATTTGCTATCACCTTCAGCAGCAATGGGAAACTCATAGAGAGAGCCTCTCAGACTCAGGCTGCAGTGCATTCTAAGTTTTTGCCTGTTTCCAAATTGTAGACACCATAGCTAGGGCTCCTCACTTGCAACGTTAATATCATCTTTCAAGTTTGAAACAAGTCCAAAGAAAATATATTATGGAAACATTATTTTAGAACATCACTTTTCTTTAGTCTTTACAGTTATGCAATTAGCAAACATGACAGACACTGAGCCAACATTTTATAGAAAAGCAATAAATGTGTTTCTCATTTTCAGGGAGCTTACAACAATGCACAGTGAATACAGCTATGTACATGATATATCTACAGTGCTGTATAACACACTGTACTGTGTTTTTCTTTTCTTATTATTTGAACATTGAAGGCAGCTTTACATCTAAGAATCCAATGAAAGGTTCTTACATATATTTGCTTATATGACTAATTTGAAGAGATCATGTTTAAGCATTTAAATTTCTTCCTAATAATTTGTAATGAAATTTTTTCAGGAGCACTTCATCTTGATTGACATGTAAAAGCTAGAAACTGGTCATTAGCTTATGAGATCTAATAAAAGGGAGAAGCTTAGTTCTGAAAAAAGTAAAAGACATTAAACACATTTGCCATTTTAATGTGCTTCCTACAGAAGCAGTTACTATATAGAACATAGATACTACATTTAAAAAGACTCTTTCAGCTGGACGCGGTGGTACACACCTTTAGTCCCTGCACTTGGGAGGCAGAAGCAGGCAAGTCTCTGTGAGTTCAAGGCCAGCCTGGTCTACACAGCAAGTTCCAAGCCCGCTAGGACTACAGGGAGACCCTATCTCCAAAAGATCTTGAGAAAGTCTTCCTCCAGCCCTCCTTCCCTCACCTCTCTCTCTTCTGTGATGTATATATGTGTGATCTGAGAGTTCATATTAGTAATTAAGATAGGAATAAAAGAACCTGAGCTATGTTTGTATTGTTCAGGGCTATCTAGGAAAGCAGGACATTTAACAAATTGTTGTCAATGAAACAACTATACCTTGTGAATCTGTGGTTATCCAATACATTCTAACATTGCGGAAAGACTAAAAGTATTTATCTATGTTTCTGACATAAAGCTCTCAAGATGTAAGATAACAAGATGTAAGTTCAAAACTGAATTCTGTAGAATACAGAAATATTGAGAAAACCATATGGAAATAATACGGCTGAAAAATCAGACATTATTAATGTCTCATTTTTTTCTCCAAATAGAAAATGTATCATATAATACTCATATTTTCTTCATTATGGAAAGGCTTACCTTGCTTCTCCATAGCTGTGGATTCATAACTAATTAGGAAAAATAAAGCACCAGGATTAAAGTCTAGGAGAAGAACTAATACCCATTTTGATCTGAAACCAGGCTAGTATTTTGTACAATATACTGGGGAGATGATGCTACTGATGGTGGCAGCAGGTGGTAGAGGTTATAATCCAATCAGAGGTTTCTGGATTATTCCTGATTTAGCATGCTAGTAGCCAGAAGAGAAAAGCTTAAGGAATCTAGCCAATAGCTCTTTTTGATGAGGTTAGGATGTAAGATAGGCAAGAAGCCAGAATGGATGCTCAAATGTACACCTATGTGTTTAGTTATAAAGAATGGCATCTTTTTATTGTTTATGACATTGACAATTTTGTTTTTAAGGCATAGGTCTTTTAATTTGTATTAAATAATTTCATTATTTCTTCACATCTTCATGTTCTTTCCTAACTTCTGCATTGTATGTGCCTTACCTATTTCTTCATCAGACTATTTTCCCTCTTCAGATCATACTTCTTTATGAACATCTTCTGATGTTCTAATTAGAAAGCTTCTAAAGTAAAAAGGAATGAATTTCTCACACAAAGCAAATACAAAACCAAAACCACTCTTAGCACTAAAAGCCACCAAAATGACATTATTATCTTAGCTCAAAACTTGAAATGCTAGGTTCTACTTTCTTAGTGTTTCAATCCCAAATATATTTCTAGACTTCAGCCTGTTGCTTCTCCTTCTCACAACACTTAAAGCAAAAATTCAGATCCTATAGTAGAATGTAAAACCAAAGGTCGCTTGGCCTTGTGGATAGGTAGATGGGGTAGACTAGTTTCTTCTGTGATGAACCCTTACTTCAAGGCAAACTTTGTACTCATGATTGATTGCATTTTATTTGTTAAAGACTGTCTCCTCCATTTCAACATATATATCATATGAAGAAGACCTGGGTGAGCACATATCAAATTGTTTATTAATCTCATTGACTGTTAAGTAGTAAAGTTCAATAAATATTCACTGAATAATGTTGCATTAAACTTTTACAAGGTAGTAATTAACAGAGTCAATTAAAAAAACTCAGAATAAAAAGAAGGACGCACCCACTTAGAGCAGCATCAAAAAGGATGGGTTCTGTGTTAGTGTTTCTCATTATATGAAGTCTGCAGTACCAAACAGCAATCAAAGCCCTTGGGGAAAGTGATCCAACAGTCCTCTTTTCACACACTGATGAGATGATCTGTCGTCCCTCCTGGTCACTGCCCATAGTTATGCTGCTTATTTACAGTGTCAATACATTTCCAGTAGATACCTGCACTTGTCTCTTTGGAAGTCTTCATAGTAGGTAACAAGAGTAGGACCCAAATGAATAAAAACACACAGCAACTCCAAATGCCAACTCAAGTGTCTGGGAATGTAATTTCTTTTTTTCTTTAAGAAAAGTTTAAAATATTTTTATTTTATGTGTACAAGTGTTTTGACCGCATATATGTAAGTGCACCTGTGTTATGCAATATTTTCAGGGGTTAAAAGAGGGCATCAGATCCCCTGGAACTGGAATCACAGATGGTTGTAGCCACCCTGTGGGAGTGGGAACTGAACGCGGGTCTTCTGCAAGAATAGCCCATGCTCTTAACAGCTGAACCATCTCTCCAGCCCCAGGAATTTAATTTCAAATGGCCTTGACCTTAAATTTTAATTTCTTTTTATACTCTGATACTCAAAACTTAAACCATTTGGTCTTAAAGAAATGAAGAGACAACTTCTTGTACGTCCTTCTCTTCTCAGACACATTCTCTCTATGGTGTAGTTATTTACAGTTACTAGGCAATTACTAATTATTGCCACAGACAATTCCTTTGGCTATTTACATCTCAAAATTACATCCAATTAAACTAATTAAAGGCCTATATTAAAAGTCTCACCCAGAGGAGTTTTTATTTTGAAAGAAAGTTTTTCCCTAAGTGATATAAAAAGAGCTAATTACAAAAAGCATATTGCTAATGACAGTGGGGTCACACCAGGAGGACCCATTTTAGAGCTGTATCTAACAATGACACTTACAATGTGTGACGTGAGGATGATGATGACATAGAAACCCCAAGTTGTAAAAATTAAATAATACATTCATGTTATTGGCATTATATTTTTAAGTGACTGGTAAACACTCTGAAGCACTGCAATAAGTAATAAGAAGAGAAAGGTGCAGGTCTACTCCCAAGTAAAATTTTCTCATGCTCTTAGTCATGTCAAAGTTGCAAAAGAAACTTCACAAGGACATACCACAGGCCATGCAAATTATAAACTTGGGCTAAAGCTCACTGTAAGTAATAGAAGCAAATCTGTATTTATTAATCTTCTTGATAAGAGAACTTCTGTGAGAACTACCTGTCAGTTCTTAGGGTGTCATTGCGGTTTCTTTGTCAGAAGTTGACAGAGAGCTTGACTAGGAGTAAGGGTTGCAAACTCAGTATTCTACTTGACCTACACAGCTAGCTGCCTTGCACTCAGTATGCCACTCGACCTATACAGCTGCCTTGCGGGAATCTCTGTAAGCCTCTGTACATTTTCTGATCATTAGTTTAGTTAAAACTGACAAGCATTTCTAGAAAGGCACGAGATACATGCTAATGTACAGACCAGATGAGAATACCAGGGGAGTAGTCATATGTTAAATGTTAGTAAAGTTTAATTTCTGATTGTATTAAAATATAAAATCAAGTTCTATCATTTCACTCTTGTTCTCCAGGAAAATGAATCATGCAACTTTATGGAGTTTTCTCTCAACCTCTCATTGAAGACATCGTATTGGATATTAGCCACTAAGAAGGATACATATCAAATAGAAAAGGCTGGCCAAGAGATAGGCAAATAAGCCAATGTTTTGGTGAGTAAACGTTATAAGAGTACATCTAAAGTATGATGTGGGACTACAGAAGAGCACAGACTCCTGAGTGACCAGAGGTCACAACAGATGGTCTTCAACTAAACTTGGATGCAAAGTTGTTTACCAGTCAGCTGTTCCCAGGCAACAAAAAATTGATCTTTGACTCTATGTACCCCAAGTTATGTCTGATTTCTAAAAAAAGAATTCTGACTTCTGCAGGCATTGCACGACGACATAAGTGCACTTAAATACATGCAGGCAATACACTCATATATATATATACACATAGACTAAAAATAATAAATAAAATATTTAAAATAAATAAAAACATCCTAGAGTTATCTTACTTGCACTGTATAAAAAAGGACTCTAGGCACTTTCGCCTAGTT
>NW_008354281.1:6083423-6115066 GCF_000622305.1 Nannospalax galili
TTAAAAAATATAAAATCCAGTTAATTATAAGATGCACTTTTTAAGAGCTCATTAGCTACATGTTGCAATGTAATCATAGTGATTCATGAAGAATATAGAGTAATTCTGTTGGATAGTGTTAGTCTAGACTAACAACAGGAAAATGAAGAATGACATCTCTAAATCCAGGTTTAAATATTATTGAAGTTTGTGGTTGCATTTTTAATAAGTAAATCATGAAGGCCTCACATAAAATATATACATATACATTTAAAAACCTCATTGAAGGAGAAGGGATAATAGAACATATGGTATGAAGGAAAAGGGAAGATACTGGAGGATAAAGGTTTAAGCGGGCATGGGAGTACAGGAGGTGAAGAGGAGGTTGTGGAAGTGGGTTAACCAAAACTAAAGATACATGACAAAGCCTTATAGAAAACTATTATTTTGTAAATTAACTAAAAAATATAATGAAAAAAATTTTTTGAATGGAAGTACCTTGCATGAGTTGACAATGAAGTTTTCAAAAGATCAGGCATGGGATACCTCCATATCAGTTATTGGTTAAGGAAGTCCCTGAGGCACCCCAAACAACAGACCTTTGGTCGTGGCAGCCCATTAGAACTTGATGGTAAGACTTTATTACTGACACCTTGGTAGCAGGACATACAGAAATCAATTTGGAACTGACTGGGAAACTTCCTCTCTACTGGCTAGCTTTCATTGTGCCAGAAAGTATTATGCAAGTTGTTGGGGGAGGAGAGGCATCAATGATCTAAGCACTGGCCCCTGCAAGCTACAGTGCTGACCTACCAGGAAAGATGTGCTCATTGGTGCAATAATGCATGACTGTTATGTAACTTTTCTGATTGGACTTGAAGCCTGCTCCACTGGAGGGAATTAATGCCTCATTTTGTAAATCTGGTCAACATCTCATGGCTGGGGAGGTCAAAGACCCTAGAGAGGAATGTACTATTGTTTTGCTAAATGCTCATGATGTCAAACTGCCTTCTAAATATTTGTATTTATAATGATAGATTGTGTTGCTTTCGACCTTGGTTAGAGAAGCATCTTTTTTCAGCAGACAGTGGTTAAGGGAGACTTATAGCTGGTTAAAGTGCTGAGTCTAAATTATTACTAGTGCTCAGCCCTAAAAGAGACCTCTATATTATACCCATCCCCCCTCCACACACACATCTAGGTTCAGGGAACATATATTGTGGAAGAGGAGGTGTATTTGTGAACTTACAGGCAGTGTGTTTACCTGTACAGGACCTGCACAAGACCAAGCCAGTAAAAATTCCAGCATGGATGAGAAGAGGCTCATGAGACCCTACCCGTTGCTGACAAGCTATCGGAGGTTGATGGCTACTGAGGTGAAAGACAGTCATTTTACTTGGGGACTGTGGCTACTGATAAGCTGCCCATGCTCCAGTGGATGCCCCTATATCCATGAACATACTGCATGAACATATTGGGCAGCCACATATTAGACTCAATTGATTATTAGAAAAAAAAAGAGGACAAGAAATTTGGAGGAGGACCTATTATGTGTGTGTGTGTGTGTGTGTGAGAGAGAGAGAGAGAGAGAGAGAGAGAGAGAGAGAGTGCTAGCTCATTGAAAATTTAGAGTGCAGTAAACGTAGAACAACTTCTGCTAACTATTCTATAGTCAAACAAGGGCATAAAAATGAAAGAATTTGCATTCTGTTGTCAAAATTACTGTTTGTAGGTAAGAATAAGTATAAATTTAGAAATGATTAAAATGTTAACAATATGGTGTCCTTGAATACTGAATGAAGACAAAGACAAAGCGGCCTTGTTTTCTGCTCTGTAATATATAGGAAGGGCTATATAAAAAGGAACAACAAAAAGTTTTTAAATTCACCAGCATCACATTTTTGAAGATAAAAAATCTGCAATTACTCATACACACAAACCATGGCAGTATTCTCACAGAACCTCAGTGTGTGCTCAAAAGACCTATAATTTTGTAATAAAAATACTTCAAAAGAAATATATCTGCGTTACTTATGCAAGAAGTGTAAAAAACATGATACTGGTCACTGGGAAATTCAGCCCGTTCTCTTCTTGGGTTCTTCTACACTCTCAGTCCTGTGACACAGCCCTCCTCGAGACTCTGATCCTTTTTTCATTTTCTTTCTAACTTTCTTTGTCCATCCATTCATCCTTTCAGTCTCATTCTCCTGTGACACAGCCCTCCTCGAGACTCTGATCCTTTTTTTCATTTTCTTTCTAACTTTCTTCATTCATTCATTCATCCTTTCAGTCTCATTCCTGGGCCGTCTTCCCTGATCCAATTCTGCTTCACAGTTTACTGCTCTTTTACCTGTGATGTTCTTCTTGGACAATTCCAGTCATTGTCTCAGTTTTACGTGTTGTCTAAACTTTCTGACTTCTGATTTATGTCATTTGCTTTGGAAGTGCTTAGTTAAATAAACATATTTTAGATATTTTCACTTGGAGATTTTCTCAGACAATATAAATTCAAGGTATTCAAATCAGAGTTCTTCCTCTTTGTTCTTCCCCAGCCTGTTCCTCTTATGCATACCCTATCTATTAATGACACTATTACCGGCTCAGGGATGCAAGTAAAGAATCAGGGAACAGCTTGGAATCCTCTCCTTTTCATCTCTTCATATCCATCTGGGAGTCAGCGACTGAGTACTAATTGTGCTCTTCAAAACTTTATCTATTACTCTTCTCCATTTTCATTTTCACTTCATTCCAAAAGGAATCTCCACAGCTTGGTGCTGACTTACCGGCCAGCCTCATCTCTAGTCACTCAGTTCAGCACTTTCTGTTAAAATCACACATAGCTGCTTATTGTTCCTGTACACCTCACATCTTTAGATCGTGCCCATTATGGTTTCTATCTGGAGCACCTTTGGCTAGTTTACAGTCATTCTAGTAACTGAGATTATTCTGTTGCTCAGGGGCTGCTGTCTCCAGGGACGAACTCCTAGAACTCTGGGTTGGAATAACATTCCTCTGAGCTTGCAGTGCACCTTCCAAACAATCCTAGTTTTATCATTGATAGTCCCCTGAAGCAATATGTTTGAATATTTGTCCCTGAGTATGTTTTAGGCAACTTGAGCTATTAATTATCTAGCTTAACACCAGATATCATCTAAATTGTAGTCATACTTTTTAATTTTAAATTAAAAATAAATTCATTTTCAACTGACATAAAAACATAAAAATTGTACATATTGCATACCACATGATGTTTCAAAACATGTACACATTATGTAATGTTTCAACAGAGTTAAACATATCTGTAAACAGTTATCAAACTCGCTGTGTAGACCAGGCTGGCCTAGACCCCACAGAGATCCTTCACCTCCTGAGTGCAGTTCTGTAGTGCACTAGGACTTCTGCTTCTGTATAATTTGGCTCTGTGGCCACAGACCAGCCTTTCTGCACCATTGTTCCTCATCAATTTGTAGTTTTCTTCATGTGCATTAAGTTCTAATTTTTTTTTTTTTTTTGGTCTTTTGAGACAGGATCTCCCTGTAGCCCCAGCTGTCCTGGAACTCACTATGTAGACCAGGCGGCCCTTGACCTCACAGAGAGCCCCCTGCCTCTGCCTCCCAAGTGCTGGGATTAAAGGCATGTGCCACCACGCCCGGCAAGTTCTAATTTTTTAAAATTTCATACACTATTTAAAAAATATTTTTATTTATTATTTTTATTTTATGTGTATGAGTATATTGCCTTCATGTAGGTAAGTGCACCCATGATGTGCAATGCCTGTGGAGGAGAGAAGAAGTTGTCAGATCCCCTGAAACTGGAGTTATGGACAGCTGTTAGCTGCCATATGGGTGCTGAGATTCAAACCTGGGTCTTCTGCAAGAACAACCAGTGTTCTTAACCAGTGAGCCATCTCTCCAGCCCCCCGCAAATTCATACACTATTTTTTAAAAATATTTTACTTTTTTTTTGTGTGTGTGAGTCTATTGCCTGCATGTGTGTAAGTACACCTGTGTCATGCAATGCCTGCAGAGGTCAGAAGAAGGCGTTGGATCCCCCTTGGAACTGGAGTTATGGACGATTGTTAGCTACCATGTGGGTGCTGGGAATTGAACCTGGGTTCTCTGCAAGAGCAGTTAGTGCTCTTAACCAGTGAGTCATCTCTCCAGCCCTTATACACTATTTGTAAGGTGATTTTAGGTTTACAGATGTTTGTAAATTATAAATAGGAAACTTCCATAGAGCTTTACTTATTTGAGAATTAGAAAAAGACCTCTCAATAAAAACACCAACATCAGTTATATCAATACGACATTAAATTATGTGCATTAGAAGCTTTAGAAACCACTTAAAAATGACCTATGTGTCTGTAACTTAAACTTGTTTTTCTGTAAAGCAATGAGAAATAACATTTTAAAACACCAAACAAAAAATTACCTCAAAACCCATGCCAAAGCACTTGACTTAAAACCAGAAATTAATATTAACAAATAATAACTTCAATATGGTATTATATAAGTCCTAATTTTCATAATCAAAGTATGGGTTGTAAAACCCAAAGTAAGTATGTTCAAAAATTAATAAAACCTTAAAATTATTTGTGTTGTAGATTTACATCCTGATTTCTGTGCATAAAACCCCTTGCATTCAAACAGAAATATTTAATCCAGTTGCCTATAATTTATTTTCCTATTAAAGAAACACCATATTACTTGCTTTTGTTTGTTAAGTAGAAGATATACTATTATTTTAAATAACCCAGGCTTTTAATGTTTAATTAGCAACATCCATTTGAAAAAACAACAGTGCTTTGACTCACAAATTTCTTAATTGCTAACAGTGGTTTTTCTGAGTAGGAGTGCTGCATATAATTTATTTTTGCAGATGTGATTTAGAAACCGAATTTTAAAGTAGCAAGGCCTGGAATCTCTTTGCTGTCAGCAGAAAATCCTTCCATTCCAGTGGGTGAAGAATACTGGTGCTTGAAGTTTTTTACCAAGGAAATAAAGACAGCGAGAAAACTGATACTACTGGTAAATGCTGCTTACAAACTGAAAAGGCAGTTAGGTTGTCAGCAATAAACACACAATGTGAGATGTCATCTCCAGTGGAAATTGCTGGGAATGGAAATCAATCCACTGCGAGGAACCTAAGGGAAATCAAACGACTGGCGGATTACAGTTGTCTTACAAAGGACCAGCAGCTAACACTCAGGTAGTCCAGGACCTCCCTGAGAAAAAACATACCCATTTCAACTACGGTGGTCAAGGTTCACTTTGAAACAAGCTGTTTGATCACTGCAAAAAAAAAAAAAAAAGTCTTTTTATAAGACCAAAAAAAGAAGAAAAAAAGTGAACTAGTTTAAGGCGCTCCTCTCCCTCGGGACTATGTCGCCGGCCACACATCACTGCAATAAAATCGGCACGAAAAGAATACGAATTGTAATGACAGCTCAACTACGAAGTTGAAAGCAACATAAAAACTCCTACCGGTTTGGCTGAGCTGAGACGCACTGCGACTTTTCCGGGAGAGACCAACAATAGCTACCATTTTGGCCCCAATGCTGGAGCGCCGCTTCTTGCCGCTGGTGCCCAAGGCGCCCACAGCAGTGTCCGACTGGCTGCCATCGTTCTTCTCCAGAGAGCACATGTCTCCACTGATGCTGGTGCTTTTGGTCATGTTCTTCCCTGACATGCCCATCTGTCTGCTTTGCATTTTGGATGTAAATACACTGTCAGCCGATGGATCATTAAAAGTGAGGATGAGAGTAAAAAAAGGAAAAGACAGAAAAGGTATTTTAGATGGAACATCGGGAATATTAACAACCAAGTTTTATCATCTATGGAATGAATGTACTTTTAGGATTAAAGAGTTTTCAAATGCCATGGTCTCCTTGATTGTATTTTATCTACTGCTCAGGGCCAACCAAAATGTAACTATACCAAAAAAAAAATTAGAATTTTATTTCTACTTTTAAGGAACTTGCACAGCCAGGGAGGAAAATATGCATGAGAAATCAGTCTGCTCCTTCAAGAGGCTGGGGTTGCTGCAAGGCTGCACGAATGTGTTTTTAGGGAGGCAATAAGCACGAGAAGGAAGCATTCAAAGCATCTTCTTAAATCAGGATACTACTGCCTTTAAAGATGAAATTAGACACATTTTACCAAAAAAAAAGGTAAAAATTATGACCATTTGCTTAGTGACTCCTTTAAAATTTCTCATTTTATGAAAAACCCATTAAAGTTTATTTAATAATAGTTAAATTATTCTAATAGGGTTTGATATTTTTATTAGCTTTTAATAAAAAATAAGTTATTTCACTTTACTTAAGTTTTTAAATACTTTCTCATTATTATTTTTTATTTTATGTGTATGAGTGTTATACCTGAATGTAGGTAAGTGCACCCGTGTCATGCAATGCCCAGGGAGGACAGAAGAGGTTGTCAGATCCCCTGGAACTGGAGTTATGGGCAGTTGTCAGCTGCCATGTGGGTGCTGGGATTTGAACCTGGGTATTTTACAAGAACAGTCAGTGTTCCTAACCACTGAACCATCTCTCCAGCCCCCATTTTACATAATTTCATAGTTACTGGTTTCAACCTGATTTTCAAAAATAAAGACTTCTCTCTTATATTCACTTGAAAGAAAAAAGATCAGATTTTTAGGCAACGTGGTCAGAAAGCAATTGATGGATCAGTGAAGCATGAGAGAGATGAGCTTCTACTGCAAGACTAACAATGCCAAGGGAGCAACTGAAGAGAGAGCCCTGAGTTCTTCTAGGTACTGGGGAGTGCTTGGAGGCACAGCCGAATGAGGAACCTGCAGACCGGTTCATCAGTTTTTGACAGTATTACAAATTCATAATTTGTGCTTTAATTTGGCATTGATATGTCCTTAAACCATGAGTAATAGAAAAGAAATAAAAAGTAAAGAGACAAAAATATCAGAGCATTTTCTCTAAGTATTTAAAAGGGTAAAGGTCCAGTTGAGTACATTGAACTGTTTTATTTCTCATATTAATTTTAATAAGACACAGGATAGAGAGAAAATACTGTTTGCATTTTTATATTATCCACAGTAATAATTTTCAAAGTTGTTTGATTTTGTTATTCTTTAATAAGCAGAGTAAAATGGTTTGGGAGAGAGACAGGGTCTTGAATCTCAGCTGTGCCAGACTTCACTGACTTAATTGGTGAATTATTCATCCCTACTTTGAGCCCTTGCTTTATTATTTGCAAAATAAGAATATTTTAAAGAACGTGTAAGGCAAAAACCCAATAAACAGAAATTATAATTATGAGGAAATATGGAGAACTGATGAAGTAAAAGTCCATCAATATGTGTTACATACATATTTAGCACTATCAATAAAAATGTTACTTGTAAGTATAAGTTGAAGAACCTTTTGGGTTAAAATGTCTAGATGGTTTTAGCACACATTGCACTGTAGAAAGCAGAGTGTACCAAGTCAGGAAAACAGGATTTAATCTTTGGCTTTGTTGACTAACCATGTGATCTTGGCAGAACCCTTTTTTGATTTTCTGCAATGTAGATCCTCATTTACTGACCGAGAAAACATATGCAAGGCACTGACACATAGTAAGAGCCACAAGACCTGTTTTTCCTCTCACTGCTATCAGCATCACTATCATCATCCTTTAGCACTCACTAAAAGCATGCTGAAGAGGAATATCTTTAAGGTTCCCTTTATTTGTGAAATACTTTGCTCCCCAGAGAGCACTTATTCCATTTGGGGTAAATAAATGCAAAAGCTGAACATATGATTTTTGTAGTATGCTACCATCCGAGAAATAATCTCAGAGAGGCCAAAGTTTTGTTGAGGTATGGCTTTAAATATAAAAACATATCCCACAGTAAGACTCCCTATACTACAGTTCTGTTGGAATGCGCACTGAAAATAGATACTATCCAAGGAACCATCTCATCTGTTGTCTCCAAAGAACATCAAAGACATAACTGATGTTTCTGACTGAATCTTTATTATTATTACTACTTTAATTTTCATAATTGGATATAAAGGTCATAATCAAAATCAGGAATAATGCTAATTAGAACTGATAAAACAATTTGTAAACATAAATATTTTGATGTCGATATAGTTATACAGACACACACCTTTCTTGAACCTAACTTTGATTATCTATAAAGGAAGTAAGTTAAAACTTTTATGAAATGAATACACTTTCTATCTTCTTGAAACTTAGCAGTCACCAAAGGTGAGTTTATGGCCAGTTACATTCCACTGATATTCTGAGGAGGGAAAGGTAGGGTAGGTTCCCATTCTTTCCTCTCTAAACATCAGGTATAATTAAAAGTAATCAACCAAAGTTTTTAGTTTTGGGACTCTGAACTTATGAAAAAGTTTGTGTCAAACAATTGTTAAAACATGGGTGATCTTTTGGAATGCTCAATGGGGTTAGGAAAGCAAACTTTATATACTGAAAACTTTAGAGGATAATGTTGGTAAGGGTCTGAAATATAATAAATTTCAACTCTGCTTGTGTGTGGGGGGGTCTCAGTGACAGTTTAATTTGCATTTTAGAAATTTGTTCATGTCTTTGTATTTTTGTTTGCTTGCTTGTTTCAAAACAGTGCTTTTTAAAAATATTTTATTTATTATTTTTATTTTATGTCTATGCATGTACTGCCTGCATATAAGTAAGTGTACTGGTGTTGTGCAATGCCCACATTGGTCAGAAGAAGAAGTCAGATCCCCTGAGACTGGAGTTACAGACAGTTGTTAGCTGCCATGTGGGTGCTGGGATTCGACCCCAGGTCTTCTGCAAGACCAACCAGTGTTCTTAACCACTGAGCCATCTCTCCAGCCCCCTTGTTTTTTTGATTTTATGTGTATGAGTGTATTGCCTGCATGCAATTATGTGAGTGCACCTGTGTCATGCAATACCACGGAGGTCAGAAAAGGTCTTCAGATTCCCCTGGAACTGGAGTTAAGGACGATTCATAGCTGCCATGTGGGTACTGGGAATCGAACCCGGGTCCTCTGCAAGAGCAGTCAGTGCTCTTAATTGCTGAGCCATCTCTCCAGCCCCAAGACAGTGCCTTTTTATGTAGTCCTGTCTTCACCTACAGCTCACTATTTAGACCAAGCTGGCCTTAGACTTGTGGGCAATTCTCTCTGTCTTCTAAGTACTGAGATTACAGGCATGTACGACTGCTCAGTTGTAGGTTTCTGAAGACAGATTGGTAACATGTACCAAGTATTTGTTTTTAAAAATGGCTAACAATTAACCTAGCAATTCTACTTTTAAGATTTATGCTGAGAGAAATCTCAATAATGTGTACAGATTTAGCTATAATTATATTTATTGCAAAAATAATTTACAAAAAATTAATGAAAACAAAGATTAAAAACAAATGGGAAAATTATATTAATGTCTAGTTTAAATATGTTTATCAATAAAGAATGAGCTTTTGAAAGTATATATAAATAAATACTTGTTGATGGAAGCAAATATTTGTAGCTTCTTTTTGTTGGCACATATCAAATACAGATTCACCCCACTACTAGAGGATGCAGGTATATTCAAACACTGGACGCTTCCTAGTGACACAAATACAATAGAAACAAATTCACAAAAATTACAGAAGACTTCGTGATGGTTAGTGTTGTCAAGCTGACACATGCAGAATCAACTGGGAAGACAGTAGTAATAAGGAATTGTTCTAGATTATGTTGGTCTGTAAGCAACATAATCTGTGGGGGATTGTCTTGATTACAGTAATATATTTGGGAAGACACACCATAAAGTAAGCGGTACTATTCACTGAGTTTGTGTCCTGAACTTTATAAATGAATGTTAGAAAAGCTCAATAAAAATAAATAATAAATAAATAATATATAAATAAATAAGCTGGCACAAAAACCCACACTAAGAAGGTCATGATTAGGTCAGAACCTAAGTAAGGCGAGGTGAGGGAGGAAGAAAAGTGGGAACAGAGCAAGTCAACCCAGGGAGAGGCACAGCACTGACAAGTTCAATCATAAAGTGGCTTCACTGATAAGCAGAGTGAAAATAACTAATTTATCACCAAAGCAGAGCATATATATTGGCAGCCTGTGCATAAGCTCTGAACAACACTACAGACATTTGAAATGTAATATTGTTCCCTTCTAGATATTCAGCCCCTCCCATCCTTCTATCGCTCTAATATTGGTTCACTCTGGAACCCAGAGGACCCATGAGTGACTGGTACAATGTATGGCCTCAGGTTGAGAGCCATGGATGCCTTCACCTACTTCCCCAAACAGACCCAGGACTAGGACTGACTTTCAGAGCCTCTGGGAACACATGCATGCTGCTTAGATATTTGTTAGAGCCTAAAGCTGACAAAGAGAAGGTAGTAAGAAACTGGAATCTGAAGACAGGGTAATGGGGAGAATATGATTAAATACATTATGTACATGTATGAAAGGTCATAATGAAACTCATTATGTATAATTAATATATGGTGCTAAACATCATTAAATGGCAATTTTCAACAAAAAAATGAATGTTAGCTGAGTAAAAGTACTCATTAGTTCATGCTCTCTCTGCTCTTGACTTGCTATAACTAGCTGCTTCTAGTTTCTGACACTTTGATTTCCCTGCAGTGATGGACTGTAACCTGGAACCGTGGGCAAAAATAAACCTTTTCTCCTCTAAGTTGCTTTTTTAGGAGATTTTATCATAGCAGTTGGAAATGAAACTAGGGCATGCTTCTGGCTAAACTAGACACTTTGGGAAGACTGGATTCATGAGATGAGGAACCAGTTAGCTGCAAAGAAAAAAGGGGGGGGGCTTAAAGAGAATATAAACAAAAATAAAATTATTTATTCAAAATCATTATGTTTTAGGGGAAAATATAAACATATATGGCAAAATCTCTGGAAGGATATGGCTAGTATATATAGCCTTATTTTTTTTCTAGCTATGTTTTTGTAAAATGCTTATTGTTTTTACATTTTGGTTTTCCCAGAATAAACATAAAAAGAATCAGCAAAAAGACCAAGAAAAACAAAAAAAAATAAAATAAAAGAGGCAAAAGAAGAGAGCAAGAAGGCCCAACATCATATTTTCTTTACTTAGGTAAAATAATTCATGTTGTTCATTCCATGGACTAAAAAGACTGGCTTTCTAGCTACGCCTACTGGGTTATTATGTCACTATATGATTGGTATTGGATGCTCACAGTTCCAAAAAGCAGCAGAGTTTCTACATTTCTAATTTTGGGCTTTAGAAAAAGATAATCTCTGCGTATTTTATGTTATTAAAGTAAGGCAATGCTAATGATTGATTTTATGACAAAAGTATAGTTATTGAGAAGACACATTTTGAAAAAACTCAAAATTAAACTTTAGTATCATCAATAATTGGGAGAAAAGTAACATGTTTCTTTCTCAGGAAATATTTATAAATATTATCCAAAGACATACATAGCATATTAACATATATGAGTGAATTAAATGAAATTTATAAACTCCTGGGTCAAAAGTATCAATTGATGTTTGAAAGATACAACGAAGTGGCTTAGTCCTTAAAAATTACAATTTGTGAAAACATAGTCACTCAAGAAACACCGTAAATGTGTTTTCATATCTAAGCAAATACTTCATCATGTTCAAAGCTGGGAAGGAACTTAGGAAATAATTTATAAAAGACGGTATGGTTCAGAATCTGATGGGAAGATGTACAGAGGCCCTAGCAGCCAGTATGGTGGGATATGGAAGCACAGACAGAAAAGAGACACACAGAAAGAAAAGAGGCTGGAAGTGTGACTGACTGTGCCCCACACATTCTTCACCTTGTGTGTTAGTCACTTCTCTGTTGCTGTGATAGAAACACTGACCAAAGCAATACTGTACATGGAAGACTTTATTTGAGCTTACGGTTCCAGGGGAATTACAGTCCACTATGGCAGGGAGACGTAGTGGCTGGAGGTGGCTGGAGCAGGAGCAGCAGAAGCTAAGCTCTCACATCATCATGCAGGCACAGGAAGCAAGAGAACGCTGGAGATCTGGCAAGGCTTAAGAACTCTCTAAGCCCACTCCCAGTGACACACTTCCTCCAAGATAGACACACCTTCTAAGACCTCCCAAAACAGCGCCACCATCTGGGGACAAAATGTCCGAATGCTTGGAGTCTATGAGGGGACATTTTCATTCAAACCACCACAACTTGGAAAGCTTATTTTGTTTTCCTTCTCACTGTCATGGTCCTGGAGATCAAATGCCAAAAGCTAACATTATAACTCATTCTTACATGTGTATGTGCACATATATGTGTGTGGGAGGATTATTCAGAGGGTATGAATACTCATGTGCACATGTGGAGGTCAGAGGTTAATGTCAGGTGGGTGTTGGGTGTCTTCCTCTATTGCTCTTCATCTTATTTTTTGAGACAGGGTCTCTAACTGAATCTGTGGATCACTGCTTTGGCTAGACTGATAAGCTGGGCAAGCCTCTGGGACCCTCCTGTTTCTGCATCCTAGCACTAGGATTACATGTGCAAGCCATTGTGCTCAGCTTTTATGTGTCTGCTAGGAATCCAAACTCAGGTCCTTATGCTTGCAATAAATCACTTCACCCATTGAGCCATCTCCCCAGCCTCTACAACTCAATAGTTTAAAAATATTTTATTTATTTTTTAAAATTGTATGTATTTACATACGACCACTGGATGGGCTGACTAGACTCAAGTGGACACATTTACACTGAAGGACATTTGAGTACAAACACCTGAATGAATAAGACTCAGCATGTATGTCAGAGTGCACAGGGTTCAGTGGGGGGCCCAGGGGCGGGAGGCATGGATGGGGGAGGGGATCTGGATGTGAGTGGGAAATACTGCATGAAATTTTAAAAGCTGAATAAAAAAAAGTTATGTGTACGAGTATATTGCCTGCATCTGTGTAAGTGTACCCATGTCGTGCAATGCCCCTAGAGGTCAGAAGAGAGAATCAGATGCCCTGGAACTAGATGGTTGTTAGCCACCATGTGGGTGCTGGGAACCAAACCCAGGTCCTCTGCAAGAACAGCCAGTTCTCTTAACCACTGAGCCATCTCTCCCATCCCTCCAAATCAATTTTAACCACATTTCTTAGCAGTAATTGGGCAGATATTTACATTTTAAAGGCTATACCTTGAATTTTGGCTTATTCCTTGCATGAAAAATATAAGAATAAAATATCCTAGTCCTGAATAAAGTTCTCCTTATTAAAAAAAGAAACTTCACTGTATCACATACTGTTCCTTTCCTAAAATGTAGACATTATAACTGTTATTTTAAATTTATTGTTTAATTTGTTTAATAACTTTGTTTCACTTTAGCTCAAATTATAGTCTACAATTTAGGTTAGTAAAGTAGTAATCATTTATTCAGCAAGTTTTTTTGAATACCAATTATCATCAATATGGGATATCAAAATGGTATGATATAGTTTCTTTTGCTCAGTTTACTGACAAGTATCAACACACAAAATCAAATGGCTGTATGAGAATGTGGATAGAGCTTACAACTGGAATTCTATAACCAACTCTAATATCAAGAAACCCAAATGAAGGTAAACAATGAAGAAATTCTCTTTCTTAAGAGTATAGAAAAACTGAATTTCTCATAGTAATTCTTCGGATTTCTGGTGATGACAGAAATTTGAAGTTTAGGATTTTTAATATTATTGTATGTACTACATATAAATACATTATATTAATATGCTATAATATATTGGTATAATATTGTCAGTATATTCAAGGATGTATGTATGTATGCATGCCACAGAATTAATGCCCAAAGACAGGAAATAAAATTTAGGTAAGTAACAAAGTATTTTTTGTCAAAAACAGCGGCCTTGATTATAGTCGTCAGTAAGGAGTCTTTGTTTAAGGGTTATAAGTCTTGGATTTCATGTCAGGAAGCTCTATGGTTACTTTCTGGAGATCAACTAGAAATACATGAGAGATCTGCAATTTCCAAAATTCCTTTTCTGACAGCTGGCTGATATCTAAAATTTCATTTTACCGAGAGCTCATTTTTCAAAACAAGATTTCTTAGTATGAAGTTTTGACATGTCAGTAGACCCACGATTGTTTATCCATTTAAAATATATTTTCTTTGTACCTACTGTGCAGTCACTCTGCCTTCCAAATGAGAGGTGTAGCAGAGAACACCCTTGTCTCCATGGAACTTTCATTTATGCTCCCATGGAGCAAGAATATAAGTAAATAATTGATTTCAAATTATGATATGTGATGAAAAATCAAAATAGGATAAAAATGATAATGAGGGACTAGAAAGTTTAGGGAGAAGGTGATTTAAGACCTGATAGGGAAACATGATTAGGCTTCCCTGAAGGACAGATAACAGGTGAATTCTGAATGATGAAGCCATGTCACGTGCAGCAAGAATGTCCTATGCCCAGAGGAGACAAAGTGCAAATATCCTGAAGCAGGACCAAGGCTGGCTGTTCAATAAATTTACAAAGCCATCTAAGATGAAATCACAGGATAAGACCTGGATGCATTATAATAGATTATGTCTTGAAATACTCTGATTAAACTGGCTATTCAGACATTGCCCAAGAGCTGAGCTGAAATCGTGAGAACACAGATTATGTAGGTTATTGTACCAAGAGATCTGGGGTCCAGTCCCAGTATTTTGTCTCTGAATGTACCAGCAGAGGGCCTTCTGGAAAGATCATGGCTATCTTCCTTAAAAGCAGTAAGTTTTATTTGCATGTGTATGTGTTTAGTAACAATAACAGTTAAAGAAGAACACATCACGAATTTGAGAGTGAATGGGGAAGGACACAGGAGGAATTTAACAGGGGAAGAGGAGAGACAGAAATGATGTAAATACAGCATTCATGTATGAAATTCTAAAAATAAATTTTTTAAATTAAAACTGCTAAGATTATGCAGGTTAAATCATTAAAGGAACTAGGAATATTCTTAAGTTAAATATTCAAAAGTTATTTAAACTTAAATCTATCTCTATACTAATCTCTTATTATCTCTTGTATTTATAGCTACTCCCTCAAATTATTGAAAAACAGATATCCTCTCTTGTTATGATTTAATAATGAAAACTGTCAGTCATACTATTGCATACCCCATGACCGCCTCCCCCCTCCTTCCCTCTCCCCCTTCTTTCTTCATATTTTCCTTCTTTTTTCCTTTCCTTTTTTTTCTTTTTGAGCTGGGTTCTTACTATGTGGCCCAGCTGACCCTAAGCTATTGAACTGGGATGAACTTGTAGTCTTGGACTCCTGAGCAGCTGGTACTACAGGACTTGGCAGTGCTCATGGTTTCTAACAGTTTATTTAGATCAATCTCATATAATACCTTTTCCATGGTCTTTTATTATATCACTTATATTTTCCTGGACTATCTTTGGCTGAATTCTTTCATTTTAAAAAAGAAACAAAGTTGGGGCTGGGGAGATGGCTCAGTTAGTGATGCCTGAGGACCTGAGGACCCACTTAAAATGCTGGGAATGGTGCTCCTTCTGTAACCCTAGCTCTGGAGGGGTGGTGAAGGTGGGGAGTTGGAGACAGGCAGATCCCCTGAGTTCATTTGTCAACCAGCTTAGCCTAATTGATGAGCTCCAGGCTCAGGGAGAAACCCTATCTTGAAAAACAAAGTGGAGGGCAACAGAGGGAGACATCCGACATTCACCTCTGGTCTCCATACGATGTGCACTGCATGCACATGTAAACAGATGCACACAAACATGTACACATACCCCTCACACACACTTAAACAGTCTCCTCCCCAAATTATGTTTAAAATGTTCACATTTCAATCAGAAATGTCCCTTGCTTTCATTCACTACTAATAACAAATTTACACAAGAGTTATGATGTCATTGTAGAACCTATCAGTTGGGGCTAGGCACAACATGGCCACTTAATCTCTGCATTTTGACCAGTTGTGGAACTTTGCAATATTCTCCATCTGTTGCAAAAAGAAGCTCTTTTGATGAGTGGTGAGAGCTACACTTACCTGTGACTGTACGGATAAGTATTTAGAATACAGTAAATTACATTGGTTTAGGAAAGTGGTAGTGGTAGGCTCTTCTCTAGGGTCTATGACCTCTCCAACCATGTTTACAGTCCTATACATGGGTTCCCTCCTATTGAGTAGGCTTTAAGTGAAATTAGACAGCTGTTGACTACACCAAGATAAAAATACCACTATTGTACCAATAGAGATGTTTTGTAATGTTTTTTGGAGGCTTTCCCCCTATATCTAAGACTCATCATGGAAGAGGGGGCAGAAAGATTGTAAGATCCAGAGTCCCAGAATGCCTACCGTTATACTGTGTGTTCTGGACATGATAGGGAAGCTGCACCCATGAAATCTCCATAATACAGTTGCCTAAACAAGACCCTACATAATGACACCACTAGATATGCCAACAGGGACAGGGAAATATCACAAGTCTCACCTCTAGATGAGCTACAGGTAATCAAGGGATGCTGAGGGAGGATTAATTTTCTCAAGGGACATACTCCCCAATAGAATATTTAATACTAAGTGGTCAGTCCTAAACACATGTACAGTCAAGTACCACTAAAGGGCCTCAGTACATTATATGTGTGCGTGTGTGTGTGTGTGTGTGTGTGTGTGTGTGTAACAATAATCAAAGAAGAGGACAGAAATTGGGAGGGATTTGTTGGGTGGGGGTACATGGGTAGAGCTGGGGAGAAAAGGGTAGAAATGATGTAAATATAGCTCTCATGTATGAAATTTTTAAAAACTCAAGTTATGACTTTAAAATGTCTTCATTATAACATGCATCTTATAAGCACTGCATCTTTTTTCCTGATATCAGCTAACTCTTTATTATCCCCTGAGACATGACCTAATTTCTATTTTTCCCCTCAAATTATCGGGCCTTCAAACATTTCTTGATTCAGCCAATTTCAACTATAGTAAACTAGTAAACATCTTGGTGCCAATTAACTTATTCTTTAGTTAATATCTACTATGCCCCCCTTGATGTTAATTCCCAAGGGAGGGAGTGGGGCCTGAACTGGTGCCTATGTTCCACACTTCACACATAGGAGCTGAAATAGAAGGTAACAAAGAATGCCTTGGTCTTTTTTTTTTTCTCCACATAAAAATAACTTTTGCTTGACATGTTCAAAACAAATGTTTATTTCTAATAATCTACCCACAAGAATGTCTTTCTCTAATTTGTGTAGATTCCACTCAGAACAAATGGTAGCTGTGGCTTGGCACTGAATAAAAACAACGAAGAAGACATAGTCATTATTTAAAATCATGTAGTTGAGAACGCAAATGACTGAAAATATTCCAATTAGAGAACAAAGTTATCTGTATTACAGCAAAGAGACATAAAACACAGTACTAAGAACTTTTGCTAGACCCTTGAAAATCAGAGATCAAGAAAGTTTTATTAACATGTGTTTTGAATCATGGGTAAAAATGATGACATGCAGATAAAAATTACAAAAGAGAATGTTATGAATTCAGAAACAAGAAAGCACATGGCATGGTTTTAAGATGAATAGTGTAGCTTGGCCAGATGAAAGGTGTAGTACAAGGAGCAGTAATGATAATTTCTTAACTCAAAAGCCTTCTACAGCTTTTACAAAAGAGGAAACCAAGGTCCTTAGAGAGCACAGCATTTGCCCAATGAGTGTCGGTTTAGGAAATGACCAAGCCTGGAATCAATGGGATTTCCTGACTGTGAGGTTCAGTAGGAAGTTGTACTCTCAGATCAAGTGCTCAAGGGAATAGCCGGAGCTAGGAAGATGAAGCCAATAAATATTTAAACAGGAAAGGACAAATGAAGTTAGGAGGATGGAATGCAGGCCAGCTAATAGCATAAGCAGGGAGGAATGAAGATGTGAGCAAGCAGCTCAGCTCTGACACAAGTTAGAAGAAGAGGAAAGGCTGAGGGAAAATAAGCATGTTCTCAGATAAGAAAAACAGAATAGGAGTAAATTCTAGAGCAGACAAGGGAAGAATGTGATTCATGAAAGTTGGAGTAGTCAAAAGATGCAGAGGCTGATTGGCATACGTATGTAAAAGGACCACTCTGGTGAATCGGAGGGTACAACTAACTGTAGAAAACAGCTACCAAACTAGAGAAGCCTCAATTTCTAAGGAGCTAAGCAAACCGAAGACTTTGCTAGAAAGGGAGCAGAAAACATAATGATAGATAACTCTCTGGAGAGACTGAATGCTGAGGAAAAAGAATAAGATGGTGAGCTCACAGGGATGTAAGGATGGAAAAGTTAAAAATGAGTAAAATACCAAAATAAAATACCTGTAATCCTTATTTTAGGGACTAGTCTCTCCATCTTTATATCCCTGTGAGTGCACCGTCTTTTGAAAAACATGTCTGTAGAATAACAGAACACCCTATAAGAGATATAAAAGAAGACCAGACAGAAGAAATAGTCCGCTTGGATTACTCAAAGACTAATGTGGCAAAACTTATGTCAAGCCCAAATTCCCAGAGAAAAATATGATAGAAAACCAAATTCAGTACTAAGGTGTTTCTGGAACGTTTTAAAACCAGAACAGTTTACAAATGACATTCAAACGATGAAAACTGTCCCAGGGGTGGTTAAGAATACCCAAGGATTAAATAAGATGCATTTCTCTTCTGATAAAGGCTATACTAGGGGTGAAAGCAGTTTTCCCCACCAAGTTCTCTGTCAGCAACCTGGTGTGGTCAATGGGAAGATGACAGATATGGCTACAGTCAGGAGGCAGACCCAGGGCCTGTGTGACTCATGGAATGAACAAGTGAAGCGGGGACAGAAGAAACCCCCTGCCTCCTTAGCCCAGTGCTGGGTCAGGCAACTGGAGCCAACACCTGTAGGTATATCAAGAATAAAAGAATACAAAGAAACTCCATGTAAAATCCCCCAAGTGCGAAATGACTCCAAAGGGATAACTAAAAATGGTAAAGAGCTAACCAAATTAATGCCTTGTACCCATGCTATGGTACCTAACAAGGATCTATGGAGAAAACAGTTAATATGAATGGATAAAACCTTTCCATGCTGTGTGAGACCTTGTCTATGATTGATTTAATATATAATGTTAACCTTCCTTCTAGTGTTTTACAGATGTGAAATCCATTTGAAAGATTCCTGAGGAAGAAAAGCCAGCTATAGCTGTAAGATTCTTGGGAGCTTTATGGTTGGGTAAGGTGAAAACAGAGACTCCCAAACTATACAACTCTTAAGAAAATCTACAGTACCAGGGGTGGGTTGCCCTAGGTTGCCGCCCCCCATGAGCTGTTGATCAAAAAGAGATCCTAAAGGTCCTCAGATTCACCAAGGCTATTGTCACTAATGTTGGTTGTACACTGAAAAGGTCTGTAAGGCCATGTTGCTGAAGACACTGCATGATGTGAGCATGGGAGGAAAAGAAGAGATGGAACTGAGACTAAGGAAAACAAATTCCATGCCACCGGATGGATGATGTTCATAGTGCCAGAGGGCACTGTGCAGATGGTTGGGGAAGAAAGGATCCCCTATGAGTCTACTCAACAATGGACCCCATGTGCTGCACACTATGGACGTGCCAAGCAATGCCTGTAAGTGCAATGATGGCTCGACCAACATACATACAACTGACAAATTTCTAATTGGATGAGGCCCACTCGTGGGGTAGAACACACATCTGGTGCTGTAGACCAGGCCAATGCCTTGTGTCAAGAAAGGCTACAGGCCCTAGTGGGTACAAGTATACTGTTTAATGAATATAGTACTCCTACTAGGATATCTTCCAGGCATTTGTATTTGCATTCGTGTTTGTTTAGATGTGTCTACTTCCTTCTATTTGTCTTTATAATAAAAGAAACACCATTGAGATAGATAATGGCCATGGCTTAAAGACGAATAATGGGGAAGCCCAAGAAGTCACTATCTCGCCATGATACAAGAGAGATCACCCTACATCTGTCACACCCTCCAAGGCTCAGGGACCTTAGTGGAAGATTGGTGGAAAGATTGAAAGAGCAGAGGAAAGGGGTGGAGCGTTTCCCAGGGGTCTGGTTCCTCCAAGGCACGGGGACTGCTGTGGAGAATTGACTGCAGAGAGTTAGCCACAGAGGGAGGGGCTTCTAGGCACCATCTTAGAATGGAAGCCTCAGCAGCGGGTATGGAGAGAAAGATGGCCCCAGCGTCTCAAAGCGAAAGTGGGCATTTACCAGCCTGGGGGGAGACTGTGGGGCAAAGATGTGTGAACAAAAGTTAACAAAGACTGTGGGCGGGTGCGAAAGGGATCTGGAATGGCACGCTGAGCTGCCAGAGCTGGGTTCTGGGCATCCAGTGTTCATTTTTTTGTAAGTTTCTCCATTTCTCCCCTCCTCACCCAAGATATAAAATGAAAAATTCAGAAGAATTCAAGTAAAAGTCTAGGAACTGAGGTAACATTCAATAATTTTAGTTTGGGATCAGGAGAAAAAGGTAAAATTATCTCTAAGATTTCCTATCTTCTTCTGGAATTAATTATTTGACAAAAGAAAACACTTCTGAACATCATGTTATGCTGGTATGTAAAACAGCAGGAAGTTGCTGTGAACCCACAAAACCTGATGTACCTGAAAAGTTGAATTTCCTGTACTTTTCACATGACAGTAATTAGCACAATACTGGACTAGTTAAAATGTAAGCTCTAGTTATCATGCATGTTTGCAATTGACATGGGGACATTGAACCTTCACTAGGAAGAGAGATGTAAACTTTTTGGATTCATTGGAAATAGTTATTTTATGTAAACAAAAACATTCTAAGGTCTCAAAGAAACAGTCCTTCAGATTTCATATCAACTAATCACAATACCTGTGGCCATTTTGAATTTGAAAAGAAATGGGTTTCAATGACAAATAATTACAAAATGACCTTTACATGTACATGACTGATAAATAAAATTAATAGGCAATTAAATTCAATTTATTAGACATCTGCTATGTATTAAATGTTAGATGTTATGATTGGCACTTGATAAAAATTATAATTTGGACACTAAATTAAAAATTATGCATAATCCATATGAATAAATTTATTCTTCAGTTGTACTGACAAAAATAACTAAGTAGGAAATTGTCTTTATTTTATAGATTATTCCTCCCCAGATACTACTGAACTTAGATTTTCCCGTGTGCTCCCTCCCTTTACCTGGAGAGAATGACAATTTAAGTGGAGTAATCTGAGTTTTAGCTAAATGTTACTTCAGCTTGGATAAAAATGTCATCTGAGATGTCAGACATAAGATAGGCAATGAAGGTTTCCTTAAAAATGAGTCACCACTGCAATCTGGACACATGTGGAAATGTGTTGAGCAAAGCTTGTCTAGGATTTGCATAACTAGCAAGAAGACTGGTTATCTACTGGAAAGCTAAGCGAATTTAATTAGGATACACATTTCTAGAACATATAACATGACATCAGTTATCTTTTTCTTCTTTGCTCCATTGGCAAACAGTGGACTACAACTGCTATCTTCTAAGAGGGGCATATGGACATCAGAAAGGCTCTGCAGTCCATTTTGAGAAAAGGCAAGTGCAAGGTGGGTGCTCTACCCCTTTTCTGTGGGGTAGGAAATCCCTAGAGATATGAGGGTTTTGGTTACTATGTCAAAAGTCTCAGACACAGAATTCAGGGTCAACTTTATTGGGGCATATCAGAATGGAAAGATGCCACCAAATGGTTACAAACTGCAACTGGAATCCGCGTAACTGAAGTTATGCAACAGGACTGCTAGCAGTACAGGTTCACCCAGATCATTTCTTGAATGTGACAATACAGATGCATGCAATATCTACACCATAAGTTTCTGATGCCAGTTATGCTGCTTTCTCAGAGAGTTCCCTCAGAGTAAAGTATATATCTCCATGAAAGAAGTTCCATTGTAACTGTTTTCTCTCTCCTCATGGAACAAATGGTTGACTTTGTCAGTACACCTCAGCATCTTATCATTTGCTTCTTAACTATAAGGAAACCATATGCAGATCAAAAGAATTACTTAAATGAAAGCTCTTAGTAATGTAAGGATAATTAACAATATTCAAGGTAGATCTAGTAGGTTTCTAAAACATTTAGGTAATGAATAAATATTTGGTGACCGTAAAGAAAATAAAGCTCCCTAGCTAATTAACAAATATTTGTTTGTATATCTACCATATGTGTCACTGCTATGCAAATTACAAAGACACAGCAGTTATAAAGCCACTTATAGTCTCATATAAAGCAAAGGCCAAACATGGTTTCAAGTGAATGGTAAGACACCAAGTAGCTTAGAATTTAAGACAAAATTAAGGATTGATGCTAATCTTCTGTCCATTTGTTTGCTCCACAATAATCCACAGCTCCACAGAGACCATGCAATTGCCAGATGAGGAACTTTGAACTCATTTTTGCTTTTATGATAATATAGAGAACTGTCATAACACAAAGAAGCCTCCTGCCCTCTCCCACTTGAACTCATCCTTCAGCCTGCCAGAAATCACACATTATATTTAAATTATGTCTCTAAAAATGTGCATACTACTGAAGTATACAACGGGATTCCAGAAAATGTTTTCAGTGATTTCTGTTGTAAAATCTTACCTTTAAGTCTCAGTTCTGTACCTACATACAATCAGACCAGTCTAGAATGTTAGAAAGTGGCAAGTTTACTGTCTAGTATATGGCAGGGTTGTAAAACATAAGGAAGAAATAGTGTTTGAATTTAGTCTAAAGTAATATTTTTGAATAGCAACTTTTTAGGTCATATCTTAGCCTACTGAATGCATGATTCTATACATAAAAAATACCGTTCTTCTTTAAAAAAATGCATAATATTTAGCCACTCAATTTAAAGGAGATAAAAATATATTGATTTAAATTAAATTTAGTGTCAAAACCCCCTAAATGAAATGTCTTAATGAAATAAAATCCTGCTGGGAGTTAAACAAACAGTATCACTTATTTCTGTTATGTAAAACATATTATTTTTATATCTTAATTCTTCTAACAGTGGAATATAAAAGCATCGTATGAGTATTTTAGAATGTAATGCTTTTAGTAACATAAAAAATCATTATTCTTGGAAATATCATTGGCAACTGTTTGATCAAATATTCAGCTCATCAGCACAGGAGTTTCCTAAATAGTCTCTGCTGGCCTCAAAATGAATATTCATATTCTTGCCCACGTTAGCTGTGTGACCCTATTGAATCAGATGTTAACAGGGAAGAACAGACTTAATGCTAGGGCACTCCCACTCCTAAAAATAATGAATGTGGGCAGCTCTGTAGGTCTATCAACGAACTGTCATCTCATTACCCCCAGGAAAATCTCCCCATTCCATGCACTTTAAATTAAAGTGTCTAAATATTGCTTAAATTTGCATGCTACAAATTGTTGCTTGCAAAACCTTAAGCTGCATGGGGTAAGATGTGGTCCGAATGTGGCAGTTCCTGCGCCTTACTCTTCACTCCAGTCATCCTCTTCAGTTTTAATCAAGCCACCAATATACAAAAGAAAAGTCTGTCTATGGGTAAGAGATGTTGCTTCTGCCCAGTCTAGTATCATTTTGTTACAGGTAAGTTACTAAATTATTGTTTATTCCTAGTAACTTTATTTTACGTAATTTTGCGTGTGTGGTGTATGTGTGTACATGCATCTGTGTGTAACTGTAAAAGCATGTGTGGAGACCAGGAGTTGACATCAGGTGTCTTCCTCTACCTCTCTCCAGCTTATCTTTTGAGAGTCTCTCTTATTGAACCCAAGGCTTGCTGTTTTGGCTCTACCGGGTGACCAGAGAGCTCCAGGGATCCTCCTGTGCCCTCTGTCCCACCTGTGCTGGGGTCACAAGTAAACGCCACTGCACTCAGCTTTTGTATGGATCCTGAGAATCCAAACTCAGGACAGGAAGCACTTTACTCACAGAGTTATTTCCCCAGTCCCACAGTAATTTTAAAACATATGATTTTAGAAGTGTTAGCACTTGACATAAGTTTTATCATTTTATTTTATTTATAGCTTATTTATATTTCTTTATTATTTTAGCAAGTATTTATCAGTACCTACCATGAACCACTGCTGCAAATACATCATTAGTTTTCATTTGCTTGCCTCACACACTCCAGTCAGGAACCTACTACTATCACACTATATGCATGAGAAAAGTGGGCACAGAGGCTAAGCACCTTTCAAGGTCACAGGCACACACATACCAGAGTACACCAGAAAACATACCGGAAAACATATGTCTGGCTCTAAGGTCTTGACACACGATATTCTTCATTTTGCTCACTCATTCATTGCACATTTATTTATCCTTTATGACATACAGTGAAGACATACTATGTAGCTCTGGACTGAACCATGGCTGTCAGCAAAGTTGAGTCAAGACTCAAGAGATGTTTGCTGGATGGATGGTTTTACTTCAACCTTATTCCTGTCTTATGAATATTGAACAGATTCTACATAATGTAAAGCAAGTAGAGCCTTAATTGACCAAGGTCTTACTTTATATTTTTGTGGTGCTGGAGACTGAACCTCATGTGTTGTGCATACTAGAAAATCACTCCACAACTGATAAACATCCCCAGCTATTTTAAAGCACCTGTTTTAAAATAAATCTCAGATTTATATTTTAGAATTTCCACGAGCATATACAATATAAAGAAAATATTAGCCTGAAAAAAGTGGTTAGTCTAGACAGTTGGTATTAAACAATTACCTGTCTTTTACATAACTCACTGAAATAATACGACCTTTTCTAGATGACCAAGATAAATTTTAAAAAGATTTGTCTGAGTCTCAGATAACTTAGAACTTTAAGCTGACGAACACTAGATTCAAGAGTAGGCCTGATGAAAACTGGCTTGAAAACCTGCACTTCTCTTTGATTGAGCTTGTACTCATCTCTTGAGAAAAGTGCCAGCCTATGGCTCTTTCTATTTAGAAAATTGCTGAGGAAATCAAAGATCAAAGCAGTTGTACAGAAATGCATTCTTTGCTGAGGAGGGGAATAGGGAGAGTTTGAATTCATGTATGAAATTAACAAAGAATAAATAACATAAAAATGAATTTTTTTTTTACTTAGGGCATCTATGTGCTTTATGCTTTCAAGTTCTTATAAAATATCTTGACCATACCATTACATCAAGAACAATAGCTTCTAATATTGTCTAACACATCCTGAATGCTTGGCCCTTGCTAACTACTGTGATAAGCATCTCACCTATTTTTTTAAAAATTTCATTTACTTTAAAAATGTATATGTATGTACGTACACTTGAATGAGTTTATGTGCACCACCTGAGTGCAGCTATGTGTAGAGGCTACAGGGCATCAGATTCCCTGGAACTGGAGTTAAAGCTGGTTATGAGGTACCTGGTGTGGGTGCCGGGAACAAAACCTGGGTCCTCTGTAAGAGTAGCAAGTGCTCTTAGCTGCTGGGCCATCTATGAGCCTGAATTTCACTTACTTTTAAAATTTCATTTCATATTCAAAGAAATCTTTAAGGCAGACAATTCCCCTACTTTGTTAAAGAAGAAGAAATATTTTAAAGGTTACAAATTGATAGTGAATTGGACTTAAAGTGGATAAGAGACCATTTCATTGAGAACAATGACACTACATTACAGGACATACATCCCCATTAATAAAATCTCCACATACTTTCTTGCTCCATAGGATTTTTTTTAAACAAGCTCTCACATTATAGCCCAGACTGGCCTAGGACTCACTATGTTGCTCATGCTAGCATTATAATCACAGTAATCCTGCTTAGTCTCTTGAGTGCTGGGATTTTAGGTGTGTGCTACCATGCCTGGCTTCTACAGGCAGTTTCTAAAATTGATTTGTCCCGATCACTTGAGATTGTTGGCTCCATTTGTTACCAAGCCATCAGTATTTTGATGCCCTCAAGTGAGTTTGGAAATTATGCTACACTGAAAATGACAAAAAGGCATAGAACATTATTTTCCATTTACTTATTAGTTTGCATTTTAGTTTTTAGGGTTTTTTTTTTGAATGACCAATCTTTCATATTTTTAGGATTTTGACAATAATCTCTTGACTACCATGCTTCTATCACTTTTAGAGAAATAAATAAGATTAAAGTAGACTTACTGCAGCCATAAAGAGAGATGTGGAAAGGAACAAAAATTAAACAAAATTCCAATCTATCCTTATTAAGGACAAAAGAACGTATATTCTGGTGGTCAGAATAACATAAAATTTTTTTTATTTTTTAAAAAATACTAGTTACGCCAGGAGTGGTGGTACATGCCTATAATCCCAGCACTCGGGAGGCAGAGGCAGGCGGATCTCTGTGAATTCAAGGCTAGCCTAGTCTACATAGTGAGTTCCAGGCCAGCTGGGGCTACAGGGAGACCTTGTCTCAAAAAGACCAAAAATAAAAATACTAGTTACATCACAGAGTTAAGCCTCACTGTTATCACCCACCCTACCACCACTACAATATACAGAAGTGGGCCAACATTAAATTGAGTTTCTGAGGAGAGAATTTGCACACACACTAAGGGCCAGTAGAAATAAACCTGTGATTACAACTGATTTTTGGTAAGGTTGGAAAAAACTTTCACTTACTCATATTATAAACTTTGAACATTTTGTGCTTTGAATGTTCCAATATTTTGGAGTTTTGAATGTCTTCTACACAGATTTAAAAGTTACACTGTGCTTCTAGAATGGTTAAATGTGTGGCTTTTGACACATCATAAAATTTTCTTTTCTTTTGGTGGTACTGGTGATTGACTCTAGGGTCACGTGCATGCTAGTTAAGTGCTTTACCATTAAGATCCATTCCCAGCCCTCTTTTTATTTTGTATCTGAGATAGGGTTTTGTATCCCCTGAAACTGGAGTTACAGATGGTTGTTAGCTGCCCTGTGGGTGCTGGGAACTCAACCCCCTCTTCTAGACTCCATGGGCATTGCACACGTCTGCACTTAAATACAGGCAAAACACTCATATACATATAATAAAGGTAATTAATGATTAATTAATTAAAACATCTGAGCAGCAGCAGCAGCAGCAGCAAGACAGCTTGCCAAATCTTACTCATCTTCAGACTGGCGATACCCTACTTAATAACATGCATCAAGGTATAAGTAAACTATCACTGCTGTGTTATGTAAGAGTTCTCTAAGATTATTCAAAGAGCTGGAGAGATGGCTCAGCAGTTAAGAGCACTGGCTGCTCTCGCAGAGGACCTGCATTCGGTTCCCAGCACCCACATGACGGCTAACAATCAGCCATAATTCTAGTTCCAGGGGAATCCAACACCCTCTTCTGACCTCTGTGGGCATGACACAACACAGAGGATCTCATACACATGCATGCTCATACTCATAAACATTAAATAATAAAATAATAAAATAAAAAATAATAAATAAAATAAATTTGAATATATTAAAAGATTATTCAAAAGATTTCCTGTGGTGATACATATGTTATGTGTAACACTACATCCTTTCAAATATTTGTTATTTGATGACATTTTATTCAAGAGCTTTGATTCTATCTCTAGGTTTTCATAGCAATAATGATAACTTTTCATGTGCTAGACATTGCTGTAAGCTCTTCATATATACTAATTTAAACTTCGAAAAGCATCTAAAATGCTAGTTGCATTATATAAGGACAGACAGTTCATGAAACTTGAGTCAAAACTGAAAAGATAGATCAGCAGGTAAAGGTGCTTGCCACCAAGCCTGACTATGAGTTCCACATAATGGAAGAAGAGAATCAACTCCCATAAGTTGTCCTCTGACCCTGTATATGTGATATGGCATGCATGTTCCAACACATACACATATACTCACTCAATAAATCAATGTTAAAAAAAAAACAGAACAAAACAAAACTTGAAACATGACTGGGAATGGGGGTTCAAACAAAAGCAACATGGCCCAGAGTTTGTGCTGGCTCTTGCAGTGAAGAAGCTCACTTTCTTTCTTTCTTCTTTTTTTTTTCATTTTTTTATTGCGCTTATAAAATTTCATACATTTCCCACTCAAATCTACAGCCCCCCCATCCATGCCTCCCCCCTTTTCCCCCCACCAAACCCTATGCATTATGCCACACATGCTGAGTCTCAGTCATCCAGGTGTTCGTGCCCAAATGTCCTTCACTGTAAATGCATCCACTGGAGTCTAGTCAGCCCATCCAGTGGTCCTATGTAAGTCATACTCTCCCTCACCCAGCAGCAATCAGTTTAAAATAGTTTGCAACCTAGTGCTGGCCCACCACCTATTTCTCATCTCCCCTTTGTGCCCTTGTTTAATTCAGCTGACATGGGTCCTGTGTTCGATGCCACCGCTGCTCCAGGCTCACATGAGTCAGCCTCCAGTGGCCTGCAAGCCTCCACCTCCTTATGTTCATGAACCAGCCCTGGCTCTTTACAATCTTTCCACCTTCTCTTCCGCAGTGGTCCTTGAGCCGTAGGTGGGTGAGGTTCCATACAGAAGTCCCATCCTACACTGTACAGTCTCTTATTCTCCAAAACTTGACTCACTTTCTAAAAGGACAGGTTGTCCAGTCAACTAGCCTTCACAAGTGTTTAGATTTCAACTTGACCAAAAAGTAATGGTGTTTTCCTTCTCATCTGCTACAGTAACTCAGAGAAGCATGTCTTAGACTCTTTACAGTGGGCTGCTCAGAACACCTGCTATACCGTTTGGAATTCAGACTTCCTCTGCTGCTGCCTCTCTTGGTGAGTCTGTGGCTCACACCTGCATTACCTCTGCTGTATTCCACAGCTATTCACTACTCAGCATCTTTGGACATAAACTCTTTGGTGTTCACTTTTTGTTCTCATATTTAATTAAAAGCATTTATAGACAAATCTGTAAGTCAAAGGTGGTCTTTTCCCTCCATGGAGTAAACTGGTAACAGAATGTTGATTGCTATCTTCAGTTTTCAACTCCTTATTTTATAACTAGGGCATATCTGCTTCTCCTTGGGCAAAGTTCAGAGTGTAATTCCAGGAATGAAGATTTCCCAAGGCAGTTAGGCAGGAAACCACACACTGAATTTTACTCTTAAGTTACATATATTGTCCATTAGGGAGATCTCGTACAGGAGCCATATAGCTTCCAGAATTAAAAAAAGAGTATTTTCCACATTTTACTACTCACCAGAATGTTTGAAAAGCTTTTAAAGAATACAGTATGGTTTTAGCCTCCGGGGTTCTCAGATGATAACTTTGAAGAAAAGCAGGATTTTTGCATATTTAAGTTTCTCTACTGATATTATTGTAAGTGACCTATAAAACCCACTTTTAAAAAGTCTAGTATAGGCTAATGGAAAATGAGTTTATCACAATGCCTTAGTCAGTTTTGCCGTCTCAGAGCTTAGATAACCTTTATGATTAAATTTTTGATTCTACCAAGTGAATAGAAAACATATTAATTGGATTTCTCTACACCCATATTTCCTAAGCATTTTGGCTAAGAAAAGGTATTGCTAGCATCTTTAGTTAGTTCTTAGCACATCTATGACCACATATCTTAACTGTGTCATTCTAATCCACATATGCTAAAGGATGAGTTTAGAGGAAAGTAGTTTTCTCATACATAGATATAATTATATATTTTAAATTATTTTGGTACTAGTTACTCTTAAATATCAAGAAAACAAAAAATTATTTTTTAGTTAGCAGTTGCTATAATTACATAGCTTTATTTTAGTTGTTAATTACATGTTTAAGGAAATAAACTGGGATATTTTTCATTTGTGTGAGGAAATTTAATTTGGAAATAAGCTAATTTAACTATTTCAATTTTTCTTAATCTTTTCACTCTAAGTTTACTTTCCTGAAATGATTGTTATCTACAGAAGATTTTAAACATTTGATCATTTGCAAATAATATTTGAAATATTTGAAAATAATTCAAATATTGTAAAATAATTTAATCATCCTTGGACCCATATGTTAAAATTAGTTGAAATCTACAAGTTAATCACCATTTGAAATTTTTTGGTAATCCACCAATATTTTACATTTGTCATATCCTGTTCCTACATGGAATGTATTTAAGTAATAACAGAAAGATCTCTGGGGGCTGGAGAGATGGCTAAGCAGTTGGCTCACTGACTGCTCTTATAGAGGACACACGTTTGATTCCCAACAACTAACATGGCAGCTAACAAGCATCCTAACTCCAATTCCAGGGGATCCAATGCTGTCTTATGATCTCTGTGGCTATTGCACGACATGGGTGCACACTTACATACATGTAAACAATACACTCATACACATAAAATAAATAATAATAAAATATTAAAAGTAACCAAAAAGATCTCCATTGGACATAACTATCATTCTTGAAAAGTCATCTACTGTTGTTCTTCAGCTGATGGCTCCCCTTCGATACAGAAAATAAATTATGATTTGTAAACAATATCTAGCATATTCACTCATAAACACTATTTCCCAGCCAGTATAACATTTCATTATTAGAGATTTTTTTTAAATCAGGAGAATATGTTTTCAAAATGGGAAAAAAATGGTGTAGACATTTCAGAATTACTGCCTACATTTAGTATGGAAGCTTTTTAGAGTTGTTCAAATATCATAACATCATTTCCTAAGTGTCTAGACTGTATAAAATAAAAAGATGGACTAACTGAATGAAAATCAACCTTATAAAATAAAGCCATTTTATAAAAATGAAATGCTTCTTTTGCAATGAGAAAAATATAGACATTACATTATTGAAATGCAATTTTTTGCATAAAATATCATTTGACTTCAGTCTAATTTATTGGTAGTATTTTTAGTACCTTTCTACAATTTTTCCCAAGCTAAAATTTTCAGTGAGCAATGTCGATCAATAAAAGATGCATGTTCTGTCCAGACTGCTGTTTAGTTCTGCTTATTATAGTCTTGAAATTATTCTAAAGAACTCTGTGTTTGCAGCATAAATTCCACCAGCAAAAACTAAGTTCATCTAGATTGGCTGACTAGATCTCAGTAGATGAACTTGGGCTGAGGGATGTCTGGGGACACTAACTTGACACAATAGGCCTTAAGACAAACGATAGAATGTATGAATTCCAGTGGGAGCGCCTATGGGAGGGTGCCAGTGGGGAAAGGGATAGAAAGATGACTAAGACTGATTGAGATGTTCTGTATGAAATGCCTAAAAATTTAATAAAAATATTTTAAACAATTGCACCAAACTCACCAAAGTTATAACTACTTGTTAATAATTGTGATTTTGCATCATCTAATGTTAACATTAAATGAGCTCATTAATGCCATTGTAATCATGGATAGCATAATGAGTTAGTCAGCTTTGGGTCAATACACATTAAACTTCTTATTAAAATGAAAGAAAAAAATAACCTAACAAAAAAACTAAGTTCAACAATTTAGAATTCCCTCAGACTACAAGACGGTGAGCAGTTTGAAGCAATCAGAGATCCGGTAAATCTATGTAGATATAATCTCCAAATTCAGTAGTAGAAAAAAAAAATGTTCCAAAGATGTATTTTATAATAAAATAAAGCACATGATAACATTTCACATGATCTGTTAGAAGAAAATTTAAAGATTATTTTGCTCATGATTATATTCCTTGGAAATTTTTGAAAAATTTTTTTCAAAGATATTTTTTCTTAAATATTAAAGTCCATTAAAAAA
>NW_008354281.1:6115270-6133627 GCF_000622305.1 Nannospalax galili
TATAAGATAAAACATAAGAGAAAAGCTCTTTATCAGTTAATAAATAAATCTGCACATAACTACAAGTTAATTTAAATTAGAATGTGTTTCTTCTAAAGAAATATTACCAAACTTTCTAAAGAAATTCTTCTTATTAGAAATATGAAAATGTCATGCCTTATTTATGTTTGGACTTACTTGTTTTTCATGGTGGTAGGAAATAAAACCCTTAACATAAGAGAAAAGCTCTTTATCAGTTAATAAATAAATCTGCACATAACTACAAGTTAATTTAAATTAGAATGTGTTTCTTCTAAAGAAATATTACCAAACTTTCTAAAGAAATTCTTCTTATTAGAAATATGAAAATGTCATGCCTTATTTATGTTTGGACTTACTTGTTTTTCATGGTGGTAGGAAATAAAACCCTTGGCCTTGTTCATGCTCACAAGTAACTCTACCACTCATCCCTAAGGTAATGAATTTTTTTCTACGTTGGGATTTGAACTCAGGAGCCTTGTTTATGCTAGTCAAACATTCTACATCTGAGCAATATTTCTACCTGTTTTGGATTTAGAAAGCATTTGATGAGGGCTAAAAACAAAATTGTAACCATTCTATTTCATACTAACTTATATTCATATAAAATATATTATATCCAAAAGTACAAAATTGCCAGCTAATAGCAGAAAATTCAGTCCAACTGAATACTGATATAACCTAAGCATATCAAGTAAAATACAAGTTATTTTACTTTGTATTCAAATGATTGCTTTTATTAAAACCACATTCAGTACAAATTTAAGTTATTTTTAATTTCCAGCAATCTCATCAATATCAATTTAATTTCCTCTTAACCTAGAAAGTCATATTACAAAAGTAGGAAACAGATATTTCCACAGGGGTAGCACCTTTTATTTGCATTTTATATTTTTGTCTTTCTATAACTAGCTCTACTCCTGAATATTTAACAATTCAACACAAGCAGAGTACTTCTTACCATGTGGTAAGAGCTTTATAATACTATATACTCCAATTCCATATAATATACCCTATTATTGTGGCTGTTATATGAGTGTAATGAAGCAGACCAAAGTTTAATTTCATTTTAGCACGCACATGTGCATGCACACACACAGGCACAAATACAGTAAAATTATTATAGCAATCCTTCATAACAGGAAGGCTTTAGCAATGCAGTACTCTGGTTAATAAGTTTGTACTTAGATTATTAAAAGACGTTCTAAAGAATACCACAGAGAAAGAATGCTATGAAGTATACTATGTATTCCTCTTTTATCATTTGGCAATTTTCGTAACTCTGGGTCATTAGTCCAACATTAATTACAAATTCAGCTGCAAGCCGTTTCCTCCTCCAACTGAATCTGAACCACTGATACATTTTCTTTGACCAGAAGACTAGTTTGTTAATCCAAAGGGTTCTGGCATCAGTTCTGGCAATACTGCCTCATTTCTGAATGGTAACAGCTGCAGATACAAAGCAAATGCTCCCTTTTAGTCGGTACACCTGTGACTAGGTTGCCCCCTGCCTCCATATTCCCCATTTCAACTGGCAAACCTGTCTGGTCCCTTGAGGACTCCAACATTTGAGATACTTGGATCATTATTATAAGTGTAATTAGAAGAGCTGCAGGAAATCAAACATGGCACAGTCTGGGGAAAATTCTGTAAACATCGCACTTCTAAGAAATCTCACCTATTTTGGTGTAGTCACTTTCCTATTTCTGATAAAACATAAAGGTAATCATAGGAAGATTTCTAGCTTATTTGTAATTGGTTAATACCAGATTCAATGAAGAATTATTTCTATGTTGTTAGGAAGAACAATTAAAGATGTGATTCATAGTAAGTCTAGACCACTTGCCTACTAATTGAACTGTCCAACATGGGATTGTCACTGCAAATACACAAATACTGGAAAAGATTTAATGGCTCAGTGAAGGCAACTAGCCTTCAAGAAATTCATCACTTGACATAACAAAAAGGGTACATCCTTGAGTAGAAAGAAAACTTTCTGAAATGAAAAGAAACAACAGGCAACTGTTATTCCTGTGCAATTTATTTTGCAAAAAGTATAAAAACATAATCACTGGTATTAACATCAAACATAGAAGTTTATCATACATTGAATGGACATTTAAGTACATTTATATAGACTTAGCTTCAGAATTATGCAATTGCATTATGTCACTGCAGAATAAAACATTTTTCTTATTTGTGGTTAATCTTATCTATTTTATTGCTATTATTTTATTATCTTAACTCAAATTGTGGTAGAAAGGTTGAAAATTTGGATTTTTAAAAATCACTAATTTGTTTAAATATCTCCTGGCCCAGAATAAAGCTGACATTCTGTTCTATTGAAAACAACACATAATTTGGGATCATCAGTTTAGGGTTAGATTAGGAATATTGTATGAAGATTATGAAAACTTACAATAGTAGGAAAGTAGAATGAGCACCTAGTGTTATATATGTGTTTGTATGTGTACACATATATATAGTGCAGTCCCCTGCTTACTTTACATATTAGTGTGATAAAATATAACTTGGCCCAATTCTAAGAAAATCTTTGATAAAATTCTCATTTCAAATGTTTTCCTCATTTTAAAACTGTGAAGTATGCCATATATACAAAGGAATGCAGAAGATACACAAAGGGAAAACTTGAAATGAATACACTCATTATCTCTCTCTAAGCTAAGAAAGCAAAGCTTTTTAAAAGTTATACACAAGAAAAATTGGCTTTGTTGTGAAAAGTTCCCAATAACTTGAAATACCCATGTATGTGACTATCTAACAAGACGGAGAGAACTGAACAGTTCAAGACTGGATGATCAACTACCCACAATATCATATAGGGTTCCTGCTCATCACATTTAAGAGAGGTGATAGAATTGTCCTATCACAATCAGAGAATTTGCTTTTAAAAATTACTCCATATGCAGAGCTAAAGGCTATATAACAGTCAACAATGCCAGACAGGCGATACCTTCTTTTGAGTTGTTGGCCAGGGTGGCCAAAGGGATTCCCAGATAGTAACCCAGCATAGAACTGGGAAAATGAACAACAGATCCCAGTCTTATCCAAAGGAATATTGACAACTGATTGCTGCTAGATGAGGAACAGCTGATCTTCCTAAAACAAAGCTCTCTAGATAGGCTGACTAGATTCAGCAGGTGGACAAGCACTGGAGAATGGCTGAGGGTATTGACAACATAGAGGACAGTAACAAGGATGACAGAATATGTGGGCTCCGGTATGTGGGAGGATGGAGGCTATGGGAGGGTACCATTTGGGAAGTGGGTATATAGCTGAATAAGATAGTGTGGGATGTTCTGTATGATATACACAGAGAATAATCAACAAATTAAAAAAAAACTACGTATTTGAGGAGGAAGCATAAAAATTTACTTCATGTTAAATAGCAGAGGTGATAAAATTTAAAAAATACATTAAAAAATTCTTCCCAGTAGAGCAGTGCAGAGGATGGTGTATGGGGAGTGGTAAGTAACACTAAAGGCCTTTAGAAAAAAATATATGGACACCTATAACTATAGAAACTTCTTAAAGTATATACAGAAACATTATAAAAAGAGAATTACCTTATAACAGGGGGACATTGTCCCTACTGGACACCATAGGTTAGCAAAGTAAAGCCAAATGCCAGGAATGGACTCATATCTTTGAAGTTGTTACTCAGGGGTCCCATAAATCCTCAAACAATACTGGCCTTTGTTCCTGCTCTTGGTTAACTACCAGAACTGGATGGTAAGACCCTATTGCCGAGGGCACTACATACATGAGCTATAGAACAAACAAGGGGAAAGCAAGCTGCTGCTGACTTCAAAGCCTCATCTATACTGGCTAGCTTTCATAGTACTGGTAGGAAGGTGCTAGGCATGCTACCTGAAGAGAAAATTAATCAACAGCCTTACTCAGCTATGAATCCTGTCAGCTTCAACAACTGGCCTGGCAAGATATACCCACAAGTGCAACATTGACATAAATACTATGGGAATAACGAACTACTTTCTAAATTGAATAAGGTCTGTTTCATGGGATAGAGCCCATACCTGACAACGCTATCGGGCCAGGAACAAGAGGGTAGACAGCTCACAAGCCATAAGGGGAGAGCCTAATGCTATAACATTGCTAAATAGACGTAGGACTAAACTGACTCCTAATGACTTATCATTATTCCCATAGATTAATGCATCGCTCAACTCTCAGTAAAGAAGCTTCCTTATGTAGAAGATGGTGATTAACACAGAGAATCACAATTGGCCAACATGCAGAGAATAAGAGGCTGCTTATCCCTGAATAGGACACCTATATCAAATTTCTGCCTCCCAGGGTTTAGGGATCATTGCCAAAGAGGGGGCAGAAAGATTGTATGAGCCAATTATGTATGGCTTGTGGCATACTGCATATAAAAAACTATAGAAGAGAAGTACTGCATTAAGAATTTAAGGCTGAATCATGGGTCAAAAGTTGTAATCAAGAATCATGGCAGTGGGGGAGGTAGGAGTGAAAGTGTGGGCCAGATGGTTCAGCACTTAAAGGTGCTTGCCCCTACCACCAAGCCTGGTGACCTGAGTTCAATCCCTGGGTCCATATGGTAGAAGGAGAGAACTGACTTCCACAGGATGTCCTCTGACCTTTACATACTCACCTTGGCAAGTATGTATTCCCTCACAAACTAAGTACATAGACAAATAAAGGTGAAAAAAATTAATAAGAATCCAGAATATGGGGCTGGAGAGATGGCTCCACAATTAAGAGGACTGGTTGGTGTTTCAGAGTGGCTGGGTTCTATTCCCAGCACCCACCTGGTAACTAAGAACCATCTGTAACTCCAATTCCAGGGGCTCTGACAACCTCTTTACATCCTTGGGCATTGCATCGCATGGGTCCACTTACATACATGCAAGCAAAACAATCACACATAGAAAACAAAAATAAATTTTCACAAAGGAATCAGGAAAATAAGGATTATATTATTTCAAAACTAAATGATTAGAGGAAAAGGTACTAAGTTAAATCTAATTCTTCAGTATTTAAAAATATTTTCTTTTTCGTCTTTTTGAAACTGTTTTTTCTCACTCATTGTATGGGTTCAGCTATTATAATGTCAAAATCCTTTTAAATGCACATGACATAAGCAGCCATTCATACTTTAGGAAGTATCTGTTCAGGAACCCCACTAAGTTGAGCAGTGTTTTAGGTACTGGGGATTGAAAGCAGTGCTCTGAGAGATGGTGCTGCTTCCAGAACGCCAAACCTTCAGTATAGCTTTGATAGCATTGTTTCCAGATAGAAACACTAAAATGCAAGTGATTTTTATTTTTGTAGTGATAACCACTGTACAGATGAACCTAAATTCTGAATTTATTTCATTACAGTGGTATGAGAATCTCAAGTCAGGAGAATCTTCATCTCAAAATATAAACAGTTAAGCCTCAACTATCATCCTCTAACTTCTATATTTAAATTTAATGACATACAAAGATTAATATATGTGTTAACATACATATGCATATGTGCATTATGTACAAGTACATACTGTAAATGATCACACAACAGACATAAATTTATACATATATTGTATATTTATACATATAGCTTATGGAGTTTTTAATAGTGAAGTACCTTACAATGATACAAACACAAGGCTTTGAAAGTGTAACTGATTAATGAAGTGACTATATATTATCCTAAGAATCCCCAAACTCCCTTATAAATATCCATTTGTTACTAAACTAAAAGAACTTGATAAATATTTTATGTGTCAGAAAGAGGATTTTATTTTTCTTGCCATGTAATCTATAATAAAAACTTTTAGTGAAGGAATATTTCAATAGATGACTGACTATGTACAGCTCAGTAATATACTAAGATACTACTTATGGGACTCAGATACAATTATTATGCAAAATGAACTCTAAAAAATCTTGAAAATGAGAAAGAGGGGAACACATAGTAACAGTATGGTGGTGCAATTTATATAGGTGGCAATTAGGAGAGATCCAACTGAGGATCACTAGAGGCAGCATTGTCTACGTACAAATGTACACACGCATATGTGATATAAGAATTCTGTGGAAATAATCCTTGATCTCAGAACTAAAGGTCCCAAGTCAACAGGGTGTTATAAGTATAAAAAAGTACAGAAAGTGAGTCACTTGTGAACTTCGTATTTGTACATTGTGCGTTTTTTTTGTTTGAAGTGATTTTCTAAAGACAGTGAATTAAAATTTAAAATATATGCAAAAGTCAGCAAAAATGTTGTGTTCATATTTGTTGAATTACATAATCTATTTTATGATGTTCCTCTATTAGTGCCATCATTTGAGAAATAAACCTCATCTTATATTCTTTGACTAATACTTTACCTATTTGTGGCATTTGTGAGCTGTTACTTGATTTTGTAATTTTTCTAGTCCCATCGATCTGCTTATAGTTAACATCAATCCCAGTGGTAAACTATTTTTTGTTCTAAAGATATCTTCCAGACAACCTAAATTTTATGTCATAATTCTATACTTAAAGCAAGAACAAAAATACTTATTTTACTTTAAAACTATAAACTAGGGGCTGAAGAGATGGCTCAGTGGTTAAGAGCACTCGCTGCTCTTGCAGAGGACCCAGGTTCAGCTCCCAGCACTCACATGGTGGCTAACAACCATGTGTAAGTCCAGTTACAGGGGATCTGATATGCTCTTTTGACCTCCATGTTCACTACACAACACGGGTGCACTTACATACATACAGGCAATACATTCATGCATATAAAATAAAATAAATAAAATATTAAAAAACTATAAGCTAAATCTAAAAATAGTAAATTAAAGTGTAACTAAGTTTTAAGCACAGTTCCAGGAATGAATTCCAAAAGTTTTTAATTACAATAGTTACAAAGTTTAGGAAATGTTAATTCAAACAACTTCATTATGGCACATCTCAAAATGCTCTTGCATAACATAAATTTTGACAGCGTGCACAGTAGTCCCCAGATTTATTTGACTAAAGACTGACTTTAAAAAAATAAACCTATCAGTTCACAGGATTAATTTTTCCAAAAAACACACCTGAAAGAAACTGTTTTAAAAGAATGAACATAAGTGAAGACTGAAAGTGTAACTGAATAATGGGGCTGGAGAGATGGCTCAGTGGTTAAGAAAACTGACTTTTTTTGCAGAAGACCTGGGTTTGAATCCCAGCACCCACATGGCAGTTAACAACTGTCTGTAACTCCAGTTCCAGGGAATCCAACAGCCTCTTCTGTCCTCCGCGGGCATTGCACAACTCAGGTGCACTTACCTACATGCAGGCAATACATGCATACACACAAAATAAAAATAATAAATAAAATATTTTAAAAAAAGAAAATGTAACTGAATAATGAAGTGACTATGTACATTTCTAACTATTCATACTCCCTACACTTAACTTGCTGACTGGTTTAGTCTGTGAGATTTGTGCAGAAAATGATACATCATACTTTTATAAATATCCATTTGGACTTTCAAAGCCTTATGCTAAGCTGGGCATGGACTCGGGAGGCAAAGGTAGGTGGATCTCTGTGAGTTCAAGGCCAGCCTGGTCTACATAGTGAGTTCCAGGACAGCTGGGGCTACAGGGAGATCCTGTCTCAAAAAAGATCCCCCCCCAAAAAAAGAAAAAAAAAAACCCTTATGCTTAGCTTCCATCAGACCTAGAAAAGCTTCAAAAATAGGTTTCTGAGCTACAATTAATTCATAAGGGGACTTTTTATCTGCACAAGACAGGGCCCACCGACATTCCAGCATGATGGGGAAAGGGTTCCTTACCCCTCCCAGAAGAGGATAGTTGAAAGTTGCAGGGAGAGGAGGAGTCATATATCTTAATGGTGTAGCCACTGGCATGTCTCCCCACTCATGTAAACCACTCTCAACCGATGTTCACACAGCAACCCTAATTAAACGCAGTGGCACACACCACACACACACACACACACACACACACACACAAACCTGGAAGTAGGAGTGTGAAAATAACTGGTTGGAGGAGGAAGACGAGAAGAGACAATAACTGGGGGGTATCTTTGATTAAAGATATTAGAGATATGTATGAAACGGTAAAGAAATAAATTTAAAACTTTCTAAGGGTTAGAGGCTATTAAGAAACCATGAATTTTTCTTCTAAGACTCTTCTATTATATGATAGTATACATATATATGTATACTATCATATATATTACTAAAAGTCATTTGTTTCTAGCCTCAGGTTATATCATTTAAGGCGGTCTGTAGAGAAGTGAGAGAAACACTGGAGTTTCATGTCAAAAGATATGCTTTTTGTTAACATGTTGGAATAGGCATCCTACTGACTCTTACTTGAGAGTATGGAGACTACCATGTAGTGACAACCAGCTGCCTCTGTCTAGTAACCTCTCCATTTTCATACCTGTTTTTCCATTCACTTGGCCAGTACATCCAACCCTGCTCTGACCCTGGCTCCTCCCCCACCTGCATGCTTTCGTTCTAGTGACTATACTTTCTTAGTTCTGTCCTCACGTGCACTTTCTTTTTAATGTATGATCAAATCTAATCTTTCACTTCCCAGATTCCTTGGGAGAATGACCTCACAAGCACTCTCAGCTTTACCATGCACAGAAGATAATATGGTGGAGTAGTACCATTTAATACATTTCATTTTCCTAAATTTTATAAGACTAGTTGAATTTACTGAACATATTCAGTACCTAAAGTGCAGTTTCAGGACAATATGAGGAAAGGTTGAAAATGGGTCTAAGAAAAGAAAAGAAAAATCATCACCTTCTCTAGGAAATAAGGTCTGTGTTTTATGCCACCTTTTGCATCATGAGATCTCTCTCTCTCTCTCTCTCTCTCTCTCTCTCTCACACACACACACACACACACGCACACACATACACACACATGTATGGGAAACAAAAGGTAGCTTTTAAGGCATGTTGGAAAATTTTTTTTAAATGCTTGATAAAATAACCGTAAATACAGTGTTTTCAACATAACACATGTAACATTTATTGAAGATATTTCATCTTTTCAGCATTTAAAAAGTAATATATTATGAGCATTACCATTTCAGCATGTCTGTATCAATGATTTTTTTTTTTTGTAAACTGACAAGCTTGTGTAAGTATCAATACTGCCAAATTCTACACCTCAACATCCCCAAACAAGACCCTGAACCACAGCAGTCACTCTCTGTTCTCCCCTCACCTGAGATGCTGGTGCCACTAATTGACTTTTTCATTTCAGTGGCTTTTACTCTGGACATTTAATACTAACAGAATAATTAACATGATCCGCTGTCTTGGCCTCTTTCACTAGGTACAAATTTTGAAAGCTTCATCTACTTGTAGTGTGAAGCGGGACTTTGAACCCCCTTTTTCTAGCTGATCCTGCTCCCTCCTAACTATATTACATTTTATTCAATTTTTGAGGAAGATCATTTTTTATATGAAGGTTTCAAAAATGAACTACTTCACAAAAATAAACTGCTCATATTTTCTAGCAATGGACACAAGAGAAAAAATAGTTTAAATTATGGAAGAAGAAATGGGGCTAAGGAAACAGACATGATTCAGAGAGAATTAAATATGAGAATCAGTAAGTCTTGATGATTAGAGGGAGGGAATTATGTCCAATGGTTAAAAACCTGCAAAGAGTGATGCCAGCTTTCTGGTTTGGGCAAGTGTGAGGATACAGGTGTTAGACCTCTAGATAAAGAGTAAAATAGAGAGCAATTGTTTATTTGGGCTGCTGGTTTGATGGGTGGAGTATATAATGAGTATACTTTTACATACTGAGTTTACCATTTCTTGTGACAGATAAAATGCCGAGAACCCAACTGTATAGACATAGAAAATGATTAGAAAGGAGATCTAGGCTGGAAAGAAAGATTTGAAAGCTAGCTTGCTTTCTTTCTTCCTTCCTTCCTTCCTTCCTTCCTTTCTTTCTTTCTCTCTCTCTCTTTCTTTCTTTCTTCCTTCCTTCCTTTCTTTCTTTTCTTTCTTTCTTTTCTTTCTATCACCTACCTATCCATCCACTCACCCACCCATCCATTCATCCATCCATCCATAAATACATACATATATCCACCCACCCACCCCTGTACTTTAAAGGCCATGGAACAGAATGCATCATCAGTATTGAATGTGTAGAGAGTTAGGAACACAGGGCTAGGATTAGTTTCTAGAAAATAATATGGAAATTGCATATAGAAATCTCCCAGAGAAGATAGAGGTGGCCAGAGAGATGGACAAAAAAAGAAGAGAGGTCAAAGTCACAAAAGCCCAGAGAAAAACTGTCTTAAGAATAATAATGGGGTCAAATTCTAATAAAAGCTACCTTGAAAAAAAATACAAAAACTGCTCACTAAATTTAGCTGCATACAAAATTCTAGGCAGTTTTAACAAAAAGTTATGTAACTCATAATTGTATGACTATAGTAATCACTTCAGTATTCTTATGTGTAAGACATTATGTGCAGCTTAATATACAATAAAAAGGAGGCAAAATTTGAAAATTTACTAATTATATTTAAATAATGTAGTCCAAGAAATTGAATGGACTTGAATTCCCCGACAGAAAGGAGAAAGAAGTAAATACAATGGACTATCCTGTCTTCTTATCTGCAAGACAGACATATCAATACTTAGAGAGATAATCATAATATTTTAAAAGAATTTTACATAGACTATTCTATGGATGAGTAGTATTAAGAAACAGTATCTTCAAAAGACTTCCATAGGTAATACCAAAGTCATTCTACAGTTTAAGAACTTTATAAAGCACTTCTACTCAACATGATAGTAGCTGTCGTGCCAAGTCACTTAGCATGGAAAAGAAATGAAAGCATTCAGATTATAAAAGAGGAAGTGAAATTATCTTTAATCACAGATAATAAGATGCTTATATAGAGGAACAGCAAGATGGTAAGATACTAAGTCAATATACAAAAATAATTTGCATTTGTAGATAGTAACAATGAATAATCTAAAAATGAAATTGCCAGAACAATTCCATTTGTAATAACACAAAAATAAAATGATTAGAAGAAATGTGACAAAAAGCATGTGATAAGTATGTTTTAAGTATGTTTTAAACCTATAAAACATAACTGCAAGAAAGTAAAGAATTAATGGAGCAATATTCCATGTTCATGAAGTGGAAAGTTTAATCTTAAAAATGCCAACAAGATAGTTAAACTGGCAAAGGTGCTTGTCATGTAGGCTTGATGACCTGAGCTCAATCCCCATCACCCATGTGAAGATGGAGAGAGAATACTCCACAAAGCTGTCCTTTGACGTGCAGCCACACATAACACAAATTTTTTTTAATTTATGGAGAATATTGTTTACAACAGCACTAATCCTCAAACTGACTGAACTGAACTCAGTATCTATCATAATCCCAAATGCTTTTTTTTTTTTCAGAAGTTCACAAGCTGATTTACAGGCTCATTCGAAAATACAGCACCCAAAAGGGAAGACAGACAGCATCTACAGGACCTTCACTTTAATCACATGGGATATTCATTTTAAATACAAAATTCAAAGGATCATAACTTAGGAGTGGTGCTCAATTATTTTTATTTAAGTTCCTAGCTGAATTATAAGTACCAGTATAAAATAGAGCAGGGGGAAGAATCTAATGGTATTGTATAAGGTTTAAGGTAGACTAATTGAGAGAGAAAAGAACTAAAGAAAACACATGCTATTGGTGCTACTGAGTCAAGGGCATAGTCCATCACATCCTCTGTGATGAGTTCTCATGGAAAAATCTTACAGAAAACAAACAAAAAAAAGAGAGCTTCATACTGGAATGTTAAATACCAGGCACATATTTTAGAAACATCTTCCAAATGACAGAAAATGACGAACTCTTCATTTTACTAGTGACTAATCATGGAATCAATTATTTCTTGAGTTCCTGATAATAAGGTCAAATCACCAAAATAACAAGTGATGTTTGCCTTGCTGTTTGTCTGTTTGTATGTACAATGTTCCCTCAAACTCTAGGAAAAGTTACCCTTTCTTCAATTTGATAAGGAAAAAAAAAAAACCAACAGAAAAATAAAGTGGGTTGGCACAAAAATATATGACAGACTCAAGGTGAGAACCCACATATTTTAGAGTCCTAACAAAAGTCACTATCACAAGAAATACTTCTTCTTTTGAAAAAGTTTCTCACTCTTTAGCCCAGGCTGGAATCAAATGGAATTCCAGTCTGGTCTCAAACTTGTGGCAAAGTTCCTATCTCAGCCTCTCCGATTTGGGATTACAGGCATAATTACGTAGTTAAAGGCATAATACTTCCCCTTTAAAAATTCTAGAACATAGGCAAAAATATTCTGTACACATCAACTTGTATAGTTATACAAGTTATATATATATATATATATATATATATATATGTCTTTGTATATACATATATATATAAATAAATAAGTGCTGAAGAAATTTTCTAAGTAAATATTGGTTGAATGGATGATTTTTCTTTCTGTCAATACCTTTTCTAGTTCAATTTTCTCTCTTGCTCCATATACATATATGTATATATAATATAAGTAATATAAATTTGGATATTCTACAGTCTAACATGTATAATCATTAAGGAGATAGGAAATTTTTTTGATTTATTTATTTTTATTTTCGTGTATGAGTGTTTTGTGTGCATCTTGTGAGTGCACCATGCAATACCTGCAGAGACCAGAAGAGAAAATGAGATCACCTGGAACTAGAGTTACAGACAGCTGTGAGCTGCCATGCCGGTACTGGGAATTGAACTTAGGTCATCTGCAAGAGCAGCCAGTGTTCTTAACCACTGAGTCATCACTCCAGCTCTGGAGATAGAAAAATGTTAATCAAACCTACATACACTATGTAAATACAAGCACTTAGGTATGGATCCTATCACTCATTAATCAAACTAGAAAAGGCTAATATTTAATGAACTGTTTTTAGATTTCTTTTGCTATTCATTTTTTTCTTGAGCATTTAGTAAATTCACTTTAATGTTACTCACTGTAAATGATCAACGTGATTATGCAATAAGTATCCTGCAAAGAAGTCTAATTACTGTAATGATAATTGCAATCATCATGGGGCTTGTTTACTGAAGGCACTGTGGTAAGTACTATCATTGCCCTAATACTCTGAAGTCACAATTCATTGTTCTTTACAAAGCTTTGGATTCAAAATGAAACATATGAAATGCCCATGACTTATTGTAGAATAAGATTGTTTACAACAATGTTGTGTGATAATTTAGCTATGTTTAGTCTTTAAGCAAACTATGATGATAATATTAAGGACCCAAGTACAATGGTGCTAGGAATACCCTAACATACATTCTCTCAGATTGTTAGACTTAGCCCAGGAAATGAAAGCAAATTCAAGAATTTATGTTCTTAAATGAATGGGAGACACCAACATTTTCTTATAAACAAGTAGATATTTCTTGTCATCTTTCAGAATATGTTCCCTAGAGAGAACAACCCCTATAATAATAGGGGTTCTCTATAATTTATAGTACCAGAAGCACCCTGTAGTTACTTGAGTACACCACCCTGCTAGGAATATACTACTTTCCTGTTCCTTCATTATATAAGGTGTGCTTTTCTTCTTGAAGAAAATGGTGGTGATAGTAGCACTGAACAGTGAGAACTTGAGGTTATAAACTTAAAACTTCTGGCCACCAAGCCAGGCATATGCTAGTCAGGAACTCTGGCTCCAGGCACCTCCTAATGGGTTCATGTCTCCTCCTTTACTCAGGACACATAAAAGAAGACACATGAAACTCATATTTTGCTCTGCTCGTGGAAGAGGGGAGACTCTATGGTTTTTTTACTGGTCAACCCCACAAAGTTTTTCCTGTATGAATTGGTCAGGAAATGATCCTAATCCCAACAAATCAGAAAATGGGCTGTTTTAGCTATAAAATAACTCAACGTAATTATAGGAAAGACACATTGAAATTACTAGTCTAGAGTCAAATCACAAAATGTACCTTACTAAAGATTTATTTTTATGTTTAATTAATGGCATAAAAAACTTTCATAGAGCACAGATGAGTCTGAAACAAAAAAGGAAACACCATAAACAACTGAATTACATACTCAGGAAAACTTCTGCCCCAATTGCCTTTTTCTTTCATTATGAGAAAAAAAGCTCAGTATGAAATTGGGTTTAGGTACAATAATCCAAATTATGGCACATAAATAGATTTTACTTCTCTAGCAAAACTTGTATAACACAAAAATCAAATTCTGTTAGAAAAATCAATTTCTTTAAATTGACATGATTTGCAATTTTCACTCGCAAATTAATGTAATTAAACAAACTCATTGCCTTGAGAATGTGAGGTCTTACTGCACCATGAGTTAATTTGACTGTATGCTATACATGTCAGGAAAGACAGTGGCTTGTATTATTAAAGCTTTTATGTTTTACTGCTGTGTTTTCTCTCTGTTGCAAGTTTTTTCTCCATCAGTTTTTCCTATCCAAATGAATTTTAAGAAGCTCATATTCCTTTCTGCCTGTCTTCTTTCTAAGATGTCCTGGGCATATACCCTATCCTTTCAGAACATCACAGGTGGTACACTGGAATCTGAGCACTTAGAAGGCTGAGGCAGGAGGATTATGAGCTTGAGGCCAGCCTGGAATACATAGCAAGTTAAGGCCCAGCTTGTGCTATATGGTGTGATACTGCTTCAAACAACCAAACCAATAGCAGCAGCAACAATATCCAAAACAAAAACCAGAATATGGAGAACGTCAACCCCTGTCACTGTTCTCAGGACTCAAACTGCATTAGAATATCCCAGAAAACTAGAAGTGCCAAGGGATCTAGAGGCTGAATAAAGTTTTTTCCAAAATTTCAGTCATTTTTGAAGTTTATTTCTAGTAAGCATTTTTTTAAATAAACTAAATTGAATTTTTCAGTCCCTTTCAGAATCTCATTTTAAGGGTTTTTGCCTTCTTTTTCTTCAACGTAATCTCCACATTGGTAAAAGGATTTGTAAGATTTATCTTTCATTCTTTAGACTGTAGCTGAGGAAACTACATCATAAATACATGCTAAAAAATGGAAAGGAAATTTAAATTTTATTTAGCTATACATAAAGAACTTGTAAACAATGACTCCTACTCTCAGAGCTAGTCATACTAATCAAAGACTGATGACTTGGCAATCTACTTGACAATAGCTGGCCAACATTCATCAGTTGTGTCAGAAGGTAATTAATACACATAGTAAAATACAAGATGAAACAACTCTAAATGGAAAAATGGTTTTTAAGAATAGTAAAGAAACTATATTACTAGTGGGAGGGATCTGCACAAGCAAGCACAGTTTACCTGTCGTCATCTTGTGAGAAGCTCCTGGGCAAATCCTCCCTACTCCTCTGCTCTCTTCCTTTTCCTTGCTCAGGTATATCTTCTGGTTTTTCCTCCTCTCCTGATTCTCTGTTTTCCTCCTTATTGCACGTGTTTGTAATCTCGTTCCCTTTCCCATCTTCACTAAGTATTTCTCCCTTTCCCTCCTGCTCCTTGTGAACTATCTCTTCACGCTCATCCCCTCCTTTCCCTCCCTCTTCTATTCCCTTTGGCCTTTTGGATGCAACACAAATGGAAGGCATGCAAAGAAACACAAAAGAGAAAAAAGTCAAGAAAAATGTAAGTGAAATTAAACAGAAAGGAAAAAGTAAAACTTAAGTAGAAGCCACTTCATTTAAATGTTGAAAACTCTTTTCGCTGTATGCAGGAGAATCACTGGGTAAGCAGTACTGAATCATAACAATTTGAAATCTTATCTTCCTTTTTGATATTACATGGCAAACAGGTAAAAGCTGTAGTCTCTCCATTAGAGAGAGTTCAGGTGCCTATAAAATCAATAGGACAATGGAACTGCAAATTGTACTAACACATATACCACAATTTCTTGAGTGATGAGGGCATTTTTCATGTATTTGTAACAATTTCAGGAAGACAGAAAATCCTCCCACTAAAAAAGTGATTTTGAATTTTTCTGAGCTGCTGAAATGTTTTCTGCTAGGAGAAAACTCTCCAAGATAATTATTTTTCATATTCATTGGAACATTGTTAAATTCACATCTTCAGTGAATGATCATTTTAATTTTAGCAAAGATACAACAATGGTAGTTTGTTTTTAAAATTACATGTATTATTTCAAGTAATCTAGTATACAAAATTATATACTAAAATAAAAATAATATGTACAGAATATCCTATTTATTGCCTTTATGATATATATTAATCTTTGAGAAAAATATATTACATTATCAAAATTAAAATGAAAACCCTCTGAAATACATTTAGAAGAGCTCGCAGTAAGGTCCCCTTACCTGATTCTCTTGTTTCCTCTTGGCCGTTCTGACTGGACAGACATGTAGCTTGTGCTGCTGAAACGAGAAGCACTACTAGTCCTTGAAACCGCAGACACATCACTTACATCACTGTCCGAAGATTTAGTGGAAATATTATCTGCCCCTCTATGTGGATCCCATCCTGATCGATACTGTTAACACAGATTGACAAATACGCACAAGTTGTCAGTATTACCACACAAAGCAATTATTAGCTTGCTCCTATTTCAGCACTGTAATTGTCCATGGAGGATACTGCAATACCCTACTCAGCTGCATATAAAACAGAAGTGAATGGTAAATTATCCTAAAACAAAAATTAATTTTATATGAAACCTTTGTTTTCAGCAAAGTAATTAGAGTATTGTCACCACACCACAGTGAGGGCCATTAAAATAGTTTCAAAACAGCAATGGCCTTAGGAAAGAATAATTAGAGAAAATCTGGGAATAAGCAATTAGCTTATTAGGAAGCACAACTCTTAAACTTCTGATCAAATTTTGAAAAAAAAATCGGGTAAAGTTGCCTTTGTAGTTTTAAAGATCAGGGCTAGTAGCCATCAATTTTCTCTTGAATCCATTATACTTCACTGAAAACCTAGAGATAATATAAAATCTAATTAATGAAATACTAAGCAGATTTTAGGAAAGCCAAGAGAAAAGAGAAGTTTAATTTCTCAACAGTTGCTGGAATTTTGATGAATCCTAGAAATATTAGAAAAAGTCATTATTGTTTACAATAGTTCAATTTTCCTGGAATTGAAATAGTCAGATAGTTAAGTGGCGTAGTCAGGGTTGCAGGGTATTCTTGGGTGTTCAAATATTCTGGTAAATTGGAAACCAACATAAATGTTTTATGTGAATGATCTAGTCTCATAAAATACGTTTAATGCAAAAACTAATGGACACATCTTAATTTTATTGCTGACAACAAAAGATCATTTGCCAAGAGTCCTTAAGCTGAAATTAAAAAAAAAAAAAATAGAGAGTTTAGAGCTTAGAAACCTGGAACAAGGAAAATTCTCACTAGTGGGGTAAATTTGAGTAAATTACTAAACCTTTAAAAGACTTAATTGCAAGATGAACAACAATACCCTTCTTTCTTGATTGTTACAAAAATGAGAAAACTTCAAGTATTACATTCTATGTGGCATAAAGTAAATAAATGAAGTGAGCATGATTACTGTCATTACTACCTGACAGACACCTGAATTCTTTCTCTAAAGTCATCAAATGGCTATTACTGGGTAAGAGAGCATCTTATTTTTCTCTACACACATTTCAAACTTCATGCTAAGACATCCTTATCTAGTCAAGTTTTGGAGAACTTTTTAATCATAGGTTCTGGCAAATTCCACAAATCCTTGGGAAAAATGAGTATCTTATATAGACCATTTGCTGGGATTTGAAGAATTGCTGCTTCATAAAAATCCTTCAGGAATAATGATTCAGCATAAAATACTTGATAGATCATAAAAATTTTGGTCAAATGATTTGAATAGCAATAGGTCATAACATAGACATTTGTCACATTCCAATGACTTCTTTTGTTTCTTCAGGACCTCTCAGTTTTTAGCTATATACTTTTTTGTTAACAACTGACTCATTCTTCAAATGTAAAACAAAGGGATACTTTACAAGGTTCTATGAAACTTTAAAAATTAAATCCATTAATCTAGAAAGCCATAGAATTAAATTAGGTGACAAAGGATTTTTCTTAGCCCACTTTAACTCTCTATTAAATACTCAACTGTGAAAAAATGTAATTAGATTCTTCTAAAAGCTGCTGATTTTTTCCAGGAAATATCTATATAGGTAGAAAGACATGATTTAGTTTTAAAATAATATATTTACTTTTAGTTCATTAATTGGTTGAAATTTAGTTTGTGGTAGTCTTTTTCAAATAAATTCAAAATTTTAAGATACCAATTTACTTAAT
>NW_008354281.1:6133697-6143025 GCF_000622305.1 Nannospalax galili
AATGAAAGTATATTTGATCTATAGTTGAAACATAAGGAAACCTTTGATTTTGCTCATGTATCTTTTAGTATTTCATTTATATAAAATTTTAAAAAAATTGTTCAGCAGCTACTGAACTATAACTGAGGGACTTTAATCATTCTCATTCCTATAATTTATAATATGAGAAGCTACAAGCTACTATTTATTTTAAGATACTTCAAAATTAGATGGAAACTCAGTTCTGGCATATGTTTTATTTGCTTTTATTCATGTGGCTATCTTCTCTGAATTAAATTAGTAGTCAAAGTTTTACTACAGCAGGCAGTAGAAGTAATAGCGCAGACATTAAGAATCAATGCTCTTCAATGAGACTGGATCATTGGTTTGAATTCTAGCTTCTTAAATTACTATGTTTATTTTCTGGGCCTTTTGCATCTATGAGCCTCAGTTTTCATCTGCTAAAATATGGATAACAATAATGCCTTTCTGTTAGATTTGCTGCAAAGATTAACATAATAATAACCTACACTTAGAAAAATATCTGACACACCAAGAGTTTAACAAATAATGACAATGATGATCAGATAGCAACTGAATACTGGCTTACATCAATTAATAGAAATATACAACAGTATATTATTTAAAGACACTATTAAGGTATAATAAAAATGTGAGTATTTCTACCAAAGAGATTTTTTTTTAGAAAATACCCTCATAAAGTTAAATTAAAATATCAATTCCAACTTTGTCACTGAACCCTAACGTACTGTCTAGCTTCACATCCCCCATTTGACTAGGATCATTCGTATCCCACAAACCTGCAGGGAAATACTGATTTCTAATTGCAGGGTTCTGTGCTAGCAAAGAATGTATCTTACTTGTCATTTGTATCTCAATGCCTTATCCAGATAGTCAAAGCCATCCATCACTGGCAGGTCTCATGCTTTCTGACTGGTTCTTGTCTGATCCGCTTCACCTTTTGAATCCAACCACACTTGAGTCTTAAATTTCAGCAGTTGGGATTCTGACTTTGTTTAGTCTAGACTTTATGATTTTCAGTGTATCATGATTTTGGCTCTGTTGCTATAATACACAGGTATACAGTTGCTAGTTTAAGGCTCAAAAATGTGTTCAGGGCTTAAAGCACATTATGAACACCATATGTTTCACATATACTTTTGACTAAGGACTCAGATAATTCAGTTTGCAAAGTTAAAATTTCAGATTTGTGAAACTGAAAGATTCTTCATAATACAATTTTATGACTCTTTTTTAAAATAAGCAGTTCCTTTATTTATTTATTTATTATTTATTTATTATTTTTATTTTATGTGTATGAGTGTATTGTCTGGACGTATTTGAATGCACCTGTGTCATGCAATGCCACAGAGGTCAGAAGAGGACTTCGGATTCCCCTGGAACTAGAGTTAAGGATGGTTCGTAGCTACTATGTGGGTGCTGGTGCTGGGAATTGAACCCGGGTCCTCGGCAAGAGCAGTCAGTGCTCTTAACCACTGAGCCATCTCTCTAGCCCTATATAGCTCATAACATACTATATATTGTTTTACATGTGTATATTTATTTATGTGTGTGCTTGTATGTATGCATGTATGTAAACGTGTTCATGTTCAGGTTTTAAACCATCTATTAGGAAACAATCTTCTTAAGGCCAGAAAAATATCTTGCTCAACTTTGTATCTCTCTTAGCACCTAAAGTCAAAACAGCTAACTGGAGTTAACAATACAACATTTGAGCTTGCCTTTTCACCATTATAATAAGGACTGTTTCCAACTTAATAAATATACTTTTATAGTTGGGTGTGGTGGCTCAAGCCTATAATTCCAGCTCTTAGAAGGCCAAGACAAGGTAATTGTTGCAAGTTCAAGGACACTCAGACAAGGCACTGCTTTAAAAATTATATATATATAATATAACTATAGTCAGTAACAATCAGTAGTGTTCTTAACAACTAACAAATGCTTATTTGCAGTGCCTAAAGTAAAGGTCATTAAGTGAAAATGAATGAAGTGGAATGGCTTGTATCAAGAGAAGAAATCAGCTAAATGCTCTAGTTTGATAATATTCTATTACCTACTCAAGACTTGTACAGAATACACTGCTCTGCTGATTTCTAAGAAACTAAGAATATTTGCCTAGGAATATAACTGAGGCTTCAGTTACAAATATACACGTGATAAACAGAATGGGAAACTTCAAAAGTGAGGAAGAGTAATCAAAACATAAAAGATTTAATTGCATTTATGTATTAATTGTGTGTGTGTGTGTGTGTGTGTGTGTGTGTGTGTTTCATAATGCAAGATGGTGCTATATAGGTTGCTGGGGGAGAAGTCATCAATAGTCTTACCCAGCTGTGATTCTTATGAGCTACAATAATGATTCACCAGGCAAGATGTGCTCTCTGATGCAACAGTGGCATGACAGTTGCTTCCTGTTGGATTTGAGGCCTGCTCCATAGCAGAGAATACATGCTTTGTACTTTTAACCTGGGCAAGCGTTGGTGGTTGGGGTGGTCATAGGCCTTAGGAGGGACTCTAATAATTGTTTTGCTATTATATATGTTATCAAACTGCCTTCAAAAACTCATGTTTATATCTGTAGATTGGTACTACTCTAAGACTTGGTGAGGGAAGCTTCTTATTGTAGTGGGTCAAGATTAATGCAAGACACATAACTGGTAAAAGCAGTGAGAATAAACAACAGTGAAATGATGGACCATAAATGGGACATCTATAGCACCCTCTCCAATGCTTGGGGAACATCATGAGAGAGGGGTCCAAAGAAGATGGGGAGATGTGCAGCAAAAAGATGTCTTCTGGACATGGTATAGCTATTTCACTCATAAACTCAGTTCAGTTGTGTTTCCTTGCACAAGACCTGCATAAGATTGGGACCTGTAACACTTCATCATGCATAGGGGAGGGGGCCACAAGGCCACACCCATCTCTGGAAGACAATCATCTAATGTTAATAGTTACAGGGGGAAGATGTCATTTTCTTCCGTGGAAAAAGCACTGGGAAGTTGCCCACATACATAACTTTCCACCCATGCTCATGCATGCAACTCTAAACTGAGGGGGTCACACACAAAAAGAAGACAGGAGAATTGAGAGGGGATTTGGGGATAAAGAGAGTTTCGGTGGGAAAGGGTGGGGGATTAGAAAGGGCAATACAAGGTGAGAGTGACTAAAGCTCATTATATGCATATATGAAACTTTCCTAAAATAAAAGACTGAAAAATAAAAATTCCATTAAAAGAAAAACGTGGAAGAACGCAGTTTAAGCAAACATAGAATAAAATATCTTCACCTATACCATTCAACTTCTTTCCCTAAAAATTATGACTTAATACTAGAACTTACATTGGAGAAAGTTTAATGTATTTTTGTATTTATTGACTCATGATAAGGAAAAGTTATAAACCTTAATAGTGGAGAAGAAAGAAGTTTATTTACTATTACACAAGGAAAATAGCTATGGATGTGAGTAAGTAAATTAGTTTACTTAGGAAATAGTTGGCATTGTCTTGGCACTTTACAATAAATAAGATTTTAAATAATTAGCAGGTAGAAGATTGCAGCTGTCAGATGAACAGGGAATGACATGTTCATTATTCTAAAAAGTGGAGCCAAAACAAAAGAGATTCATGATCTCAGCTGAAAACTGTTCTGATTGGAGAACATTAAAATCTTAGAAGAGCCTTTCCTGACAATATTTTGATGCTTTGAACACTGCTATCACACAGATCATGAACTAGAAACATTTACAGGAAATTATCTTTTTTCAGGATGTACCAGAAAATCAGAAGTTCTTAAGTGGCCTGGAAAAGTTAATGTTCTTCCTATTTATTTAAAATTAGTGGGAAAAAGAACTTTGTATCTACAGAGTTTTATTGAAAAGTGGGAAATCATTAAAATTTTAAAATGACATAGCTAATGAAAAATTGAATATTTTAAAGTAAAAATTACATTTCTCCAGTATTTTCATTTGAAGTTCTTAGGCAATTTTCTCATCAACTCTGGCTTCTCTATCTTTGCAGATGAACTCACACAAAGGATTATTAAACACTGCTAACAAGTTGTGCAAAACAGTAGTGTAAGGAATTGATTATTACAAAATCCTAGGCAGTAAAGAAAAAGAAAGTCCAATCTTGAAGAAAAATAAATTTATGTGATCAAGTAGCTTAAAAGGATCTTTAGATCGTATTTAGGGAGGAAAAACAATGAGTCAAATAAAGATAGGAAAAAAATCAGGTCAAGATAGGAAAACTTCTGAGCAGGGCTGCTGATACCAGTTTGGGTGTAGAGGAGAGAACAGAGGCAGAGTCTTTACTGCAATCAATTAAGGAGTCACAGGCGTTCGGAGATGCTCTCATTTTTCCCATTATATCTTCATATCATAATTTGAAAGGAATATGTGTTTCCCCTTGACAACTCCATAATTGCAGTTGAGCTCTCTCATGAGCTACTTTCGGATGATTTTTTTTCCTATGTTGCACTTAAGACTCTTACAAAAACTAATTTGAATGTTCCACTGTATGCAGAAAAATTATTTTTTCAGAGACAATTTCATTTAAATATGACTCCTAAAGAGTGTATTTGATCATGGTCTCTACATGGGAGGGAAAGACAGAGGAAAGGCCACAGATCTTTAGACATAAACAATATTCTACAAATGAAATCCCAGCTTGAAAGGATTACTTCAGATTACTCTGAGCAAAGCAGACCCTAGTGATCATCCTGCTTCAGTCTGGGAAGAAGTCAAGGACCTGAAATTTTCACTGTAGACCAATATACTACCTTTCTCTTTGAATAATCTTCAGCAATGAGGACATCTTCAGTCAATGCAGTAATAAAACTAGCTACAATCAAATGATATATACAAATTATCTTGTTGACTCCTCTTAACCGTTATGGAGTGGCCTTTGCCCTCGCTGGGGAGCCCAAAGAAAGTAGTGTAAGGGGAAATGAACCTGCAGATCCTCTCCATAAAGTAAATGTAGTTACCCTCCAAGACACAGTGAAGATATAGTTTCTTTTGTGAAGTATTAAAGGAGATTTAATCGTTATTGCAGGTGTTCATCAACTACTTAAATGAAGGCTTCCTAATAGTTTTATCATGTGGTTTCATGCGTCCTTCTGTTCTGTCTGCTATCACTTTTCCCTCTCCTTCACCTCTCCAATTGTCAGCATTTAAAAACTCCCTGATAATAACTTTTATTCACTTTATAGTCCTGCATTCTAGACAAATAGTAGGGAATCAATAGCTATTTGATAAATGCAGATGAATGGAATAGCTAAAAGTGATGTGGACTAAAAATCAGATTATTATCTTTATAATGAAACATCAAATCAGAGTGCAAGATACTGTCACAAGAGTTCCACAGAGTTTAGTTGATCACTTCATCCATATGGCGAGTATAGGAAGTGGTGTTCTGATAAATGTTTGCCAATCAGCTTTCTGGGGGTGGGGGCATTCAATTAAGAGTTTGCTGATTTCTGTGATACAAAAGTTCTTACCATGGGCTGGAGGTATGGTAAATAACTTGCCTAGTATGTCTGAGGCCCTAAGTTGAATCCATAATGGCACCAAAAACAAAGCAAAACAAACAAAAACCAAATAGAAAAATGGAAACATAATGACTGATTTAATTTCTGTAGTCAATGTATGCAGAGTTGGGTACACCAGTGTGTATAGGGTTTAAAGATACAGGCCCAGTCTGTAAGGCTCGCTAAGACTCCTAGGAGACAAGTAAAGGCCAATAACATATCACACCTGCAATACAGTTATCCAGGCAAATATTTGGTACATAAATACCAAATATTAAATAACTTAAGGTAAAACCCATAATAAAAGTAACAAAAATAACCAAAAAAAAAACCCCATAAAAGACTTAAGTACCAAGCTACAATTTCTTGCGTTGAAGAAAAATAATGGAGGAAATTATTTTTCCTGGGGAATTTGGAAAGGAAAAACTGTCAGTAGTTAATTACAACTTTCCTAAAGGCTTGGCTTTGTGGGAACTCTGAATCAGTCATCTCCTTATTGCAAAACATCCTTTACTTCCATTGATTGTTCACAATTTTCAGAAGTAGGACCTATGCCAGTTCTACAAAGAAATCCCAGGTTTACTGTCTCAGCTACAGAGCTTATGCTTTTGTCTTTAACAAACGGATCTACCATTTAATAGTCCAAAATCAATAACTCAACCCATTCTGTCCCACCATTTGATAAAACTGTTCTACAGACACAACATAATAATGTACTATATTGCCAGTCAGTGATTTCTTTCGTTTTCTTCTTTTGCCTCTGTTCCTGAAACATTCCTGTAATGGTTCTCAGATAATGTCAGCTATGATTTCTCCCCTATCTCTTTGATTTCTCTCTCTCTCCTCCTCCTCTCTTCTCTCTCTCTCTCTCTCTCTCTCTCTCTCTCTCTCTCTCCTTCCCTGCATTGGCTTACTTTAACCTGATATTAAATTACATTTCCTAAAAGTTTTCATCTGTAACCCTGTTTTCTTATCATTATGCATATTCTTTCAGGAATGAGCTAATCTATTATTTATGGATTAATGACCACATAATGACTAATAGGTCTATGGTCTTTTGGTCTTGCCATTCTACCAAGCTTCAGATTGATGTCTGCACATACTAACAGGATATCTCCCACATATTATTTGTCAGGGACATTCAATATGCTCAAAATCTTCTATTTATTCTCTTTCACTTCAAAACAGTACTTCCTGTATCTTTTACATTCCTTGTGCTAATTATTAGGCTCAAAATTCAACTGGATCTCAAAAAGGTAACTTGTAAATTATCTTTTGCTTCTTCCCCAATATCATCTATATTAATCATCAAGAAATATGGGCTACTCATTTAATAGACACAAATACCACCTAGTAATTTGGGGAAAATGAATAGGTTCTTGGTCTTTTGTGTTGGATTGTTTAATGGCTATGACTGCTGAATGCTTATTCCGTGTGCTTTCTCCTCAGTCATTCTTTTCCTTTTCTTTTCTTTTTGTCTTTTTGAGACAGGGTCTTCCTGTAGCCCCATCTAGCCCAGAACTTACTATGTAGCCCAGGTTGGCCTCAGTCTCACAGAGACCCACCTGCCTCTGCCCTCAGAGTGCTGGGTTAAAGGTTCAAATTACCACGCCCAGTTCTTCCTCATCCATTCTTTACTAAAATAATCCAGACTTATTTTGGTGGCCTAATAACATCAGCCAAACAAACTTTATTTTCAAGGAACCCTAATAGTCACAGTGAGCCTTAGATTAGGTTGACCTCTGAGACATGAGCAGGAGTCAAGAGGATGGGGCCTGCAGAAAGCTATTACATTTTTTATTACAACGGGTTAACTGCTGGGATGGCCTTTGGACTTTCCCTCTTTTCTTTCTGCCTCTGTTTAATATAAGGCCACTGGCATAGCAGCTACTGTGAATGAAAGGCTTACTCTAAGAATGGTGTAGAAACTGCATCTTGGTAAACAGCAATTCCAGTCTTGGGCTGCTGTTTGCACTCTATGTTGTATGAAAAAAAAAAAAAAAAGCTTTTACTGATTTTGATAATTTTGTCTTTTTTTGTTGCTATGAATATCCAAATGCAAACCTGATTTATATAGAGCTCTTTCTAGTTTATGTCAGAAAAATATTTTCTGACCTCATTGTATAGAGACATATTCTGTAAGCAACAATATTAATGAAAATAAAAATGCAATCATCTAATTTTGATTATAAGAGGCAATATATTATAAAGGCACGGAGTTATGAGCTGAAAGACATGGATATGTAACTTCATTCCACTAAGCAGTAGCTATAAAATCTTGGGCAAGTCTGTCAACTTCTTTGAGTCTAGATACACACAGCGAAGATATTAACTTCCTCTCGGGTCCTCAAATGGAATCAAATGGAATCAAAAGACTTGGTTCATACTAAATATCCATCATGATAGTAGTGAGACAAAGCCCTTGATGAGGCTAAAGATTCTTTTCATCATGATACTCAGTCTTACCATCATTTGGCTATAGTCAAAATACTTTATCTTGACTTAAAATCTGTGAAAATGGCTGTAACCTTTACAAATTATTTTCTAATTTGTGGCTATGAAGAAAATCATGAATAGTATTGTAGTATTTTCCTACAGCTGTAAAACAATAAACCAGACTTAGTAATTCCTGGTCAGTTATTATGTAAACTGTTACTCTGCATTGCTTTTTTACGCTTGTATTTGATACTAAGAATGGTTTCAAATAAAGGAAAATAACAACCCTTGATCATAACACTACTAATAATTAAAATCTGAATGATTCTTATGGTTTGCAAACAATTCCAGATATTTTACATATCACTTTCCCTTATCCAACATCTGAGAGTATTATTTTTTAATTTTACATACATATATATATATATATATATATATATATAAAACATCAACAGAAGGTCATTTACTGATTTATATGTACTACAGAAGATAAATACTTTTTCTTTTCAAATATTTTAGTCAGGCTTATTTTATGACATATATTATTCTAAATACTTTTTCTTTGCAAATATTTTAGTCAGGCTTATTTTATGACATATATTATTCTGTAATATTGCAAATACAAGTCATCTGAAATTTCTTCCTCATTTTGGAAATGTTAAGTGTGTTTATTCAGACTCTTAAAAAAACTTAGATACATTAATAAGAGTAACTCATTCTGACATGAAAAACTATCTCACTTTGTTCTTTATGAGAAGAGATCCATAGTGGGAACCAATTTCATCACGTTGAAGAGAGTAGAATGAAATGCCTGTTAGTCCAAAATGATGGATGCAAACACCATATAAGCACTTATATGAGAGAAGGCTTCAGCAGAAGTGCAGATCAGAAACTGACAGGATCTAGCTAAAATCAAGAAAAATCAGATGCTAGAAAGAGGACCATGAGAGGGGTAAAAAGAGATGTTGAGGAAGCAGATGGGGAAGGCAAAGAGCAAACGTGACAGGAAGGAGAAAAGTAGGCTACTGGGAGTGGAAGAATACAAGGCACAGAAGAGTGCCACTACTCTCAAACCCCATGGGACAGGATTAGGATTAGCTGAGTCTATACAAAGACCAGTTGGGACGGAGCAGTAGATGTTTTGATCAAAGCAATAGCTTCTACACTGGAATTCTTGTCTTCAATCTTCTTTTGAAAGCATTTTAAATATACCATTAGAGTTAACTTCTAAGAGCACAAAATTGCTCATATTAGTGATTTCTTCAAAACTCTTCATTCTTATAATTCTATATAAGTTTTACAAAAATTTAGAATACTATAGTAATATATTAAAATAATAGAA
>NW_008354281.1:6143075-6162237 GCF_000622305.1 Nannospalax galili
TTTAAATAAGGTAGGCTACATAAAATAATAAAGAGCATTCTGTTTTCAACTGGATAGAAAGTTCCTCGTAATTTGAGCCCTGCTAACTTTTCCATTCTTTCATCCTAATAGCATGCCCTAATTTGCTACATATTCCCACAATAAACTACTAGGTGTGCTTGAAAAGATTTTTCTGCTCATGTGCTTCTATAACTTTAAATTCTCCCCTGCTTCTGACACATCCTTCACTTTGTGCATTGTAAAACACATTAATAAACATCTCTAAGCCAAATAATCATTTTTCCTTTTATCTTTCCTTGGAGTACCTTTTTCTTACCATACCACATAACATGGCCTATTTTGTATGAGTATTAATTATGTACATCCATTTCCCCACTTCGATTGTGAAGCGCTACACCGGAAGGCTTTCGCTTGCCTGACTTCTGCTCTTCTCGCCTCCCTTTTCGTCCACTCTTTTCCCCTCCCTTCTTCCTTTCCCCCTCCGCAAGTTCCTTCCTTAACCACTCCTTTCTTCATTTGGTACTCTTCCTCCTAGTTTGCCTTTTTCACTTTGCAGGCTCAGAATACAACTTCTGGGATACTGCAGGTGGGCAGTTCTGAGTTGTAGGTAAGAAGCGAAGTAACACAGCCTCAAAAAAAAAAAAAAAAAAAAAAAAAAACAAGACGCATGTTCTCCCTCATATGTGGATCCTAGCACCAAATCTTGAGTATGTATCCAGATATAACTACAGGAACCAGGATAAGAAAAGAATGAGGGAGGTAAAGGAAAGGGAAGAATCTGAAAGAAAAGAACAATAGGAAATAGGCATTAATAAGGGAGATATGGATAAAAATGGGGTTATTTTTAGGGGAGAGGAGAGGGAAGGTTATACAATGAACCTAGGGGATAAAGGGAAAGAAGGAGCTCAAGAGAGGTGGGACCATAGGAGAAGGGTAATATTAAGGGAGAGATGGGAAAAATGGGGGCACCTTAAATGGTGAAACTATGGTGGAAGATAAATAATGCCTAGCTAGTTTCAAAAACCAGAGGGAACCATACTAGTCCAAAACCTACTAGCAAATTATACATACAACTAGATCAAGGAATATAATATATGTCTAGGCAAGGTTTATCTGAGAGCATTTGGTCTTTGCCCAAGCTTTATCCAAATGGCACATGGTAATTAGAAATACCAAACTGGTGGAACTAATCTTCTTGGATGTTTAACAGCCATATTTTGAGACCTATACTAATTTGGTCAGAGGGGCATAAAGGACAGTTTTTGCTCCTTGCCCTCCTAGATCGACTAAGTTCCAAGGGACTATGCGCATCTCTCAAAATGTCCTGCAGCTGTGGAGAATCACCTGTCCTCTTGATCAAGGAGGCCATGGAGACCCCACAAGATGGACTTGAACCAGTGTCCAGTCTACAAAGAGGAGGGTCAACACAGAGGGAACATTTCCTCCATGTTTCCAAGCGAAGCCAGCCATGTTCAAGCAGAACCTTTGACTTATCTTCACATAGGTGGAACTGGTAAAAGAAAGGAGCCAGGAGCTCCTCCCAAGCTCATGTGACTCCCGAGGAACAGATCCTCAAATGGCCTTGAAAGCAAAAATAAATTGGTTTATCTGGGTTAACTGTATGGTCTTAAACACCCAAAAGGAAAGTATAACCAAAGATTAAAAGGATCCATATGTGTAGCTAAAGGCTAGATAACAAGAAACAATGCCACACAGGAGATACCTTCCTTTGAGTTGTTGGCCACGGTGGCCCAAGAGACTCCCAGACAGTAACCCAGCATAGAACTGGGAAAATGAACAGCAGACCCCAATCTTATCTAAAGAAATATTGATAACTGATTGCTGCTAGATGAGGAAAAGCTGACCTTCCTAAAACAAAGATCTCTATATAAGCTGACTAGATTCAGCGGATGGAAAAGCACTGGGGAATGGTTGGGGGTGCTGACAGCACAGTGGACAGTAACAGGGATGATAGAGTATATGGGCTCCAGTCAGTTGGGAGGGGGGACAGGGAGGCTATGGAAGGGTGCCATTTGGGGAATGGGTATATAGATGAGTAAGATTGTTTGGGATGGTCTGTATAATATACACACAAAAAAGTCAACATATTTAAAAAATGAGTTATATTTGAGGAGGAAGCATAAAAACTTACTTCATGTTAATTAGTAGGGGTAATAAACATTACAATTGAAATCTACCTGATGACTTTATATCCATACCCAGGTGCCAAGGATCTGAGTGTAACCGACTGTGACTAGTAATAATCAGATACATAGAGATTAGAGATGCATGTGCCAACATCTAAGTGTTAGTAGGAAAAATGATGTCTTTCTGTAGGAAACAGTGTATTTTAAAATAAAATGGAGACCTTTTTTAAAGGTTAAAAACTCATTCAATTTTATGTCTTCCAGGGTTATACTGAGTTCAATATTGTATAACCATATTAATTCAACTGTGAACCTCAAAAACTTACAGCCACTTTTGCAAGAGATGTATCTTTGCTCTGGAAATTGTTATTGAGTATGTTAAAGCTGTAATGAAATGCTTCTTCTAATCATGTGGCTATTAAATAAATATATTAAAAAGAAAAAGTTACTGAATGTCCAATGAGAGTGCAAAATACATTCAAATGTGCAGAAGATTACTCAGATAACCGTGTTGGTATAAGAAAAAATACTCAGGAAAGTCATTTGGTGCTGAAACTTTTTATTCCCTCATACTGTCATTCAAAAAAATCAGAATATTTTAAATCTGAAGGACTCAGAGAAGATTTTATCTTGCATCCTCATTGACTGATGAGAAGCAGGAATTTAGCAAATTGAAAAGATTATACAATTTGTTAGTATGTCTTTCTGTTTCTTTTCATTTTATACATTTAAAAGAGTATTATTGGCTGGGTGTGGTGGCACACACCTTTAATCCCAGCACTTGGGAGGCAGAGGCAGGCGGATCTTTGTGCGTTTGAGGCCAGCCTGGTATACATAGTGAGTTCCAGGACAGCTGAGGCTACAAAGAGACCTTATCTCAGAAAGACAAAAAAAAAAAGTATTATTATTATTATTTTAATGAGACATTAAGACAAATTTAAACCTCACTAAAATAGCCTTATATTATTTTCTATGTTAGGTATATTCTTCAGAATAAAGATTTTCTTTGTTTTCGGCAATTTTTAAAGAATCGACATAATAATAGTAAATGACAGCACTAAAATAACACTACTTACAAATATGTGTGGATGGATTTTTTTTATAAGTAAAGCTTAAAATAGCCAAAAACAGTATTATGAAAATAAACTTCAATGAAGAGATATTTTATACATATAAACATATGAATAAAACATACATACATTGAAATAACTTCTTTTTATTTATTTATTTATTTATTTATTTATTTAGTTAGTTAGTTAGTTAGTTAGTTAGTTAGTTAGCTATTTGGTATGTGGATGCACACATGCCATGGCACACATGTGAAAGTTAGAGGACAACTTTCAGGTAGGGACAGAAATGGAAAAGAGCTTAGGAAGTAACACTTTCATTTTTTATTACATCAGCCTTACTTGTTTTTCTAGTCATGAAAATGGCCTTAAAATGTCACTCATAAAATCATAGGCAGTTTCTTTACAGGAAGTTGTATGGGGCTGGTGGGTTTTAGTTGACACACTGAAATGGAATTTAACTTAAGGTTTATTTTCTAAAAATTGTTCCTAAGTTGTATGGTATAATTTTCATTTTTCCAATAGTCCCTGGTTACATAAAGCAAGATCTCTCTCCTTTCTGTGGTCCATATCAGTCATTTCCTGAAAAGTATTCTAGTTGTATTCAACTCAGTAACATGGAGGACATAGGAACGCAAATGTGAAAGCACAAATTCTTATTACTGTGATTATTATTATTATTATTTGTTGGAGGTAAAAGAAAACTGTCTCTTGTGTATTCTTAGACAATATACAAGAACAAATTAAGCTTTTAGCAACAGCAGATAGCTCATAGATTGTTCTTTTTCCTGCAGGTAACTAGATGTAATTTGATTTAAAATTCTTTCCTTTATACATTTTAGGAGCTGGATCAGTCATTTCAAATAACTTCTTCATAAGAGAAATATTCTTTTGATATTCCCTAGAAATAAATGTGATATATAGTAGGAGGTAGAAATTCATAATTAATGTAAAGAACTGGATCTATGCTTGAATGTCAGCATAAAACTAAGGCTGAGGAAGTCACACTTAAATGTGATTTATAGCTAAGAAAGATAACTTTTAAAACAAACTTTCAGAAAAAATTCGAAGTATTTTCTAAGGATCTGAGAAGGCACTTAGGAAAACAGGAAGAAATAGAAAGCAAAAAGTAATAAAATCAATAGAAATGTTCAAAACAATATAGCTTCAGTTAGTGGTCTAAAAGCACTGCCTACATTATAATCAAATATGCTTTTATAATGCACTCAAATAGCTACTTTGTAGAGATGTGCTATGACCTGAATTGAGTTGCTTCCAAATTCATATGTGAAAGTCAGTGCCTTGGACTGTGTCTGCGTTGGAAAACAGAGACTTTAAAGAGGTTATTAATGTAAAATGAGAGCATTGGTAAGCCTGCATCCAAAAGAAAACAATCATTAGCAAGTCAAGAAGAGGCCTCAGAAAGAACCAGTGCTTTAAAATTTAATTTTGAATTTCTAGTATCCAAAAACCATGAGGAATCAAATGTCCATTGTTTATGCCACTTAATCTCTAGTGTTTTGTTATGGCAAGCCTAACAAATTAACATACAATATTAAGGAAAAAAGAAATTACGGTTAGAATCTTTCCAAATCAACGATTAATCACAAATACAAATAAAAACATGTATTCCTGTAAGGTAAGGAAGAAATGAATGGCAGCTGCTTCCATCAACTAGAACACCCAGGACAGAAATTCTCTAGCTCAGCTTTATGGTGTTTATGGTGTGTGTGTGTGTGTGTGTGTGTGTGTGTGTGTGTGTATACATATATATATTTATTTAAATTATGTGAAAATATACTTTTGTAGCTAACTATACCGGTAGGTAGATTTGAATTAAAATTGAAGTGTTACCCAGCTAAGTAGAAACATGAAGAGAGATAACAATTTGGGTAGACACAAATTTGACTAGACTGGAAAATATGCAGTGATATTTAATCTTCCGCTTTTCTCCTTCCTTGCTTTTAAGACTACCTAAAAGATGAACTTTCTATCTGTATGAGACTGCTGAAGGCCACAGATAAGACCTGAACCACAAGGGCTTGTTGGAAACAGCACTTCTTTCTCTTTTCCTCTATCATCACCACCACCACCACCACAACCACCAGTATCATATTCCAGCTAGCATATACTGATCATCATTATCTTTTAATATTTCTGTGTATAAATAGACAATCATGAAAACCATCCTATGAGGTAAATACAAGTATATCTCACAGAATATGAAATTGAGGCACAAGGATAAGAAGTAATTTACATGGAAGTTTGCACAGAGTGGTAGAAGGGAGGATTTGGAGCTAAGCAGTTTACTACTGGAGTTCATACTCAACATTACTATGCACTCTACATTAAGTCATAATCAATAAAAATAAACTGAAGAGTAATTTTTCAAAAGTGCCCATACATCTCTATTACTCTGTTCCCGAGCCTGGACTCTGCTGTGAATGTGCTGCCACTGCAGGTACATAATGATGCATTCCCTGTGACTTCTACCTTGACCGCACATTGGTCATCCCTTCCTCTATTTGTCTCGGAAATAAAAGGGGAAATTGTATAAATATATACAAAAAAGTTTACTTAATTTCAAAGTCTAGTTTGATGGGTGTTGGAGATAAATATGAATTCTCCCTTCACAAAAATGAAATGGGGGGGGGACAAGACAAGGAAAAACAGGTTATTAAAGCTTTTAAAGCATAATTTACCTTTTTACTTATCAATATATGACTACCTTTAAGCCATCTTTCAGTTTTGTAAATGAGATTAAGGGCTTACTTTGCCAGGTTTGATAAGATTATCACTCAGACCTTTCTGCATTTCTAGAACTGTGCTGAATATTGGTGCTATTAGCATTGCTTACTAGTTCAGTATCTAGGTTGTAAAACCTAGTGTTATCTCTTTTCTTAAATACATTTGGCAAAGGACTAACCATGGAGTGGACTGCTAAAGTACACACAGGAAATTAATTAAAGGCTGGCTGGGATTGGGGAGCAGAGAAGAAAGGATCCCACTATGCAGGCAGTCCCTGCTGAAGTCTCCTCAGCTGGGCCTTTTATGCGTGGCTGCAGCATGCATGAGTGGGCACATAGGCTTTCTCAGAATCTAGTAGGCTATCCTGGCAGTAAGAACTCTTTCAAGTAATGCAGTTTGTTCTTGAAGTGTTCTGGGATTTTGCTACAGATACTGAACACAGGGGTTTGTGGAAATGAAAAAATAAGAGAAAAAAATTGACAAAGGTAAAGGTTTTGAAAAATGGTGTGGCTATAGTGAAGGAATCTAGGTTCAGCCATTGGTATTCTCTGATACAAAAAGTAAGCCTTTCTGCTGGATATTTGCCTAGATTAAGACAGTAGGAATTTTTAAAATCAGAATCCTACTTCCGTTCACAAAACAGCAGACTATTTACAGAAAGAATCTTCGCTACTTCTTATAGGCCATCATAGTCATAATGAAATCCTGAGGAACCCCAAGGCAGAGGTAAGAGTATTTAGGTCTCTCCTGTTACAGCTTTCTTATTCCACAGATCAGATGATCACATTTAACAGGTACCATGATAGCTGCTCCCATGAATACCAGATTCTCTTGGGAACTTGAAAACAGATATTTCAAAGCTGTTCCTCCAGGAGGCACAAGGCCTATCCAGCCTTACTATGCTATTGGACTGCTTGTTTTAACTACCAGCAACTCAAACTTTCTGATTAAGAAAAAAATTTTCCTAAGCATTTTATTTCAATCACTTCTCTCTAAAATTCAAACATAATTCATTTTTCCATTTGGAAATCATACTAAAATTCATGTATTTTTAAATACTTTAATTTATATATGATTAATCTACATTTTGAACTTTGCATTATATAAATTTAGTCTATCGGTTCTCAGATTTATTTATGGTCATAACTACTGAGTGTTTTTAAATACCCTTACCCATATGTAGACTGTTAATTCCACAGTTACTGCCAACCTTGGCAGTGTACTTTCTTAACTTCAGTAATTCTGTTTTTAAGTCTTAACCACATTAGAGTTGTTTTGTTTTATATAATTTCCAGATCACTTCACGATTCATACATTTTCCTGCTTTCTTGCTTTTTGGTTTTTCTTTTAGATTTTTTGTTGCGTGAATCTCTTTGTTATAGAATAAAAGGTATAAGGTGCACTAAATCACTCCATTTTCTCAGTTACTTCTCTACAATTTTATTTGGATCCATCATAGTCACTTCCACTGCCTGTGATTATATTTTACTGCTATTATTAATATAAAAGCAACTAATATCACCTGTATCATGTACTGAGCACTTTGCTAAGTGCTAAGCCATTTGTATCATCTAGCCCTAATCACACTGCCTTATGAAACTGCCACCAAAGCCCTATTTAATAGACAAGAAGCTGCAAATAAAGAGCTGAGCACCCAAGTAGAGTTTGCATGGGTCCAGGCACTCCCTCATCTGTGACACTGTACTCACGAGCTGCTGCCACATTCTGAAGATGGCATTTAAGCTTTTGGGAACCCTCTAAATGTCAACTTTTTAAGCATCCCATTCATGGCCACTCCTAGCCAGTTTCAACTGATCTCTCTTCTGATGTCTTCATGGCCTGTGCTCTAAAAAGTCAAGACAAAACATAAAGGCTACCATTACCTGTGTTTTCTCGGTGTTAAGAAGTAGTGGTGATAAAGAGAAGAGTTTAGTTAACTGTGACAATCTAGTTGCAAAATAATTTGCCTTTCACGCTAAACTATTTTATACTGATGTTGTCTATGAATCTATACATTTTTAGTTTTATTTATACTTAAAGTCTTTCTAAAAATGAATCTGCATTTGTATTATTCATATTTTATTAATGAGATTAATTGGATTGCTTTACTTTTACATTTTTGAGATATATGAATGGATGTTTAAAGAACTAGAAACTTGAGCAAAAAATGACAATATATAGGTAAAAGGTATCTGAGAAGAGGCATGTGCAATAAATAGAGAAAAACTTCTTCCTTTGTTATTACATTGTCCTTGGGTTCTAGAAAATTAACTTATTGATGATTATAGGATAAGTAAATTGGCATCAGTTTCTGGCCAATATTTGAGAAAATCTAAACATGATTTATATTCCTTTTTAGTTCTTGGTAGACAGATTTAAAAAATGAAAATTACAATGTAAGTGCTATAAAAGGAGTGAGATATCATTGTGATTTTTTTGAGAAATATTTCCACCAAATTTTCCTTAAATAAGGACATTGATACTACAGAGAAAGAAGCTTTGAGATCTATTGTAAGTACTATGCCAATGAGTCCCAGAGTGTCATCTGCTGAAACACTAAAAAATGTTTTCATAATGATACTGCTCAGGGAATGATCCAAGACAGTAAAGATAACCAATTCAAAAATAAATATCAAATACTGTAAAATTCTCCATATTTTTGACATATAATTGTTAATGATTGTGTTAATTTATATTAAATCATAAGGCAGTTGACCTGTGGTCAACTATAATTTGTTTGGCAAATTTTCATAGACAAGCCACATATTTCTGAACCAATGAAGAGAAAACTGGTTTTAGAGAAAAAAGTAAGTTAATCTCTAAATCACCAAGAGTGGAAAAGAGGAATATAGTCAAGCTGGGAGGAAGCGCAAAATGCACGGGAAGCGCACTGGCTGCACAGTCGTCCTCTACTTTGAAGGGAAACCTAAGAAAAGCCTCTGATTAACTAGAGATCATGTCTACATATTCCTCTGTATGCATGACAAAAATTCTACTTTCAGGTTTCCTAGAATATGCAAAATGTTCTTAGGAAAACTTTAGTTTACTAGGCACTGCTCTACAGATGTTTTAAAGAATCACTAAGAAGGTTCAAGTTTTTGTTAATTTATTGAGTTATTTAGAACCCTTCATGAAGACTTGAGAAATTTTTAACGTGGACTCTATAGACATTTAAAAAACTAGGCTAATCCTTAATTTGATTCTATGTTGAGCTTCATAGTAATGTCACTGGAACTCCAGAATCATCACTTGGTGTAGTACATTCTTTATCTATCTAAAGTTTGGGGTTTATGTCAGTTATCTCAAACTTGAAAAACTGAATTAGCTATAAATAATACGTTCCATGACTTAGATGATAACTTACATTCATCTGCCCAACTGCTTAATCTTTCTACAGTTTATAACAGCACAGTACTCTACTTTCTACATTTTATAGCAGTTACTTCATGTGTAAAGAGATAATTCTGACATCTTTAATCTAATGAAAATGTTTTCCAAGAATTTGATATATTAAACTAAAAGTTTATCGTTCAATATAGTTGAATTGAGTTTTTTGTTTGTTTGTTTTTTGTCTTTTTGAGACAGAGTCTCCTTGTAGCCTCAGCTGTCCTGGAACTCACTATGTAGATCAGGCTGGCCTCAAACTCACGAAGATCCACCTGCCTCTGCCTCCCAAGTGCTGGGATTAAAGGCACACGCCACCATGCCCAGCCTGAATTGAGTTTTTTAATGAAACTTTTAAAAATATCAAAATAAGTAAAGAATGGAAATATAAACTAAATATCCTTTCTTTTAAAAAGATGATTCTGACGTCTTTAATCTAATGAACTATTTAAAAATATCAAAATAAGTAAAGAATGGAAATACAAACTAAATATCCTTTCTTTAAAGAGATAATTCTGACATCTTTAATCTAATGAACTATTGCATAGAAATTAATAATAATTTAATCTTGATTGAAGAAGAATCCTCTGTAATTTTCTCTTTGATCAGTGAGAAAGATTAATCTTGGAATGACGGGACAATAGATCACCTAGCAAAGATAGTTCCACATCAGGAAATAATTGCAGTTGACTTGATTATATTTTGAAGTAAGCCAAGTACAAAATCTTAGGAGCAGAAAATAAAATACTATGATTTTGTTAACACTAGTAGGATTTGTCATAATCTAGGAGAGATCTGAATCTGGTTTTTAATATTATTCATCTCTGTCATCTAGCCAACTCATTCTGTTACAAAGAAGTAAATTTCAGAATCACTTCACATTAAGGCAATCGTTTTAAAACAGTTACCTACATCAGAATCACTTGATAGGTAATGTAGAAATAAGATACATCATAGAGTTTTGATTTCTTAGATTTGAAGAATGCAGAGAACCGCATTCCTCAAATTCCTCAGGTGATATGGATGTAGCTGCTCTGGGACTAACTGTGAAAACTATGTAATATCTTCTTTAATATAATTAGATGTTTACCAACATTTCAACTTTCTTCAAACCTAAAATGTCTGGTGTCAAAAGTTATAAAAGTTTTGAGGTCTTAAAAATTCATTTATTAAAAAAAATGGTGTAGAACTTGTGTCTTGGGGAAAAAAAAATGTAGTCATGTTTATAGCATTCTTTCAGTCCAACTCCCTGTAATAAACCTGCCAGGTATCTATAATAAGCCAGTGTTAATGCTTCTAGAGAATTTGCTTTTTATTGAATGCCTAATGTAAGTCACACAACTGGTCACACTTCTGCCTTTTCTGCTCTCTCTCTTCCCCTCTTTCCCTTCTTTTCTGTTTTTGCTTCTTTCCTTTCCCCTTCCCTCCCTTTCCATCCCCTCCCTCCCCTTCCCTCCGCTCCCTCCCCTCTCCTCCCTCCCCTTCCCTTCCCTCCCTTCCCTTATGAATGCTACATAAGTACTCTACCAGTCAGCTAAGTCCCCAGTCAACCTTTTCTTTACTTTTACTTTTCTTTTACTTCAGTGTTGAAGTAAACACCATACACATACCAGGTATATAGGATGTCACCCTGTGCATTCTCTTTAGAAATTTCCCTCTGAGAGTTGTCCTGACTTTATTTTTTCTTGATACTCATGTCTAAAATGACAATACTATTGAGAATATAGTCTTACTATATAAACCTCTTATCTCAACTTATACCCAGAAGATAATTTAAAAATATACTTGCTAGAAGGCCTTTTGAACTAACAGTACCTCATGGATATGTGTTTTATTCCCATAACTCAGTAACAAAGCAGATTCAAAGTACCATAAAGTAGGAAACATAAAATGGGAAAAGATTTATAAGATGACAATAGAAGATATTCCTAAATATCACTGAGGGGTTATGGGTTTTATAAAATGAAAAAAAAAAATAAAAGCTTTGTTCTTTATATACTTTTTAAAAATTTCATATTATATAATAATGTGTTTTCTTATGAGAGGTATATTCTTAAGAGCTGATATACAGACACATTATACATTTTAACATTTAATAATAGCGTGGGGCTACTGCATTATATGTTTGTGTCTAACTAATCTACATTCAGTTGTTTAAAAGAATCTAGCAGTATCATATGATTAAATGACTATTTTACAACTTTAAAAAGAAAATTGTCTTGCCTTCGAATGGTATTCTTGTTCCAGTCTGGGATCTGATCCGGCTACCTGTTTGTATTTGTTAATTTTCATTTGGCGATTTCTCTCCTCTATATCCATAGCACCTATCGAGCAGAAAAAAACCCATAAAATTAATGTTCAGTTCTTATTTCTGAATCCTACTTAGGATGTATAAAAGAAGAAATGCTAGGTTGATTTGTGACTTTCACTCAAAGTAGTAGCAGGTATAAATTAATGTAATATTATCATTATTTTTATTTAAACTATGCATTTTGGTAAATAAAAGCATAAGTATTCATATGCAGAATAATTTGAATTTGAAAATAAAATTGCATCTAAAGAGAAGGCAACAAGATAGAAATCACTGTATGGCACATCTATGTCCAGAAGAATATACTTGATAGCACACAAATTTGACCAATAATAGTGTTTTAAAAACTGTGGCTCTTAATTCATCTTTATTTAATTTATTTACTGGTAATGAAGTTGCAAGGTGAATTGGTTCCAAACTGGTTTCTGATTTCAAATATAATTTTAGAATTAAAAGCTTTTGTCATAAAATTTGGCTTCATATTAAAGCAAATTATCTTGAATACATTGTAGATTTAGTTATTAGGAATTTGAAACTTGAATTTTATAGACCTAATTTAAATAATAGGTTTTTGAAATAACATTCTTATTTTGAAATAACATTCTATGGTACTAAATGCACAAACTACTACTGAAATCAACTCGGAAAAAGAATTAGAATATATAAAGTGAGAAAATGAATGACAAACCAATTATATAAGGAGAATATTGCCCTCAGTAACTGGTGCTACCTGAAAACAGATATAGATATCTACATAGATACCAAGGAGATCTTTAAATAAAAATAAAATTCACTTAACAAATCCTAGCAAATATAATAAAGCATATGATTTCTATTAAGTAAATTTACAGCAAGACTATTTTATATAAATATATACAATGCAAAAATAAATTCTCAATTATATACTACACACTTACAGAGTAGGAAAAATGTGCTTAATGAACTCATGGGTAGCTCTAGTAGAGTGTGCTCATGTAAAATTCACAAGCATTGTGTGTAGGAACATAAACAGACACATACATACCCTTTGCTCAAGGTCATAGCTTTAAAGTTGAAGTAAAGGTATCTAAATAAAAATGTATCTATTAAAATAAGTATTTCAATACTTACCTGATTTTTAAAATAATATAAAGAAAAAAATGGATTGAAAATGTACCAACATAATTAGAAGTTACAGTATCCTTTCCTGAACCAATGTTTTAATTCATTTTTAAATGCTATATTCTACTCTGCAAAAATTTCATTATACATCAGATAATTCTTCTTAGTAACAAATTTTAAATGGGACAAGCTAAAATAAGAGAGAAGAAATTTTTTTTCAAAAAGGAGTAACAAAATCTTGGATAAAAGTACACATAGAGACCTTATATTAGATGACTTATAAAAATGTCATCATACTTTGTTATTGTTGTTGTTGTTTGAGACAGTGTTATTTCAGGCTGACCTCAGACTCATGGTCTTTCTGTCTCAGACTCCAAAGTGCTGGGATTACTTTTGTCTTTTTGCCATCAAACTTAAGTCAATTATTCAATAAGTAGCCAATATGCTATTAATATAGTCGTATCTTAATAACAGTATAGCTGACTGCATGTCAGTTTTCAGAGTGCAGATATTAATGTCATACAAATATAACCTGAATGATGTATTAAAATCAGATGAGTGTCTGTGATATGAAATATAGACAAGTATAAATATATTGATCCATTAAACCGCAACTGTGAAACTGTATCTCAAGAAATACTCTCACATAAACATATTTATTTCCCAATGGTAAAGAATAAAAGTTAGCCCAATATTTAAAAAAGTATGTGTATTGAAAGGATGTTAGCTAAACTGTGTTTAGGAATTTATTAGGAAAAAAGAGTCATGCTGCTATCACAGTAGAAAAATAGTATGTTAAATACAAAAATTACCAGTCGACAAGATTATTTAGACCTGTATAGACATAGATAGAAAAATATATCCACAAATAAATATATATGCATTTTCTAGTTAGATACTTTTTGTGGACAGCAACCTTTTATGACAACTACATTAAGTTCCTTTTGATTACTAGGCAGTAATATTACACACTGGCAAGGGCTGGCAAACATTTCCTGTACAGCCCCAGTAGCAACATATATTGTAAATCTGTGTGTGTACACATGAGTGTTTGTGTACCTACACACATGTGTGTGTGTGAGTGCGTGTGTGTGTATGTGTGTGTGTATGTAGAACATGCACATGTATGTCAGATAGCATGTGCATGTGAAAACTAGAAGACAACCTTGGGTGTCTTTCCTTGTATACTGTACACCTTGCTTTTGGGAGACAGGGTCGTCTCTCACTAGTCTGGAATACATCCATTAGACTAGGCTACCAAGCCATTGAGCCCCATGGATCTACCTATCTCTGAATCCCCAGTGTAGGGATTACAAGCATTGGGACTACTACCCCCGGCTTTTTTTTTTTTTTTTTTTAAGCTCGGGTACTGGGGATGGAACTCAGGTCCTCAGGCTTACAGGAGAAGTGCTTTACTAAATGAGCCGTCTTCTAGACCCTATATTGCAGATATTTTTTATCATATGAAAACTGTTATTTTTCTGCAAGTTCGTCATGGCCAGATAAAAGCAGCTTTAGACAATGCACAGACAAATGACTGTGGTTATGTTCTAATAACAAGTGCACAGCAAATATCACATTACATAGGGGTAAAGATAAAAACATTTCCTCTAAAGTCAAGAAGAAGAAAAGACTGTCCATTTTCATATTCACATTCAATATAGGACACAAAATTATTGTCAGACCATTAGTCAACAGAGAAAAATAGAAGGAACGTAAACAGGAAAAGAGGAAGTCAATCATGCCTATTAGCAGTTGATACAATACTGTATGTGAAAACCCTAAAGACCCCATTAAGACTCTTAAAACTGATAATTGAATTCAGCAAAGTAGCAAGAAACAAAATCAACATACAAAAACTGGTAGCTTTTCTATATACAAATTGCAAACTTATTTAGAAAGAAAACAGGAAAAGAATCCCATTGGGAATAGCAACAAGAAAGTAAAACAACTCCCAGGACTCAGGAGTCATAGACAAGCTGATCTCTGTGAGTTCAAGGCCAGTCTAGTCTACATATGTAGCAGGTTTCATGCCAGCCAGTGTTACCTAGTGAGACCTTGCCTAAAAAAGAGTAAGATATCTAGAAATAAATAGAAATAAACCTATCAAGGAGATGAAAGTTCATTACAATGAAAACAAAGCTATAAGAAAAAAAAAAAGAAAAGAAAATAGTAGAGGATGGAAATAGCATACTTATTTATATACTAGAATTAGTATTGTTAAAATAGCCATACTACCAAAAGCAGTCTACAGACTCAATATGATCTTTAAGATACCTGTGGAATTCTTCATAGAACTTGAAAAAAAAAGTCCCAAAATTCAATTGTAAACAAAATAAATCTCAAAAATCACCAAAGCAAGAGTAAGAAAGAAAACAATGGTGAGGGCAGGACAATATCTGATTTCAATGCTAATGTAAACAGTGCAGTAGGTTAAAAACTCATTCAATTTTGTCTTACAGGGCTTATACTGATTTCAATATTGTATAACTGTATTAATTCAACAGGGAACCTAAAAATTTTATAGCCACTTTTGAAAGGGATGGATCTTTGCTCTGGAAACTGTTAATGAGTATGTTAAAGCTGTAATGAAATGCTCCTTCTAAAAAATAAAATTAAAACAACAAAAAAAAAAAAACAAAAATACAGGCACGGGCACAGGACATAGGGGAGAGCCTACCACTACTATTCTGCTAAATGGACACAGATTTAACTGCCTCCTAATGATTAAGTTTTAGACCATAAATTAATGCATCTGTCATCTCTCACCAGAGCAGCTTCTTTCTGCAGCAAATGGTAATTAACATAGAGGCCCCAAACTGGTCAACATGTAGAGCATAAGAGACTGCAAGTGCTTAGCCATAAAAGGAACACATATGTCACACCCTCCTGTCCCAAGGTCCAGGGATTATCATGGAAGAAGATATGAAAGATTGTAAGAGCCAAAGGTGGCGAATGACTACAGGAAACAGTGTTTTTCAGACAACAGGGTAGTTACTCATACGAATTCAACAACAGTGACGGTATGCACAAGACAAAATCCCAGCATAGGAGCGGGAGAGGGACAGGTGAGCAAGAAGCCCCAACCCTAGCTGAGGAATAATGGTAACAGATAGCTGCTGGGAGAGAGTCAGTTTTAAGGGTGTGATGCTGGGTAGACCGACCAGCCTCCAGGGGATGGACCCACATCAAAGAGCATTTGGGGACACAAATTAAGATTTGATAGGCCTTAAAAAAATAACAGAGGACATGTAATCAGGAAAGGGGTAATAAGGTGGCATTGCTATTGGGGAGAAGGTCTGAATTTGATCAAAACACATTGTATGGAATTCTCAAAAAAGTCAATAAATATTTTTAAAAACAGATATGCAGACTCATGGAATAAAAAACTCAAAACTAAAGCAACGCAACTGTGGCAAATGAGTCTGGACAAATTGCCCCAAACACAATTAGAGAAGCAAGTGGTGCCGAAAAGACTGGACATTCACAGGAGACAGAGACCACAAAAACCAACTCAAAATGGAACACTGACCTTAAAGAAAGACTTGAAATTTTGAAACTAATAACTGAGGAAAAGAAATGGTTTCAATATTATAACACAGGCAAGGATTTCCTGAACAGGACCCCATTAGCCCAGGGAACAAAAGCAAGAACTGACAATACCTTTTTTTTTTTTTTTAAGATTCCATCTTACCCCAGTTAGACTGGCTAAGATCAAGAGAACAAAAGATTTCAAATGCTGGAGAGGATGTGGAGAAAGAGGAATGCTCATTTAGTGCTGGTGGGAATGCAAACTTGTGCAACCATTATGGAAAGCAGTGTGGAGAACTCTCAAAAAACTAAAAATGAACCTACTATACGGTTCAGTTATACCACTCCTTGGCATATGCCCAAAAGGACACATCCTGCTGCAGAGATACCTGAAAGTCCATGATTGTTGCTACTCTCTTCACAATAGCTAAGAAATGGAAACAACCTAAATGTCCCTTAACTGATGAATGGATAATGAAAATGTAGTATATCTGCACACGAAGTTCTACTTAGCAGTAAGTAAGTTCTACTTAGCAGGTAAATGGATGGAACTAGACAGATTTTTTTTTTTTTTTTTTTTTTTTTTTTTTTTTTTTTTTTAGCCTTCCATCTGGCTGCCCTGAGCACTTTGAAGTTGTGGAATAGTAGACTGGGTGCTGGAGGGAGGCTGCATGCCTTTTTATCCAGCCCCCTCGTTTTTTTCCTCAGCACATGCGCCACCATGCCCGGCTGGAACTAGACAGCATTATACTAAGTGAAGTAACACAAACACAGAAAAGCAAGCAATATATGTTCTCCCTCATTTGTGGATTGTAGCACCAATCCCTTATATGTGAGTACATAAACTCTGCTGTAACACCAGGAGTGAGGAAAACGGAAAGGATACACGGAGGTAAAGGAAAAGAACCTGAGAGGGGGAACAGATGTTACAGGGAGGGGAGAGGTGGGGAAAGTGGGAGTGTTTGGTAGGGAGGAGAGGAGGGAGGGATAAGGGGCCAAGCTGGGAGGGGGGAACTCCATGAAAAATGCACATACAGTGTTTGAACAGTGCATATGTATACCCGGGAGCTGCTTGGCAAGGAACACAGTGACAGATCATACCAATTTTAAGAGCTTCTTCACAGAAAAGTAAACAACTGAAGGAATGAACAGACAATTCACAGAGTGGGAGAAAAATATTTGCAGATATGTAACAGAGGGTTAATATCCAGAATACACAATCAATAAACTTTTAAAATATTTGTTTTTAATTATGTGTATGCCTCTAAGTTTGTGTGTGGGTTTGTGCATGTGAGTGCAGTGCCTGTGGAGGCTGGAAGAGGGTATGGGATCCCCTGGAGTTGGTTACAAGTTGTTGTGAGCTGCCTGACCTGGGTACTGGGAACTGAACTCAGGTCCCGGCAAGAGCAGTATGAGGTCGTAACTGCTAAGCAAACTCTTCAGCCACTAAATAAGCTTTTTACATCAAAGAAAAGTAATACATTCAAAAATGGAAAAAATGATCTGAACAGATCTTCTCCAAAGAAGTACACAAGAAAATACTATCTCTAGCCACCAGAGAAATGCAAATCACAACTAGACTGAGAGTCTATTGCATAGCAGTAAGAATGACTTGATAAGCCTTAAGATAAATGACACAATGCATGAAATCCAGTGGAGGGGCTATGGGAGGGTACTGATGGAAAATGGGGGATACAGATGATTAAGATGTGTAGGAAATACATAAAAATTCAATAAGAATTTATAAAAAAAGAATAGCAGTTACTTTCTTAAAAAAGGTAACAAATGCTGGTAAAGACACAGGGAAAAAGGAACGATAATACATCATTAGTAGGAATGTAAATTAACACTGCTACTATGTAAAACAGCATGGAAGTTCAAAAAGAAAAACAAAACAAAATCTCAAAAGATAACTAACATACAATCCAGCTATACTACTTGGTATTTGTCTGAAGGAAATGAAGTCCATATATAAAGGGAGGTATGTTTATTGTGGCGCTATTCCTAAGAGTCAAGCTATGGAATTAGACTAAGCACTTTGTCAATGAATGGATAAACTATGGCATGTGTGCACAACGGTACATATTCAGATATAAAGATATATTCTGTCATCTGTAGGAATATGGACAAGAGTAGAGAATGTTATGTTAAGCAAAAATACGTCAGATTAGCCAGATACCAGAAAGACAAGTGTCACATGGTTTCTTTCATATATGAAACTTAAAAAAATAAATTAATAAAAAGATGATTCAAAAGAAGAAGTCCTTCAATAGAAGGAGAAGGTGACCAGAGGGGATGGGAAAAGAGCAGAGGTCAAGAGAGGGTAGGAGGGAAAGCAGGCATGATCAAAACAGAATATATGCTTGTGTGGAAGCTTTGTGGTGAAACAAATTAATGTGAATAATTAATATCCATTAATTACTTTAAAAATATTATTTCTACAATAAGCATCATATAAGACTTAGATTTGGCATGTTGGTTTAATATTTCTTGGAAAGGGCCTTTCTCATTAGTAATGATCAAAAAATTATGTAGAATCTGGGTGGGGAGATAGCTCAGTTAGTAAAGTGTTTGACTTGCAAGGACAAGGACCTGAGTTCAACCTCCAGAACCCCTATAAAAAGTTCATGCATGGTGGTTCACCCATGCAATCCCAGTGCTGGGGAAGTGAGGACTGGTGGAGTCTATCCTATTTGGTAAACTCCAAGCCAAAGAAAAACTGTCTCAAAAAAGCAAGCTAAATAAAGTCTTAGGAAAGTTACCCTAGGCTAACTCAGGCCTCCACACCATGCACACACACACACACACACACACACACACACACACACACACACACACACGGGGGAGGGTTTAGAGAGCTAGCTATAGAAAAG
>NW_008354281.1:6162247-6180852 GCF_000622305.1 Nannospalax galili
TAAAGTCTTAGGAAAGTTACCCTAGGCTAACTCAGGCCTCCACACCATGCACACACACACACACACACACACACACACACACACACACATGCATGCATGTGTGTGTGAATATGCAAACGTGCACACACATACACAAAATATATAGGATTAGACTTATGTAATATTATTTATATATAATGGACTACTGAGCTCTAAGAATAACAATCTGTATTTGCTGTATTTAGCTATTTAACTATATCAGTCTAACATACAATCGCGAAGCTATCTTTTACCTCCAAGCACAGTCATTATTATAAGCTATACCCAAGTGGGAAAATTCCTGATTATAGTCTTAACCAATGAAATATCAATATCAATAGCTAACACACGAGTAAATAAACTCAGCATATAACTGAATAGATCAATATAACTGAGTAGATCATGGAACAAATGATAACCATACCACAAATTATTTGGCATGTATGAAGTTTTTTTTCTACATTTATATAATCTCCTTCCATTAAGAATGATATTCTTGAGAAGATCTCCTATTGATAACGATATCCACCTTAAGGAATTTCCCACCAGGAAGTAAAATTTTCTTTTGCTGGTCCCTTGCTCAATCCAAGGAAAAGTAATACAGAAACAGGTTTCATCCAATTTTTTTCCCTTCTTGGAATGAAAAGCAATTTATTGAATCAAATGCAAATAGAAAAGCAGTTCACGGATTGAAAAAAGTACCCAAATATTACTCTATTATTTTATGCTAGATTAGAAAGATGATGATCGATAAATTTTTTTCATGTTAGATGGGTAATGTAATGGCGTGAACACCCAATCATCATGCTTACAAAACAAAAAAGGATCGTGTTTTGTTCGATTTGATTTGAGATAGGCTCTCACTGTGTAGCTAAAGGGGCCTTGAACTCACACTCCTCCTGTCTCAGCCTCATGCTTGTTGGTATTATACGTATGTGCCACCAGGTCCATCTCTGTGCTTACTTTACAAAAAAAAAAAATGAAAGTGATAAAGCAAATTCCTGTTTGTGTCTGTATGTCTATCTCTTTTCTTTCCCCCTCTCTCCATCACACACACACACACACACACACACACACACACACACACACACCATTTCATGCGATAGGCTCTATAGACTGAATAAAAAGAAGAGAGGCAACAAAGAGCATTCATCTCCCTCTGGCTCCTGACTGAGCACAGTGCTACCAGAAGCCTCAAGTGTCTGACTTCATGATTTCCCCATTATAATGAACTATACACAAAAACAATAGCCAAAATAACCCTCCTTCCTTAAGATGGTGGGTCAGGTATTTTTTTTTAAGTCAATTACTAATACACAGCATATTGCGAGTATTTGCTCACTTCAACAATGTCAAGGTTGACCTATATTATATAACTAATGAAACACCCAATCAGCACAACTCCCCCAACTAATTTTTGTGATATGGCTACTGTTCATATTAGCTACATTTATACTTTTCATTTCAACATTTTAAGACACCTATAAGGCCATATTAATTAAATAAAATTATGTTTGCTATGAATTTGAATGATAATAATATCTCAAAAACATATGTGAAATAAGATAAATGTGGGGGAATTGAATTGAGAAAATTTGTAGACAAAAATAATATGTCTGAAGGTGAAATTAAGGACAGATCACTAAACAAACTAAACTATTATAAATTGCAGATGCGGTGTTTCCAAACAGCCATGGTGATGCTATCATCCATTTGGGTAATAAATTTAGATAAAATTAGTAACATTTATGTAGCAATATCGCAAAAAAAGCAGGATTTAGGGGTGTACATGGGCAGCAGACCACTTGACCAACATGCATGAGGCCTTGGGTTTGCTTCTCAGAACAGAAAAAAAGTGCATTTTAATTTTTATTATATTATTTTACTCATGTTGGCTAAATAAACATTTCAAAAAGGGGATTCAAATTTTTAATCAAATTAGATACTGCCATTAGTTGAACAATTATTTGCACTAATGTTTGGATTTTTCAGTAGTACTCATGTGTAACCACAAAGTTGGGCTCCTTTTCCCAAAGATGTTGTTAACAACTGGTCAAGGGTACAAGAATAACTACACAGAGTAATGTGACATAATCTGACACTACTTTAGAAACTAAAGGAATACCACACCAATAGGGAAATCTCAACAATGTTCCTGTTCAATAATGATAATGAAGAGGAATGAACATTAGATGCAGTCACTCTCAGAGAAAGAAGCAGGAAGACTGGGTGGAGAATACCAGGGCACACTAACTTCTCCTCGATGGAATTTACCCTTTCAGTAGCCTCCATGTAAACACCAGTTACATCATGGGTCCTAAATAAAGCTGGCACATAGATTGAGGTGGTCTCCATTTACATTATCTCCAAGTTCCTTTCTTGCGTTCCTCATCCCAGCTCTCTAGTGCTGTGCTCTTCATAGCCTTGCACAGTGTATAACTTACTTGGATATAGTATTTTCCTACTGGCATTTCATAAGGCTAAGGATGGATTCTGGAACAGAGTTAGATTTTTTCAGTCTAAATTCCTTGAATACCTTGGGCAAGATATTTGTCTGATCCAAACATTTTTACAGGAGACTGTACGCCTTTGTTACTGTCATGTAACACCATCACCATCTAGAAGGAAGACGGCTAGATGAATGCTTTGTAGGCATTCATCGAACAAATGTATTTCAGGATGTGAAACCTAATAGTCCAAGATTAGTAATTTTATGAATAATTTCCACTTGTGTAAATAAACTATTGTGGCATCATAATTTAATATGACATATGATAACTAGAGAATAATTCTATGCAACATAGTCAAGTTCACTAGTTATCTGGCTACTTTACAGGGAAATGTCAAGTCTTCCTTAGATTTTCATTCCTATGTATATTTTCACTATTAAGGCCTTAAATCTAAAATTGACTACAACTGCACAAAATGCATAAATTTTTCTTTTTGCTCTACAAAAATATTAAGAGGAAGACTTGAAATAGCTTCAGGAAGTCACGGTTTTATTAATATTATATTTTGACCACCTACTGGAATTTGCAGACAAAATTCCTTCAGTCTTATGACAATAACTCTGGTTGTGTAGAGATAAAAATACAGGGCCTCACATATGCTAGACACACACCCTATCAGTTATACTCCCAGACCCAAATTTCTCTATATGAAGAAGTTGGTTGCCCACAGCTTTTGCTTTTTTTCCTTTTCCTTGGTGGTATTCTGTTTTGTTTTGTTTTGTTTTATCAGAATTTACTTACTCTTGAAATTGTAAGTTTTCCATTTTGGCTGGTCATTTATTTTTATCTTTCTATTGAATGAAAGTGCAGACAGACAGACAGACAGACACACACACACACATTATTAAGTCTCAACCTACTCTTGTAACAATAAGGAAGCAGGGACTTGGAGAGATTAAGAGATTTGTCTATGATCACAAAGGCTGTTAGCTGTTTGGTACTTTATGCCTATATCAGTATCTCTCTAATGTTAGCCAACAGAGAATAAAACAACATTGATTTCATTGTTCTTTTAAAAAGCTAAGTTTTTTTTTCAAAAAATATCTAGAATTATTTATTTTTCTTCTGGTTTTAAAGACAAAAAAATAAGGTAATAGTTTAATTCTCTGTTCAACTAGTAAATTTCTTTATTTTGTTATCTTATTATTTAATTTCATTTTAGAGAGGGCCTAATTATGTAGTCCTGTCTGGCTTGGAAATCTCTATGTAGACCAGGATTGCCTGGAAATCACAGAGATATGCTTGCTTCTTGCTTCCCAAGTGCTGAGATTACAGGCATGCACCATCACACCTGATTTTGTTTTTGTTTTGTTTTTGTTTTTTTTTAAATTATTAAACAATTCTGGGAATGTCTATTACCCCAAATTCTTACTCACTCATTGTTTATATATTACTGTTGTATTAAATTTACCAAAATTGTAATGCAAAACCTTTCAGTTTGCTAATAACAAATCAAAGTAAGCAGTTAAAACATTTTTCTGAAAAATAAGCTTTTGGCATAACGAGTTAAATGGTAATTAGTAAGAAGTACCATTCATTATCTATAGTAGACACAACTGTAGCAATTTCTTTATAAATACTTTCAACTTCTTTCAAATTACAAGTGATAGTGTTTTTATATATTAATTTTTAAATATTTGGTATTAATTTTAAATTTTTTTCTTGTGTTTTTAAAAAATAGCTTATTATTTTTATTTTATGTGTATGAGTGTATTGTCTGTACACAAATTTAAAATTTTTAAACTTATGTTGGTTTTGATAACATGAAGTAAGGACACCTGTGTTGTGCAATGCCCATAGAGATCAGAAGAGGGCATCAGATCCCCTGGAACTGGAGATAGTGACAGTTGTTAGCCATCATGTGGGTTCTGGGAACAGAACCTAGGTCATCTGTAAGAGCAGTCAGTGCTCTTAACTGCTGAGCCATCTCACCAGCCCCCATGTGTGTGTTTTGCCTGCATATAAGTACACCCATGTCTTGCACTGCCAGAAGAGAATGTCAGAGCCCCTGGAACTACAGTTATGGATGGCTGTTAGCCACCATGTGGGTGCTGGGAATGGAACATGAGTCCTCTAGAAGAGCAGTGAGTGCTATTAACCACTGGGTCATTCCTCTAGCCCCAGGAAAATTCTTAGTATTAAAATGACAAAAAAATTTAAGGTTGCATACGTATGATTTATTTATGCACTGCCCATTACAATGACATTTTCACTGCTATAAATGTATTTTAGTTATTTATTTCCTATAAAATCTACAACCACCTGTCCAAATAGCTTAGACACAGGATATCATCTTATTTCTCTTCTTCTTGCATCAATAATGTTCACTCAGTGTCTGACTTACAGATTCCACATCTTTCAGTAACTGCTCATGCATTCCACTGATAACCTTCATTTTGATATTACTATCTTCTAACATGTAGTATCCTCATAAACGGCTTTATTGCTGATGTCAATCTAGTCTATTTTTTATTTCCATCGCTCCAAAATAATCTTCCTAGAAATAAATATCTGACTTTGTATTCTGTTGTTTAACATACTTCAATAGCCTTATACAATCTCTATGAATTATGACCCTGGCTATTTTTTTCTTCCTAAACTTGCTTGAAACCTTTGATCACATTGTTTCCTTCACTTGAAATGTTCTCAACAGAAGAATAAAATACTTTTATAGCTTTTAATATACATTCAATACAGATCATTTCTATGAAGCTTTTCTGTGCTAGTATCAACCTTACTGAGGTGGAAATATCTTCTTTTGTTATTTCACATTATAGCACCAATAATTAATTATTGCCTTTATTTGTTAGACAAACCCTGAAAATGTCTGTAAAAATAAGGAGCTGTTTGTCTTGCTATTTCCAACACTTGAAACAGTAGCACAGAGCATGTGTTTAGTATATGTGTGTTGAATAAGTATTCAAGTTTCCCTCTTCCATCAATCCTTCTCTGTATATCTGTTTAAAGCATGTTTTATTTGAATTTATAACTTTATTGGCTGTACTAGAAAAATCATCCATATTGGCACATAAACATAGAATATTATCCTCATCTCTTAATTGCTAAGTAATAAGAACAGGAATAGCTCTGTCAGGACATGTGTTAGGTCTTTGGTATCTTCACAGAGTAGATGAGAACACTCTGAAGTCATAACAGGACTAAAATCCTTGTGAAAATTATGTGAAAAGAAGAAATCAATCAACTTATAAAGTAATCTAGCTGACTTTCTCTCATAAGCATTTATATTTATACATATACACATATACATATTTTTGTGTCAGTAATTATAGCATGGTCACATATATACACATATTAAATAAAATTAATTATTTAATTTTATTTTATCCAAATGCTCCAATTTGCTGGGAAAAGTTGAAAATATAAGTACTTAAAACACCTGCAAAATTTAACATTTTCATACATTAGAAAAGAATGAAAAATTATGGAAAGGGTAAAAAATGGTAAAAAGTTTATAAAATTAGCTAGATTATATGAAATCATAAAAAAGAAAATCAGTAGAAGAGACAGACCTGTATATCTTTTCCTTGTGGAATCCACTTCTTCTGTGATCACATCACATAATGGACAGACATAGACAAAGGAGATGGGTATGAGTGGATATACTCAAAAGGTAAAAAGTGACACTGAAGGAAAGGACCCAGATTGTTCTGAGAAAGAATCCTGTGCACAGTCGTAGGGAAGATACAGAAATTCAATGCATAGCATAAAGAAAAGAAGATGCAAGAACTGACAAAAAGTAGTAAAGCTACTATAGGTTAGCAGAATAAGAAAAATAAAGTTAGTTCATAAAAAGAGGATTTAAAAAGTTTACAGTTATTTATTTACAGCCAATCTTGAACACTGATACTGAAAAAAAAATCTTTAGTAAAACCAATGTTATTTCTTTGCTCACATGTTTCAAAATATCAGTAAGTCAAATTAAAACCTGAGAAAATGCTTATGACTTTTAATTATCTGAGAAAGAAAATTAATTTCACCATAATTAAAAAGTGCAATAAAATTGTTCCTCCAAAAAGTTGTCACATTTCCAAAATCAACCAGTATATACATGAAAATAATTTGTCCATCAGACAAACACTTCATTAATTAACTTAAAAATAGTAGAAAGTTAAAATAAAAATTTCATAAAATAAACAATACAGTCTATTGCAAGAACATTAGTTGATATTAAAGCTTCAGTTTGTTATTGAAAATTAATATAGTCATTTAATTTAGATAAATTTCGTTTGATTATATTCCTTTATAATATCTATTTATGCCTAAAATTCTTATAAATACCACATTATAGATCACTACAGCTTCTATTAACATTAATTTGGGCAAATCTATTACCAACCAGAATACATGTGGCACATATTTTGGAAATAATACTTTTCCAATTGCTATTTGGGAAGTTAATTTTTTTTTTACCATGATTTGAAGTAAACAAAAAGATCCTGCTAAACTCTGTTACTGTTAGTACAACTGACACAGGTAAATAATACAGCACGAGTCAGAATCTCCTATTTCAATTATGTACTTATATCTGAATCAGACACCAAAATTCTTAAATACCACATTGTTTTGCAAAATCTGTATCATAGTTTTGAGTGACTTACAAAGAAATAAACATGCTGAAATACAATATGTTAGAATTGTAAGTACAGAGAGAATTACTTTCTATAACAAATTTTCTATTCATGGATAGCAAGAAAATGAAATGTTTCCATTATAATAAAATACAAGGAAGACCATTTTTGCCTAAGGAAAAGAAAGAAGTCTTAAAATTAATTACTGAGAACTAGAAACGGAATGACACATTTTGATTCATAACAATGTTTTTAGTATATTATTATATCTTCACCTATTCAAAATCAGATACTCATCACCACTGCATTCCAAACTAGAGGCTACTGATACTAATGAACACAAGTAAAAATCCCTTGTGCCCTTGTGAAATGTACTCATATGCATTAAAATACTATATGCCATATTTTCTTTTCCATTCCCAGCCCACCCATATCATAAAGAACATAATGCAGGAAAATGAGATACATTAATAACATAAGTCGATGCGGAACTCTATTACACATTGTCTATTCTTTGCATACAACATTTCCATAGATAAACATTAAGCATATTGCTAAAATGGTTTCATTACATGTTAAAAGTAAATTGGTGTGAATTGGATAAAACAATTGTTGACATACAGTACACCTCTATTAGAGCATTTTAATTTTGTGCAGAAAGTATGAACTGCACAAATGAAGGTTCATTTTCCTCCAAGGTTTTCCTGAAACTTGGATTAATTTATATACCATTGATAATTTTTTTCATATTATATAGCGAAAAAATAAAAATTCTTCTCAATTCATTCACTAATCTATTATGGTAAATAATGGAGGCACAGAGATTTCAAATTAACTTACCCAAGGTCACAAAACAAGTTCAATGGCAGAGTCAGTAAAGGAACAGAAGTTTCCTACATGATGCTATATGACCCAATAAAAGCATGTAATTAAAAATTCAAAACAAGGAAAAAATTTTAAAAAAACTTCTCATCATTAAACCTGAACTGGACATGTAATATGCACTTAATTAGAAACATTCTTTAGAAAGAACCATATAGCACAACTGGTCAAGCAATCCAGAAACACCTTCATTTTTATAAGTGATAGCTCAGCGCCTACATTCTTAGAGCCAACAAAATTTTAAGATTCAGACAATAACACAAAATTTATATTGTTTGTAAAGAAAATGTAAAGAATATATTGTGACCGTGATTTCACTACTGACGAGATTGTTCATTAAATCACTTTCCATTATTTACGTGACTAAGATGCAGTAGTAAGTAGGTCAAACAGCATCTATGAAAATATAACTATAACACACAGACAGGCAAATCCTAAAACCTCCACATATAATTACACTTACACTAACTTTTTGGATGACTTTCTTACTTTCCTTATGGTCAAAATCTTATTGTGTAGCATACATTAAACAGCCTTCATTTAAAAAGAAATAAAGACAGTGAGTTCATTGTAGCAATCATGTCTTACATCAATGATAATAAACTATAAGCACCTGTTTTTCATACAATATTATAATGAACTGAACCTTAAAGGAAGCTACTTCTCAACTGGCAAGATTCCCATGGCCTCATATCCATGCACATATAAATAGGACTAATCAGATTTAGTGGCTTATAAACAAAAGGAAAGGGAAAGGCAAAAAAGACATGAAGTAGCCAGGTGTGGTGACACAAACCTTTAATCACAACACTCAAGAGGCAGAGGCAGGGGGATCTCTATGAGATACGGGCCAGTAGGTCTAAATAATGAGTTCCAGGCTAGCTTGGGCTACAAGGAAACCAAAAAATTACATGAAATTCAGAGAGGGTGTGATGAAAAGGGAGGTGAGGGTAGATATGATTATATTTAATTGTATACATGTATGAACTTCTCAAAAGTAAGACTTTAACATAGTAGCTAATGCTATAGTTAGTAAAAGTCTAAGTTGTTAGTTTGAATGTTTTTTTAATTTATAAAAATATTCTATGGTACCCAAGTACAGCATTTCATTACCTAGATTTTACAAAAAAGAAAATATCCCACAAACTTATTTCTCAGATAAAATGTAGCAAATTAAAGGCACTGAGATGGTTTCAGAGTAATTATAATAAAAGTAGGTTACTCAACCAAATATTTTCTTATATGCATAACACAACTGACACATAGAAATTAACAAATCAAAACAAATAATCCTCTTATGAATAGTATTAATTAATCATTGGACATATTAGAAGTCATTTAAATGATATTTTCAGATAAACTGAGCCATTTAAATCTAAGAGGTTGTCACGTAAAAATATGTGAAACTGCAGTAGCGCCTAACACTCCTTAAACCTAAGGAACTCACTTTTAGATGCTCAGCATTTTAACAATGTGGTAAGTACAACAGGGAGCTAAAATATTTTATGTAGAAATATACTATTTTCTCATGGACAGTTCTATTTACTGTAAGCACAAATAAACTCACAAAGCAAAAATAAATTCAACAGTTTAACATTTGTTTTCAGCATTTAATAGCACTGGTTGTATCATCAAAGATAATATAATATTCTTGTTTGCAGTAAAATTGCTCACTGAAAGAATAAAATATACATTATCCATGAATATTCATCTGCGAGGGCCTAGGTTCAGTACTAAATAAAAAGCTTTATCAGTACTAAGGCCATAACAAAATCTAATGCATATTCTTCATGACGAAGATGCAAGAGATTAAACATTACCCATTAATTCTGAGGTTTAAAGTTAGGATTAGAATTTTTATATTTTAAACTCATATGAAAGAGATTTAACATGATAAAAAAAACACTGTCATACTTTCAAGTGTTTTCAGTTATATAGCTATCAGTTAAATCAGAAACTGAAGTAAACCATTCCTCTTGATGACAACCTTTAAGCCATCTTCAGAAATGTATATTAAACCTCACGCACCCATGGTTCAGGGACTGCTGTGGCAGAAGGGACAGAAAGATTGTAAGAGTTAGGGTTAGTGCATGAACATAAGGAAACAGAGGCTTTCAGGCCACTGGGAACTTGCTCATATGAACTTGCTACAATGGTGAGAGCATGCGCAAGACCTATGCTGACTCAATCAGACAAAAATCCAGCATAAAACTGGGGAAATGGGTAGCAGGCCCCAAACCTAGCTGAAGAACTATTGGTAACTGAATACTGTAGGGTGAAGAAGAGTAGGTTTTCTTTAACATGGTGACTAAATAGACTGACTCAACTCCAGTGGAGAACTTGCACCGAGGGACATCTGGGTACGTTGCTTTGGTGAATAGGACTTAACATTATGACAGACTGCATGAAACCCTTGGGAGAGAGGGGTGGCGGGGGAGGGTGCAGATGGGGGAGAGGATCCAAATTTGATTAAGATCTATTAAATGAAATGCACAAAATCTCAATAAAAATATTTTTAAGAAAGCAAGTACCATTACAAAGTCATCCAAATATTCAGCTCATTTGTTTTTCTTTATAGCACACAAACCAGTAATTTGGTCCTAAAGTAAATGCCACATTTATTGTTAACATACTTCCTATAAATGGCAAAATTCCCAAGCCTGGCAATTATTCTTGTACAGACTTTCATAGAAGAGCAACTGAAATAAAAACAACACGATTATTGATAGGCTCCAAACTTTCCATCTCAGGTTTAGGTTCAAAGCCTAACTTTTTCTGTCACACTTTACCACAATAAATGTTGATAAGGAAAATTTGATATTCATAAAATGTGATTTCTTAAAGTTTAGTATGTAAAGTATGTCTTGGGCATTGAATATAACCAATAGACTATAAATATCTTAATTCTACCTAATAAATTACTCCAAGAGCATCGTCCATAAAGTTCAGAATTGCAAAGTTTCTGTCTAAATGTTATTATTATTTTCCTTCCATTTTATGGCTCCAAAGCCTCAATAATTTAAAATATTCTTTGTGCTTCTTTTTTATCTTTTAAAAATACATAAAAGTTTTGGTACATAAAAATTTAACATTTATTTTCTTTCCTTAGTATATTGCATAATTTACTCATTTAATTTAGGGTTTGGATTTAGAGGATCAATTATCAGAGCATACAGCAAAACCCACAATTGCCAAAACCTAAAATTCTATTATTTAAATTATGACATAAACATACTCCAATTAATTTACTCTACTGCATACAAAGGTTATGTTCAATTAAAGGACTTAGGCAATGTATACATGGTATATGTGAGAATAAACTAAAAGTATTTAAATTAGATCTTTGAAATTTTCTGTTTGTGAGATTTCCAAGCATTGCACTCTATCATAATTTAACATAGAAACATAGATCTATATGGCCACAATCCTATCCACATAGACATGATAGCAAAGAAGATAAATAGTGGTTTATGAGCGAGGATAATCCATATAAAACAATATAGCAAGGAGAATTTATGATTTATTTACTACTTATTTATTTTGCAGTGCTATGGATCTAACACAGGGCCTTACTCATCTCAAAGAAGAGCTCTACCACTAAACTACATTCTCAGTCTGAGAGATGTTTTTAAGGGATAAATTTTGGTTCTGTTTTTTTTTTTTTTTTTTTTTGAGGCAGCATCTTCTTGTAGCACCAGCTGATCTAGAAATCACTATACTGAGCAGCTGATCCTGATCTCACAAAAATCAGTCTGCCTCTGCCTCCTGAGTGTTCTGCGTGTGCTATCACACCCAGCGTAAGGAATAATTTTTGTCATATAAATCATACATTAATTTAAATTTCTATTTTAAAAATTTAAACATATTAAGCAGTATTTGTCAAATAAACTGATATTTCTGTGAAGCTTTAAAAACATAAAATCCTTTCATTTTGCAATTCTATAAATATACTGAATTCTTAATATGAATTCTAGTTTATTTTAATATATTTTCCATGTCCTGACATTGACTTTGCCATCTTTCCTTGCACTTCAGACACATATGTAATAAGCTTTCTTTCAAAGTACTCTGTTCTTCCTTGTTAACAGCCTTTTCACAATTGGAATGACTAAATAATTAGTGTAATTGTCATTTTAGTTTAAGGATCTTTACCAGATGCAGAGCCTAGGAGGACAATGGCTCTGTCTTGTGGACTCAGAAAATTCAATGCCAACTTCGTTCTTTGGGGTAAAGTAGGATGACAGGAATACTTGTTAATGAATTTTTGTAAAATTTATACATTGATGCATTTTAAACTAAAGGTTTTAGAACTCTAAGATAAAATTATTTAGCATATAAAAATAGACTAATATTGTTACTATAGACAGTCATTTTAAATAATGATATAATTAGTAAAACATTCAAATTTTAATGTACACTCATCTAATTACAAAATAAAATACTAATTATTTGATTTCTATTTTTCATTTTTTTCTTCTATTCCTCCTTAAAACAGAAAACTTTATTTTATTTTTTACCATGTAGTCAATCAACTCTTTGCCCCCAAAAAAGTAAAAGAAAGGAAAACAAAAACATTTCAATTAATTGTTAGAATGAATGGTTCTAGAGACTCTTACTGAATTCACAAATTAGGCCTTCCCTTTTCTTTCTGGTTGTGGACAGTAATTTTTGGCTCTCGAAGTTACAAATAAATCAATCAAACTATCTCAATATCCTTTATAGCGTAAAAATAAGAATGGACTAGAAAGACAAATTAAGGAATGTTTATATTGTCTTTCTACAGTTGCGTTCAGAAACACAAGTATTCACTTCTCCATTAAGTTCCCACCAGTTACATATGGCAGATGTTCATATGTGTTTCAGTCATTGTTCCTTTAAAAGATTAATCTTATAAAGAGAATTAACTTAATCAACAAATCGTAGTTAAGTATTTATCACTCTAGTCTACATGGGATCCACACACTGTAAAGTTCACACCAAAAGGAGAAAAATGAGGTGCAAGGTCACACACACCTACATAGCATGAAATGCAGTGTTTAGAGTGCCATGCTTTCATGTGGTTCCAAACCCTGACAAACCTGGCTCAGATTGGTGTTTCTTTTTCGGTAATGGTTTGTCATCATTTATTGTACCATTCACCTTTTTCTGCTGGTCTTCCCATGTAACTTCTAGTACAAATAAAAAAAAAGAAGTAATCAGAGCTTGTCAGAACCATTAGAATAAACAGCACAGCAAGAACCTAAAAATACTTTTGAGGGGGTTATTTTAAAGATATTTTTCCTAAATTCTTAAACATATTATGTAATGTCTTAACATTTTAAATATAGGAATGCCATATTATTTGATTTGTTTTTATGGGTCTCAAGATCTAAAACATTAAATTATACTTTGTTAAGCTTTTAAATCTATTTTCAACAAAATGAATCCATCCAAAGTATGAAGAAAATAATTAAGGACAATTAAAATGGCTAGGTATAACAGTCTTCCCTTTGTTGATATTAAACAATGTGAATTTATTTTAAGAGTAAATACTTATTAAGAATTATTTTATTGTGGCAAAATGAAATGCTTATATGCAATTTTAGAGAAGTTCATACACACTGAGAGAAAATTTATTTCAATATGTAATCAATATGTAATAAAATGGCATTTATTTTGTTACTATATCAAGTGAGAATGAAATTCATATCCTATAAAATATTTCAACCAAACCTTAATAAAGGAAGACAAAAGTATAATAGTTTGGTATCATGAATGTGAGTTACTTGGCATATCTAAGATTTTCCATTAAATCAACAAATAAATATTCAGCATTTACTAAAACTTAAGCATATATATAAGTACTGAGGCCCTAACAGCAAACAAAATAGGCAAGATTCATATTCTCATTAAGATTATATTTTAGTGGTAAAGAGCTTATGAAGATAAACATGCAAAACACACTGTGACTTTATGATACATGCTAAAAAGACAAGCATAAAATAGATAAAACATCCAAAGGATGGTAAAATTTTAGATAGTGCAGTCATGTAAGTCCTCTGTAAGAAGGCAATTTTTGAATAAAGAACTTCAGAAATTCAGGCTGTTACTTGGGGACAGGAGTTTACAGGCAGGAATATTCAAGCGTAAATCCTGAGTGGAATTATGTCTGACTTATTCCTGAAAAGTACGGAGGTCTCTGTGGATGGAACAGAGTGGACAATGGACAATGGACACAGCAGAAGTAGAAGAGGTAAAGAGATAGAAGAGATAGGAAGACAGAGCCTTGCTGGTCACACACTATAAGATTCACTGCTCACCATTCATTTCTAATCTGACACTAGCTCTTAGAAAAAATCCTGTCACTTGCCTACTTTTAAACATTTTTCCTTCCTCCCTTCCTCCTTCCTTCCCTCCCTCCCTTCCTTCCTTCTTTCCTCCCTTCCTCTTTCCTTCTTTTTCTCTCCTTTTTCTTTCCTTAGTTTCCCTTCCTTCCTTCTTGCTTTCTTTGTGTAAGTCAGACAACAACTTGCAAGACTTGGTTTTCTTTTCACTATGGGTTTCGGAGATTCAACTCTGGTTGTCAGACTTTGTGGTAAGAGCCTTTACCTACTGAGCCATCTCATAGGCCCACTTGCTTTCTTTATAGTCACATAATTCTTATGGCAAGTAGATCATTATCATGTACAGTTTTTTTTGGTCTTTTTGAGACAGGATCTCCCTGTAGCTCTAGCTGGCCTGGAACTCACTATGTAAACCAGGCTGGCCTCAAACTCACATTGATCTGCCTATCCCTGCCTCCCAAGTGCTGTGATTAAAGGCGTGCGCCACCGCGCCCAGCTACTGTGTACATTTTAATCCCAATAAAGTTTCACTATGCATGTAGTGGTATGCTCTGGTACTTCACCTTTTACCCTGAAAGAATAGTAAGACATTTTATAAGAGTAAGCGAGATAAAACATTACTGGAAGATAAAATCATTGTTAAAGATGGAAAATATTTATACTCTAACATCTAATGTAGGTGATTTTAACATATTACTTTTTTGATTCCTTGTACTATTACTAACATTTGGAGTTATTGTTTTAGTTGAAAATAAAGTGACTGACAGAAGAGATGCTGAGTTATGCCACTAGACCTGAAACACTATCACTATTAACTAGGGGTATGCTTTCAGCAAGATGGTTCATAAGTCTACCTGTGGATTTATTATTGCAGATGAGAAAAGGCTGGTCATGAAAAGTCTGTAATGTTATTTCAGCTCTAAAATTACAAATGCTTTTGCTTCTTGCAATTATAGATTAATTATTCAAATTAGATTTTGTAGAAGAGTACCTAAAATAGAAGTGATGAAATTGAGGTATTGAGAGTTCCAATTTCCCACAAGTTCAAAAACAGTAGTTATTATTAAATTCTATATTGAAACTTTGTCCATTCAAATCCTAAAAAAGAAGAGAACTGACAATATGCTTACTACTAAAAAAAGAGGTACTTATAGTTATTTCTCTTTTGAAATTAAGTCCATAAAACTAAAATAAAACATTTAAAATAATTAAAAATAAATTGGCTTGCTATCAGGAATATGAATTCTGAGCATCAGCTTTCTAAAGAGATTTTTAATTAAAATATCTTCATATTGACTGTTGAAAATAAAAATTTTAATTTTAAATTATTTCAGAATTAAAATTTAGGTAGAGAATAGCAAGCATACCAAACACTTACTACCAAAAGTAAAGAAGGAAATATCAGAAATGCATAACGTAATGTGTTTCAGTATTACTTGAATGAATATGTCAGTGTGCTCTGATGAAAACTGGGAATCATTTGAGTGGGTAAAAGGTTTTTCTAGTAAAATTTTTGTTTTTGCTCAGAATCTTATTCAACATTTAAATATTTCATTGATTAAATTTTCAGTTGTGAACTTATGTTTTAAAACATGATGATTAAATTATCATGTAGCTAAAATATGAATAATTTTGAGGTATGAAATTACTAAATCACTGGAAAGGCACACCTTTTTAAAAAGTTTTTAATTGAATTTTTGCAAATTTCATACAATATCGTTTTATCATATATAGACCCCCTCCCCTCTCTACAACCCTACCACCCCACAACTGATTTTATGTATTCCATTATACACACATATAATGATATATATAACATATATATTTTTTATAATATATATATATATATATTTTTTTTTAAGGCCTCTCGAGTCAAACTTGTGTCCCCAAGTGTCCTTTGGTGTGGGTATATCCACTGGAACCTGGTTAACCTACCCAAAGAAACACCCTTGAAGAAGACTGACACTCTCCCCCTCCGGGCAGCTGTCTGCTGCTAATTGTTCCTCGGGTAGGGTTGGGGTTTCCTATCCGCTTTCCCACTTCTATGCTGGGTTTTGTCTGACTTGAGTCTATGTGAGACTTGTGCATGCTCTCACTAATGCTATGAGTTTATGTGAGTAAGTGCCCTGCTAAGACAGAACTTTGAGTCAAAGTTTCAAAATGTGTGTTCTTTCACTGTACCAAATCACCTCCCTAAGATTAATCTACTGTCAACAGCAAAGAGAAGGTGACTTTACAATTATATTTAGAAAGTCAACAATAAGGTGGCCTTGAACAATAGCTAGGGTTCCAGAAAGTTATGAAACAGAAAGGACTTCTTTCCTAAACCTAATTAGTTATTTGAGGATTTGGAAGTATAGAAGAAATAAAATGAGAAAAGGAGACAAAAAGTGAAATAAGAGGAAAGGAGGAAAGTCTTCTGAAAGAAAGAAAGAAAGAAAGAAAGAAAGAAAGAAAGAAAGAAAGAAAGAAAGAAGGGAGGGAGGGAGGGAGGAAGGAAGGGAGGGAGGAAAAGAAAGGGTAAGAAATTTAGAAAATACATGTTTCCAGTGCTTAATGCCAAAATTGATTGATTGAAGTTTGGAAACCATGAACTAGGAGAAGAAATCTTAGACACACATCTTCTTCTTTATGGTAGCCTCTGCTCTCCCTTAGGCCCTCAGATATTAGACTGAAATGCCCCAAATCTTTATATGCCTTCAGCACCTTGTCTTCCAAGTCCAGCCAGCTTACTGTGTCCAAACTACTTTTCCACAAAAATAGATGTTTTTGATTACCCGAAGCACATTATAAAAATCCTTGATATTTTAGAGTATACTCTCATGTTAACTTTGGATATATGGTCACTAATCTACGTTGGAAAGGAATGAGGTATTCAGGAATAACCAACAGCTCCATTATAAAATCCATTCCCATGTAGGTATCGGTCATGTTTGGAAATTAAGACATTGTTACTGATATTTCCCTTATATTAAAAGCATTAATGAGAAAACAGACAGCAAAAGAACAACAACAAAAAAAGCAGGGCAGGATGATGTACACTTTCAATCCCAGCACTAAAGAAGCAGAGACAGGAGGATCTGTGTGAGAGTAAGGCCAGCTTTATCTACATAGTGAGCTCTGGGGCTATAGGAAAGCCCTAATTCAAAAGGGGAAAAAAAAAGAAAGAAAAGGAAGAAAAAGGTAAGAACAAACATCCTCTTCTAGGTTTTGTCAGTCTAAATATCACCAGGTTACTAGAAATTATACAGAAACATCCATTACAAGAATTTCAAAGCTACTTTACTTGTTTCCTTTGTAACATGCTTTTTTTTTACTAAATGGTTGTTCTTTCCCTCTTTCCTCCCTCTCTTTCTTTATTTCCTTCTTCCCTCTCTCTATCCTTTCTTATTGGATTATCCAATTTTGAAATAATATAGAGGGCCATACATTGGAAAACACCTTAAAGAAACAATGTTTTTCTATCAAATTCATTGCACAGTTTATGGGATAAGACTTTATAAAAAGGTAAGAAACATAATCATAATAGTAATAGCCAATTAAGCTGTATGTTCTAGTTTTCCAAAGCAAAGCAATATTATCAAACAATAATAATAAGAAAATAATGGGAAACAAAAATATTTGAAACACTAGAATTTATCAACCAAATCTCGAAAAGCACATGTTTTCAGTTAAAATTCAATGGAATATTTTATTTTGCACCAGAGGAAATTGAGGCCCAGAGAAATTAAAAGAATTACCAAAGTTAATAAAATCTTAGAAGGAAAAATAAGCTGAACACTTAAGAATCTAACCTACAATGAACACTTTCAGCACTAGGAAACTGGAAATGACCCAGAGGACTGAACAATTATCTGACTGTAACAAAAGTGTCCTAAAGCTCCATATATTAATTTTTAAGTGTGTATCTAAGCATTCAATGACTGTATTAGCATATCATAAAATAAATTATGTTGTAACCAAATCTACTCATTTCAACTCATAATGTTTCTTAGTCAAGTTAATTAATAAATAATAGCACCAATATTGCTAATTTCTTAAAGAACTGCAATCTATATATGTATATTCTGAATAGTTGATTCAGGAAGGTGGTCATAATCAAAATTAGCTTTAAAATTTAAATTTACATTTTCAAAGTGTCCAAGATTGATAACAGTTAACACTAATATAGTTCTTACTATGTGATATGAATTATTCAAGGCAATTTGAATGTCCCAAATTATATAAAAACTAAATTTTAGTTTATATAAAATTTATATTATAAAATTTTAATTATATATTAC
>NW_008354281.1:6181038-6215765 GCF_000622305.1 Nannospalax galili
AATAGTGAATCTATGAGGGAAACAATGTTACATAGACAAGCAGAACTTGGACAATACAGAGAGTCTAAATACTGCTATTATTATTGTTGAAAATAAATAATTATCCTAAAAAATTCTGCTATTTTATCTGTAAGAAAAGGCAGCTTTAAAATCTGTGTTTCTAAATGTACTAGTGTAGCCACAGAGCACTGATAAGTATCTCAGTAAACTACAGGAAGATGGTCTCAGATCTCTACCCAGCAAAGCAGTAGACTTAGATTGCTTCATGTACACTAGTCTCCTGACTTCTCCCTTCAGCTCTAGATTTTAATTTCTTTTCTCTCCTTTACAGTCACACTTTCAAAGATACCTGAACTCATGGCTACTATTTCTCTCCTCTTCTTTTGACTCCACTAATCCTGCTACACCACCAAAACTCCTCTAGAAGGCAATCCTGCTTGCTAAATCTAGTGACTGTTTCACATTCTTGTTAAGTTCCTCCTTCAATTGATTTCTTAACTTAATTCAAAGGTACACTATTCCATAGTTTAGGGCAGGGTTAGATTAGCATCCATCTCATCTTTGGAATTTTCTCTGGCATATAAATATGCTTTAACTAATTTAAAAACAACACACCACCTTCTACTTACTCATTACTATTACTAAAAGTTTAAATATGAAGAACAAATACAAAGCTACACAACACAACAAAATGCAAAGTTAAATAACTAAACCTCAACTAAATTATTTTTGTTCAAAAAAGCAAAAGATCCAAAGATTAAATAAAAATGAGAGATCACATAGAAAATAGTCAAAGTTCTCATTTTTAAAACATTTACACAAAAATTCAATAAAAAATATAAAAATCTATCCATTAATTTCCCATTAGGCTTAGTTGTATCATATACAGGACTGCTATTAGTAATAGAAGTAATTTTCACGTGTGATAAAAATAGATTTATAATGAGTATAAGTAATATGAAGTCCCAATAATGACTGTCAATAGGAACTTTTACAAATAGGAACAAAGGAAATAACAGGAAAGCAGAACAGTCAAGATATAAAAGATTCGACAGTATTTTAGTTTAGGGAAAGGTCCAAGTAACAAAAGAAACTAGGAAGAAGGAATAAGCCATGATAGCTGAAAGTCTTTAACACAGTGATTAGATTACACTAATAGGAGTAGATTACATCGTGACATATTTTAATGTACTCTAACCCAAACGGCAGTAAAAGTGCTTACAATGTTTCCGGCCCTAATAACTGAGTTAACACTTAGAAAGATATATTTACTCTTTGAGATCATAGAATCACATTTAATACATATCAAAATTTTAAGCAACAAATCATAGATATAAATAAATAAAAATGAAAAAATACATAAACACATGTTGAGAGTTCATTAAAATCTTTATAGGGATTATTCATATTATATGTGACTTAATTTTATTTATATATTTATATTACTTTTACCTTTATAATCATATCATAATATAATTATAAATTTAAATGACAAATTATAACTTACAATACTGTAAATATTAGTTATGAAAGAGGAAGATAGAGAAGAATATATTAAAGATTAAAGATCATTTTGACTGAGTTACTAAAGCACAAAACGACTCATATCTTAATTTAGTCAAATATCAAAGATCAAATATTATGTTATAGAAAAGATTGCTAATTTTCTGTATATTTAAAATGCAGACATTATAAATCAATATGGGTAGTGAGTGTGATTATCACTTACTCTAAAATATACCCACTTCTGCTCCTTTGAATTCTGTTGTGATGTTATAGAATTAAGCCAGTTTTAATTTGAACACTGAATCTAAACATTAAAAATCAATCAGCTTTTTGATTTATTCAGCAATATATTAATTCATATATATATAACTGCAATTCCACAGATATAGTTTTAATTCATTATGTGCTTGCTATTGTTGAGCTCATAATTGTTTGACTTTGTCTACCACAAAATATTTAGTTTCATTTTTTAAATAATTTCTAAATTGAAAATTATCTGTTGCATCTTCCTAAATGCATAACATAGCACTATTTTTCTTCAGAATTTTGCCACTTAATGTGATCACCAAGCAAATCTTCCCAATTTTACTGCCAAGTCTATGAAACAGAATTGTATTAAGATCAATGAAGCATTTTAGTGTGTGTGTGTGTGTGTGTGTGTGTGTGTGTGTGTGTGTGTGTGTGTTGTATACACTTGGGATTGAGCCCAGGGCCTTGTACATGCCAGGCAAGTGCTGTGCCACTGAGCTGCAACACCAGCCTAAAGTCAGTATTTCACAGATGGATTATTTCCTATTTATAAATAAATGTAAACAGATGTTTTAGATATTGGATGACTTAAATTGAGACTAAGACTTTTAATGATACCTCCTTAATTTAAAGAAGTATATTCATGCACATGACAAATGTCAATACAGAATGTCTAATATACAGAAAAGTATCAGCTTCATTCAGACTTGCCTTTTTTCCCATTATTAGGTGGGCTTGGTGTTTCTTCCCCGTTGTCTTTGTAACATTGAAACCAGACAACAATAATTAATAATTATGGTCATTAACAACTCAAATAAAAAGATGAAATCACACACTACAGAAATAAATTCATGCATTAAACATAATACTCCACACTGACAGACACAAAGGTAAAGTATGTTTCCCATTCTTTAGGAAAAGTAGTAAAAGCAGTCATAAGAAAAGTCATTTTATATTACAGCTATGCCTTTTTGCTATTATACTAACTGATGCAATTTACTAATTACACGAGAATGAGACATAGATGAAAACCTGGTTTAATAAATGCACTTCTTTATGTTAACAGAGTTAAAACAAAGGTGATACTATGGCTGAAATTCTCAAATTCCTGTTATCTTAAAAACTGCTATGGAAACCAATTCTTGAAATGCAAAAGGTTTCAGTGTCTGTACGAACTAGTACGAGATGCAGAAGAGTAGGTGAATAGAAACATTAGCTCCTCGGCTAAATGAAAAATGGAAATTACAATAGTCCATTAAAATGTTAATTCTGCAGCATCCAGGAAAAGGGAAGGCATTTGAAATTCTGGTGCTGGGAACACTAGGTATTCACATGGGATCCAGTCGTGCTTCCTGTGACCAAGGAACTAAGAGTGCCTTATTTCCATTATTAGATATATTCTAGTAATTTTTCTCAACTGTGAAACACTAGACAGTTACTGGTAATTAGCATTGCAACCTCAGATGATTTAAGTATAAATCTATATATTCTAATCAGAGAATGCATCCAGAAACTTATATTTCAGACATAATAAATGCAAGGGCACTTCTTTCTTACAATAATAAAACGAGGGAAAAGAGCACATATAGTACACTTTGAAATGCATATATAAAAGATCAGTTAAACATTCAGAAAATAGATTGTTATTCTGCAGTGTTCACAGGAAGTTAAATTTTAAGACCACTTAGAGGAGACTAGGATTTAATTCTGAGTTTCATATAAAAATAGTGAAAATTCAATACAGTTATATACATTGGTAAGTACAGAATATTTTAATTTTTATTTTTATTTTGTTTTATTTTATTTTGTCTTTTTTTGAGACAGGGTCTCCCTGTAACCCCAGCTGTCCTGGAACTCACTATATAGACCAGGCTGGCCCTGAACTCACAGAGATCCGCCTGCCTCTGCCTCCCAAGTGCTGGGACTACAGGCGTGCGCCATCACACCCAGCTAAATATTTTACATTTTAATATACTTCAAGGAACACTAAAATAAAAAGGCAAAAATATGAAATATAATTGTAATGTGGGTACAGAGAGAAGAAATGAAAGCTGGCAATGCCCCTTACAACGAAGGTGCCACAGAGGGGGACGATGGTCATGAATGTTAGAATGATATTGAGCTAACAAAGAAGAGGAACCTAGATGAAGTTCCTAGTCAGGAAATGTTATAGTGGGAAACGACATATTCTCCTAAATGTTAAAGGAATCCAATGCATTCTGCCCTGTATTCCTATTAATTTACCTCTACTGCTTTTGAAGTCCTAAGACAAGGAGCTAGAACTCCCTTTACTCAGAGTGACACATGGTATAATAGTGTTTTCTGACATTTATTCAATAAATATTTTGGGTTAAAAGGTAAATAAACAATATAAATGAACGAGCTGAGGTAAACAATAGGAATATATATCTAGGTCAGAGGTATTGTCAATAATTCTAGTTTGTTTTAATTATTAAGGAGAATATTCAAACAGTTTGGCAAATTAAATATTCTGACAAGTTGCCTAGATAGACTTTTATACTATTTCTTCATTAGTAAAATTAGTTGATTTATATTAAAATCAGCAGAACCCAAAATCTTATGTGAAATTAAAAAGTTATAAGATATTAACTCATATGGCACACAGTCAGACAGACCTTCCTTGACCTCTTCTCCCTGCTTTTCTATCCCCTCCTCTTCCACGTGCCCAATTTCTTCATTAACTTCTGTATTTGCAGAAGTAAAAGTAAAGAAAAAGATAAGACCAGGGGGTGTGGTTGTTACTTTTAAGTGAAAAACAAAACAAAAAAAAGAGGGTGATTATAAAGAGATACATAGATTATTTTAAATGGGTTTCTGATATGTTATCTAAAAGCAAATGTTTACTGTTAATGAATTATTACATTATCTGTGAGGGTATGATTTGTAAAGTAGAAACTGTGATCCCGGGTCTGGAGAGATGGCTCAGCAGTTAAGAGCATCAGCTGCTCTTGCAAAGAACCCACATGGTGCCTAACAGCTGTTCATAACTCCAGTTCCGGGGATCTGATGCCCTCTTCTGACCTCTGCAGGCACTGCACGACACAGGTGCATTTACAGGTGCACTTTTCTTTAAAAAGAAAAAAGAAAATGATTCCTAAAAGATCTGAAATTTGTTGGTAATAAGTAGACAAAATTCCCTGCCTTTAAAGTAGATGTATTATTAGAAAAATATTAACTTTCTTCTAGAGAAATAAAAATGTCATTATAAACTCTAAATTTTACCAAACAGAAATACATCCAAGCCAGGATTGAAGAAAATAATAATAATGTCTTACAGTTGAGTCTATTGCATTTTTTGTATTATTCTTATTTTGTTGGTTTTCAGCAAAGAGAATATAAAAAATACATAACCACATTCAAGATCAAAATATATAGTGTTTTAAATTAATTTAAGTAATAGAGAATATAAAATAATTACTCAAAACAATAAAAAGTTAAATTAGGACTTGCTCATTGTTTTTTACCTGTTAAACATAAAAGAGATATCTCAATATTATGGTGCTAAAATGCCATTAAATTAAAAGTTCTGAAATAACTGTTTAAAAGACAGTTCGAACATAATTGACTTGGAATGCTACTTGACAATTCGTTTTGGCTTATTACATCTTTTAGTTAGTGACTGAAAACCTATAAAAGTTATCAAATATATATTTTTAAAGTTAAAAATTTACAGAATCATATATCTTTGAAGTTTGTATATTGACATTTATGAAAATGCTACTAAAATCATTCATACCATTAAGAAATATAAAGCAAACAAAGCCCGTTCTGTTTAGCACTGAAAAGGATAAGGAGGGTTCAGGCTATCCTTTCTTCTAAGATATAAAAAAATGGAAAATCACAATTAGAGACATTAAAGAAAATTGTTAATAGTTTTAATGGACTTTGTAGGTTAAAAAAAAAAAAACCCGAATACTAAATAGTGCTTTTTTAAGCCTCCTTGAACCTTTATCAAACCTGACTTTTCTTTTAGCACTAAGTTCTTCCATATTTAGCACTGCAAAGAATGGAGCTATTCATACCTCAATAAATAATTGCCATGAAATATTTTAAAATTGGAGCTTTAAAAAAGTGATTGTTTTTTAATTTATACACCAAAAATGATGTTGAAGGTCCATCTTAAAAAATTTTGAGAACACAAAAAGTTCTATAAATACTACTGAACTTTCCTTATGGAAAGTAATTTACAGTAGAAGCTTTTAGTCTTAAATAATTGAGAACTACAAAAACTCTGCTGAAATCTATCCAACAGCACGAGGCCATTAGCCACAATAACACTTTGTTATTCAAAATTATGGTACATAAGACGCAGAAAGAACTACAAAACAGAAGCTAATAATCATTCAGTCACAACTAACAAGAGCACAACTTTTATCACCAAGTTATGTGAGACAATAAAAGTATTGTGCTCAATGCAGTGCAGGTAGAAGTTTGCTACAATACATTACAGAAATAACAGTTTTACTATAAATATATAAAGAATTATAAGCTTTTTAATGGCACTTTATATACTGTTTGAGGCAGCATTTAAGTTTTTAAGTAAATGCTTCATTTTTCAATTTAGAAATATTTCTTCTAGCTCCACAATATGCCCATCATTAGCCTATGTGCTAGAGATTCATCAGTAAATGACAGAGTCAACAATTTCAGAATTTTATAACTAGCAGATTTTTTTATTGTTCTAATGAAAGCATGATAGTCCACATACCACAACTCAGTATTTTGTCATAAGGCACAACACACCGATTGATAATAAAACTACATATTATTTATCCAGGATATAGTCTAAGCAGTCTTGCTACAGCATTAAAAATGATACAGGAAGTACAAGCCACAATCACTATATAAGTCAACAACTTTCTTTATAGAAAGTCAAATTTAGTCATTAAAAATCATCATTAATGATAAAACATATGATGATACATATAACTAGACTATGTGAACATCCTTGATAGCATAAACACAGACTGCAATTAATATCTCTGGCTACAGTCTCACTCAAAACCTAGAATTTTGGTGAAAACGCAAATGAAATCTTTTGTAAACGCAAATATTATATACTTATTTAAAAGACGTTAAACTCTTTGCATTCTTACTTGAATCAAAGAAATTTAAATCTTTGGTGTTATTTCAAGGAAAATAAAAGTTGAATACCTTATCAGAGACTAGAAAATGAAATAATTTTACTGTACGTAACACCATACAAATCAAGGGACATCAATTGCAGTTGGGTTTATTTTTGCCTACACAGCCCCCCAAAAAGGCTTTCAGCACAAAACAAACCCTCATTTATGTACAGACCTTCATAAGGTTCTATCTCCTTGACTCCATTGTCTAGGAAAAACAAAATAAAAAGAAAACAACGAAAACAAAAAAGAAGGACCAAAGCATAAGGGTTAAAAACAATAGAAATATTCAAAGTTGCAGAATATATCATCTATCAAAGAAAACTTAAATGGTGATTTGGATATATATATAGCTTTGCAAAACAGTTATCAAGTAGAGGGATCATGATTTTTAGTGATGTTAAAATTACTATATTCTGTTACACATGCTTTTAAAGAGACTTTAACCAAGGATTTATAGATAGTTGAAGTGTGGTCAAGTGTGTCATCAAATATTGCTTCTTATGCAGAAAATATAAAACTACTAAAAGTATCAGTACAACATGCATCTGTCTGTATATTTATGATTACCTTTTTCTTGCACTCCAGTTTTGAGAAGATCATCATTGTTGTGCATCAGCTAATCAGTCCTTCGTAGTATGTGAAAATTGATTTAGCTAGTTACTAATAAACTTTATGTAATCACCAACAATTACATAATCTTAGGTGTAGCAAAGAAACATCATCCAATTGCTTACATAAGACTATCGTTTACTTTTAAATGCATTCCTTCAAATTTGAAGTGTGTAGGATGAGTAAAGTTACCTTCATTTACAGCCACATATTATAAGCTTTACATGCAAAATATATAACAATATTCAGAAATATAAGTATTGTCAAATGTGGCCATGCATAAAATTCATATAATAACACAAAGATAATAAACCTTGATTCACCTCAGCTTCCATGTGCATTTGCTATATGGCATAATTAGAAAAAAAAAACTTACTTCTCTCCAATGTTCCCTTTGGTGGAAGCTGTGGAAGCTGCCGGCCCCTCCGTCCTGCTACTGGAGTACTTGATGGACTTGTCTGGACAGACCCGGTTCGAGGATGAGACCTACAAGATACATCATTAATGCTCATCTTCAGTATGAGCTAAATACTTTTAGCACAGTCAGTTGGTTTATGTGACAGCTGTATAAGTGCAATTTTAAATGAGGTTTAGCTGCTGATTAAAAGGTTAGGAAAACATGACAAAGTATGGATATTTGAGTGATTATTTAAGCACCAAAAGATGATTATATTTTTGTGTAATATGCATACATACACACATACATGCACACAGAACCCCACAGTAAAATTTATGGAATTGGTAATGCAAATTACTATTCTATTCATATGAAAGCAAGTGGAGAATTCTGCAGCTTGAAAAATAAAGCTTTACATTTATTTCTACAAGGTTATAAATTCTTAACACTAACCTTGCCTTGACCCAAAGATTTTTTTTTATTCAGGCTTACATTAAATGTTTTTTTCATTAAAATATCTCATGAAATTACAAATAAATTTCTAAACAAATTAAAATTTAGCTAAAGGAAATTCTGATTTTATATAATATTAATGTTGAGAGAAACTAAATAACTAATTACTAGCATGATGATTATTAGAAAAATGGTGCCTACGCCAGGTGTGGTGGCACACACCTTTGACCCAAGCACTTGGGAGGCAGAGATGGGTGGATCTCTGTGAGACAAAGCCCAGCTTGTTCTACATAGCGAGTTCCAGGTCAGCTGGGGCTACAGGGAGACCCTGCCTCAAACAACAACTACAACAACAACGACAACAAGGAAAACTGATGCCTAATAAACACAGTAATTTCTCATTCTAGGAAAGAACATGATAATTATGATGGGCTTTACCCAGGACTTTTGATTAATGAGAAATCAAAAAACAAATGCAATCAGGACAATTAATAAACAAATTACAATGGCAATGACACACTATTATATCCACTGAATATAAATAGTGTGTTTACACTGACAAGGTTAGTATTGACTTGTACTAGTGATCAGCCAAAGATGATAAAAGAGACCATTTAGCTGTTGGGAAAATAAAATGGTATGCTGGTAGGGCAAAAGGGAAGTTAGTCTGATTGATTTATCTTTCACCTCGATAAGGCAGGTGAAGGAGGGGCAGATCTTCCAGTCATTAATGAAGGCATCGACCTCATGAGGTTTGTATCAGGACGTTCAGAGGATCTGGAGCGGGTGGTGGTCCGCTCAAGGAGAGGCCGTTGTTCTGTTGATCTGGATCTGTGATATGGCTGTCTATCTGCTGCTTCACAATCCCTGAAATGTTAGTCAAACAGCAGCTCAGTTGATCTTTAAGGCCCTTCAGCTATCTGTCATGATGCATCAAACTGATTTTGAAAAGAATTGCTTAAAATTATTGGGTATGAAAAAAAAAAAGTTTTCACCAACATATTCTGAGTGAATTCTCACTAAGCTTAAGAAGTTCTGAAGTACCCAAATCTGCCTTTACTAGCAATTCCCAGTAAACAGGAATTCCTCTGTTATACTCAAAGCAAATCCAAACTACTTTCTAAAATGAATTCCCTAAAAAGACCATATGAACTATGAAAAATATTCTATTTTAAAGGAATTCAACAAAATTTCCTAATATTTTCCAAAGAATAAGGAGAATGATTTTAAAATATTTTCAAGCCATGACACTGTTTTTTAGCATAACAAGAAAGACAGAAAAAGACTTACAGTACAACCATAATATATTGATGGCCCGAATGTTTAAACAGAAGAATCGAAATGAGGTTATAGAAAAATAGGGCAACTTTGAAGTGTGTATCCATATTTAAACACATCCCCCAAAGAGAAATCACTTTGCCGGAACCAGTTACTCTGCCATGTATTTCAGTACACTTTAGCTATGCCAACCAATTAAGAATAGGTAGTGATGTAAATTGGAATTCCACAACAATATGATCTCTTTGACCATAAATAGATCAACCATCAAAACTAAATTCTTGTTGAAGGAAGAATATTTAAATGTATATGACCAATAATCATTGATTCTTGTACCTTTGAAGCCTACCATATGCTTTTATACCTAATGTGATCAATAGATGCTCTCTAATCCCATTCCTATAATTTGTCAGCCTAAAACTATTAACTTTGGCTCTAGAACTCAAAATTAACATACATGCCAAAATATACTTCAAATGATTACCTCCTTACCCGATTGTAGCCATAATAAAGGAAATACTTATGTAAAGCAATCAATAATCTAACCAAGGACTTTCACTTTATAAATTCTCTCAGTTTTAGTTTTGAGAAAGAAAATGTAACAGGCAATTAGAGAAAGATAATAAAAAGAGACACAGTTTCCCAAATAGCATGAATTACATCCCATACAATTTTGGATAAAAAGACACTACATAACATATTAGAAAGTGAATACTGAATTTACTCCATGTCATACCTTGGTGGAATATTTTAAAATCATTGGGTAATATATAAGTCAAATAATTTTAAGTACTTTAAAGTCTATGTCACAATATGATTTTCTATGTTAAATTCAGTATCCTTACATAAGTACATTCAGAACTGGGGGAAATAACTGAGATTAAATATAAATTCAATTTTCTATACCAGGTCAAAGAGGAATGAAAAGGCAATCTCAGTATAAAAACCATCATTCTATTTTTCTGAAATACTATTTTAAAGGAAGCATATTTTGAAAATAAATGTGGTCAATAATTTCTGATATGTTCTTAGTATAAAATCTAACATATTCATCATATCTATGCATTTATCACAATAGTTAATAAAAATGGGGTAGTTATCTATCTTTCTCAAGTTCCTAAAACCTGGATTTGGAAGACTACTAAACTTTACATTTGTTTTAAAGATTTATTATGATGTGAGGTTAGTAACAAACCTTTCTCCCATATAATATGTGGTGGGAAATTTAGCAGAAGATCTACAATGATCCCAATAGAAAGCCAGGCTAATATTCATTTAGTAATACAAAATTTGATCTATTTCTCACCTAGCCAAGCAATTTGCCAAGTGGAAAGTGAAATGTCACAAAAAACATAATTTCATTGTTTTGACACTTTATTTTTCAAAAAAACAATTAGTACGTAGAATTTTTAGGTGAGAACCATACTATCTCAGGTGTATCTCAAATATCTTATTGTTCCCAAAGGGGTACTTTTGTTTATTTACAGAACTGAGATGGCCCAGTGGTTAAGAGCACTGGCTACTCCAGTAGATAACCCAGGTTTGGCTCCCAACACCCAAACAGCAGATAACAACTGTCTGTAACTCCAGTTCCAAAGGATCCAGCATCCTCTTCTGACCTCCATAAGCTTTGAACAGCATGGGTGCACTTATGCATATGCAGGCAAAACACTCATACACATCAAAACAAAAATAAACAAAAAATTTTAAAAAGTCTTTACACTGTAATTCAATGTAAATTGATTGAAGGATTATTAGGCTCTTCAAATGCTTTCATTTCACAATAGAGACCATTACATAATTCAGAGCAGTACTTTTATATCAATACAGTAAAACTATACATGAAAACTATGAACCATTTAAAGCATAGATTAGAAAATATAAACTATTCAGGAATTGAATTTGGCAAAATCATTAAGTCATTTTTAAAACTGAACTATTTACCTAAAGATTTAAATTTACAAATGAAGTTTTCTAAATCTTTTATGTTTTTGAATAACCACGATCATGGACTGGAGAGAGGGCACAGCAGTTAAGAGCACTGGTTGACCCGGGTTTGATTCCCAGCACCTACATGGAGGCTAACAACAGTCCATAACTCCAGTTCCAGGGTCAGTTCCAGGGGATTAACACCATCTTCTGGCCTCCATGGGCATTACATGCATGTAGTTTACTTACATACATACAGGCAATACACACATACAAATGAAAACAAAAAATAATTTAAAAAATAAGCACTATCATAAGAATCAGGTAGCATATGCAAATTCTGAGATAAAGATAAGTAGATAGGTCACAATAATAAAGTAAGCAATTTAGATGTGCTTTGAATTTAAATGTCACTGTTTTCTCAGAAGAAAACTAAAGCTGAGTATTAAGTTTGAGTGTACTTGTAGTAATTTGTAAGGCAAAAGTTACAGCACTGAGTGAAGCACAGGCAGTTTTGAAACATTTCCTTTGTCCACTTGGTTGTTCTCAAAAGATTTTAAAAATTTCCAAATATCTGATACAACTTACTACTTACATAAACACTTTTGTTACATTCTTTAGGCCCTTGCTTTCAATTAAAATACAAGAGGTTTATGAAAGTTTTCAGGGGAGAACAATCTGCTCAAAATTCCTTTCTATCACCTATCTCCGCCCATATACCCTCCCACTCCAACGATCCAACTCCAGATCAAAGTAAGCTCGATAGAGAGCATCACTGTGGGTGGGATGGGACATTATGAACTCTCCAAAATATGAAATTCAAAATAAGGAGCACAACACAATATTTCACTGTGAAATTAATGAAAATCACTCTCACTGGTGACTCAGAATCTAATATACATTAAAATAGATTTTAAAATTTCATATTTATACTATAAAAATGTTGTAAGTACATTCATGTTTTCTTTAAAAAAAAAAAACCATGTAAAAAGTAAAGGTATTTAGTAAGTGGTTATTGTTTTCCTCCATAAAATTGGAATTTATTTAACTATGCACTTATTTACCATTATTTCTTTGAAAAACGGTCTCATATAGTCCAGACTGGTCTTGAACTTGCTATATTGGTAAGGAAGTCCTCAAACCTCTCTCCTGCCTTCACCTCCTGAGTGCTGTTATAACAAGTGTGTACCGCCATGCCCAGCTGAATTAATTTATTCTTGTAGCAGGGTCTTCCTATGTAGAACAGGCTGTATTCAAACTTCCCATTCTTCTACCTCAGCTTCTTGAATGCTAGGATTACATAGGTGCACTACCTTGCCTGGCTATGAAATTTTAATCAAAAAAGACAAGGGGCTGGAGAGGTGGTTCAGTAGTTAAGAGCACTAGCTGCTCCAGCAGAGGACCTGGATTTGGTTCCTAGCACCCACAGAGCTGTTAACAATTGTCTGTGATTTCAGTTCCATAGGATCAAATGCCCTCTTCTGGTCTCCACAGGCACTGCATACACAGGTAAACTTACATACATGCAGGCAACATACATGCACATAATAAAAATAAATTAAATTTTTTTTAATTTAAAAAGATATGAACTGTAGGAGTACAAGTACATCCCTGTAATTCTAGCATTTGGGAAGCTGATGGAAGAAAGATCAGAAGTTCACAGCCAGCCTAGGATACATATGCAAACTGTCTCATAAAACTGTGAATGAATGAATGAATGAATGAATGAGCATCTGTGAAGGAAGAGCACCGGTCTTATGCTTTGGGGGCATTCCTTCCCTATATTCAATGTGTAGACAATGAGTTGGCTAATAGCAGAAACATTACATATTTTTCTTAATACTGTCTTGATTATCTAGAATTTTCCTGAGCAATAACTGCATTACTACAGTAGTAATAACTGTAAGACATACTCAGAAACATTGATAATGATATTTGCAATGGGATGGTTAATGTAATATATAAAAATATGTATAATGTAACAATATAATTATATGACTCAAATTCAAAAATATAATTTTCACATTCTTTATTTTATGTCAGATACACTTTTATATTTTATAAAAATTGTGTTATTTTCATGTAAGAGAGTTGCAAGACACAACAGAGGGTATAGCTCAGTGGTAGAGCACTTGCCTGATTTGATGGAAGACCCTGGGTTAAGTACCCAGTACCACAGAAGGGAGGGAGAGAGACAGAGAAATGAAAGCCTCAAAACATTCACCTTGGACATGATAATCAAATCAGTACAATGCACATATAAGACTCACTATTTTGGAACAAGATAGATTAATTTGTCCTTGGCATGATAGCATTTCTCTACAGAACATTTTTGCTGAAATAAAAAAATGATTATATTATATAAAAAACAAATAACTTTATTCAAAAGTAACACTGATACATACAAAATCATCTAAATTGGTAACTAATGATATGCAAATAATAATAAAACAGACATTGCTGAAAGGAAGCAAGGTGAGTTAATGGAGAAAATGATATTACTACTACCCAAAAGCTTATTTTGTCATAAAAGTAGTAGAATTACAAGTACAAACTTATTTTCAAAAAAATTAGTTATCATTTGAAATTGCAAGAAGACCAAATATTTTAATTTCCTCAAAAATTTAGGGAAAAATATAATTCTGAACAAAAAGGATAAGTTGTATCAGTAAACATGGATACACAAATTATATGAAATATCTCTTCTGAGGATATTTGAAGTACTTATTAGGTATACAGTATTTTCCTTATTCAATGTTTACCTGAAAAAAAAATAACAGAAACAAAACTGAAAAAGGGAGAATTATCTATCTAACAAAATTATCATGGAGCACATTACAATCTTTAGATCATATAATTCTCATCTTTCATTTATAAAATTCTAAAGTTATAAAGTAGTTTCTATTTTTCAGTGGATGTTAGTATAAACAATTCTTGGCTGATTTTCAAAGTTCAAGTTATTCCACCAAGAAAGATGTTAGCTATACTTTATTTTTCACAAATCTTTGAGGATTCCGTTTGAAAAAACATTTTAAAGGTCTGCCTTTAGCAAACAGAATGGTGACCTGCTCATCACATATCATGAGACTGTGTGATGAAATATGGTCTTCACACTAAAACATCTTGCTACTATATTCAGTAACTGCACTGATCAAGCTTTAAAATGCACCAGCTTTCCTTTGCTACACTGTCTGCCTGGACATGCACGGGTATGACGCAAGTTCTTCATGGGCACTGCTGCTGCTGCTGTGTGCTCAGCGGCCCCTTCACAATGCCAGTGCAATGCATCAATGCAGAGGTACAAAAGGCTGCTCCCAAAAATCTCCTAAAACAAATGTTAAAATCCTAGATGCAAAAATAAAATGATGAACTATCAATAGAAATAGATGATCTGGGGGCTGGAGAGATGGCTTAGTGGTTAAGAACACTGGTTGTTCTTGCAGGAGGCCTGGGTTCGAATGCCAGCACCCACATGGCTGCTAAGAACTGTTCATAACTCCAGTCCCAGGGGATCCGACAGCCTCTTCTGACTTCCGCCGGCATTGCACGACACGGGTGCAGTTACCTACATGCAGGCAATACACGCATACACGTTAAAAAAAAAAAAAAGAAATAGATGATCTACTAACAGAAATAGAAGTAGTCTTGGGAATTTAATGAATTCATTTTTGGAATTAAATTTGTGAAATATTGGAAAAATATTTTTGTGAGGTCAACCAGACAGAAAAATTTGCCTTTCAAAAGAGGTAGTTTAAGAAGTCACCATTTCATACTAGCATAACATTTACGCATTCATCCTTTCAATACATATATGCTTCATTCATATGAAATGCTTAGTGTAACATTAGGTAATAGAACTTTTGATCAAAGTCATAGCATGATGGGATACAAGAAAAGGTAAGGACTTGAAAAACAGGGGGAAAATGAAAAAGGCTGAATAGTCAAGGGGGAGAATAAGAAACAAGAAAATCCTGCACTAGACAACTGAAAAAGCAGCGATTAGTAATGAAGACACACACACACACACACACACACACACACAAATGTGGGTAAAAGGTTTGACAAACAGTAAATATGGGAAAGATCACTTCAGTAACATGAGGGAGACAGAGGTCAGAAGTCAAGCTATAGAGAAGGTAGGAGCAGAAAATGATCATGTGAAGTAAGTGTGTACCTGTGTGTGTGTGTGTGTGTGTGTGTGTGTGTGTGTGTGGTGTGTGTGTGTGTTCCTCAAACAGATATGGTAAATGGCTACCAAAATGAGCATGGAATTGGTAAGACTGGATTCCCAGAACTTAAGATGACATAACAGAAGGACTACAAGTTGGAGACTAGCTACAAAGTGAGACCTTGTTTCAAAAAGCAAAAACAGAAGCAAAAAGAAATAGAAAATATACTCTAGAAAACCAAGTAGGAAAAAGAAAGAAAGAAAAACAAAGGAAAAGAATATTTTCAAAACAGCTTGAAAGTGGGGGTAGAATAGGAAGAAGGTATTTATTAAGGAATGTTCAGTAATTTGTAAAGGAGATAGAAATATAAACAGATCTAAAAAAGTAATGCAGAAAACGTACAGCAGAATTTAAGAGAGCACAAATTAAAAATACAAGCGTGCAGGAGAAGAAAACAGTAGTCAGAAGGGAAATTGATAATGATATAGAGAAAATAAATTGTTTTTTTGAAAGGTAGCTGGATTTCACTGCACAGAAAGGTGTTACACAGTCACCAACAATTTTATGCATCTGTGAACTCTGGGAGCTACAATAAGGACTGATGTGACAAGACAAGCCTGTGGGTTCAATAATGACTGCATTCTGCAAGGCTAGCTTTGCCAGAATCCTTTCTTCAATTATTCTACTAAATGGATATAGTATTAAATCAATTCCTAAAGACTTATTGCTATATCCATAATTTAATGTATCTCTCAGCTCTCACCAGAGTAGTCTCTTCTTGCAGTAGATGGTGAATAGCACATAGACCCACAATTTGTCAACACACAGAGAAGAGACTGTGAAATGCTTAGCCCTAAATGAAGCACCCTCGTCTCAAAGCTCAGGGATCACTGGGAAAGAAGAGACAGAAAGACTGTAAGAGCCAGAGGTGGTAGATGAATACAAGGAAACTGTGCTTCAGACAGCAGCTCAGTTATACATATGAAATCACAGCAACTGTGGCAGCTTGCACAAGACCTATACATGCTCAAGTCAGACAAAATCCCAGTCAGGAGGGGAGAAAGTGAATAAGGCCCCAATCCTGGCTGAGGGACTGTGGACAACTGATGGCTGCTGGGAGAGGGAAAGTCAGTTTTCATTGAGGGTATGTCACTGGCTGGGTTGATCAGGTTCTAGGATTTGGACCCACACTAGGAGCATTTGGGAAAACCAATATGGCTCTATAGGCATTAAAAAAAATAATAGCATAAATGAAGTCGAACTGGGGGTAGTAAGATGGGGATGGAGATAGGATGGGTGTATCAATATGATCAAAATATATGGCATGAAATAATCAATAAAAATACTTTTTTAAGAAAAGAAGGCTGGGGGCTGGAGTGATGGCTCAGAGGATAAGAGCACTGGCTGTTCTTGCAGAGGACTCAGGTTCAGTTCCCAGCACTATATGGCAACTAATGACTGTCCATAACTCCAGTTCCAGGGGGTTCAACCCCCTTTTCTGACCTCAGTGGGCACTGCATGACACGGGTGCACTTACAAGCATGCAGACAATACACTGATCCACATAAAATAAAAATAATTGGGGACTGGAGAGATGACTCAGTGGTTAAGAGCACTAGCTGCTCTTGCAGAAGACTCAGGTTCTAATCCCAGCACCTCTATAATTCCAGTTCCAGGAGATCCAATGTCATCTTCTGTCCTCTGCAGGCACTGCATGACACGGGTGAACTTACATATATGCAGGCAATACACTCATAAACATCAAATATAAATAAATAAAATACTTTTTAAAAAGAATGATGATCTGTAATTTCCAGGGTAACTGATAGAGCTACAGATTATCATCTTAAATAAAGTAATCCAGAAAGAGAAAATATCACATTTCTCTATATGTGGTATCTAGATTTGGGAGTGTGAATGAGGGAGGATAATGAGGAACAAAATACAATTATGTGTATATGTGTGTGTATTAAAATGACATAATAACATAATGAAACTTATTATTTTGTACATTAACTAATAATTTATAATAAAAATAAAATTACTAAAAAAAATGCCAAGTGACATAAAAAAAAAAAAAAAAGCTCAGTAAGGGAACAAGACAGAAGCAAGTGCAGATTTGGAATCTAGGAAGAACATAGCAAAGACAGAACAAATTTCAAGTGATAATGCCCATGTAAGAACCTGAAGTAGAACTGGGAGAGCAGCTCACTGTATCTTAAATCATCAAGAAAGTGACCGCTGAGTAAATGTTTTTGGAGAATTCTGATATTGCTCAGACTGGTTGCAGGAATTGTAATATAGCAGAAGATGGAAGCCAAATGTTGAAACCACCAGGGAATTCAATATAAAAACCAAGAAGTCAACAACACAAGATAATTGATTAGGGACTAGTTGTGTTCAGTCTTATTACATACAAAGGTACAGTAGCTAAAAAATTATGTATAACATTATGGAAATAAATACACAAGAATGTATAGTTGACTAACCAAGTTTTTATAGCTTCAATAGTAGAAGGGCAGAGAGAAAAAGTCTGAAAACCTCATATTGAATTAGAATGGAGGTAAGAGGGATGAGTATTAATAGTGGAGAGAAACAGCTTTATAAAAGCATAGGAGGGCAATGTTAAGCTGAAAATTCAGCATAACAACTGTTCTGTAGTAGAACAGAGCTGCAACACTCAGGGAGAATACAAGGAGATAAAAGTGTGTACCCAGATGCTCTGGTTCTCTGATCCAGAGATCAGGCTCACAGATGTTCCATTTTATTACTGTGCACATATTGTAAATGTATCGATGTAAAGATGAAATAAAAAACAATGATGAAAGACAAAATTGACAAAATAACTAAAGAATTTCGTTTTCATAAAACATAAAAACTGTCTAAAAGGAGGTGAACACTAGATTTAGGTCAGGTCCTCATGAGTTTTGCTTACATTGAGGTAAATGTCTTAATACATGTAAAACAGTCACGTAGAAACATATTAAATCTGATAGTTACACACCCAAAAACTTGTTTCCTAATGAAGATTTCCAGTGATTATATTTTAATGTAAACATCAATGATCTTGTGTTTCTTCACCACAAACAAAATTAATGTACAAAAGATATTCCTAGGTTTCTTCTTCAAAAAAGGACAGGCAAAGGTTAAGAATTTGCTGAGTACACAGAATTGACAGTCAACCCAAGGAAGAGCAAAAATTGAATCTAAAAGTGTCAAGTATGGGTTCAAACTTCTGGAGAAGGCCTTAAATCCAATCAAAAAGTGGGTGGTTACTCCCATTACATTCGTGTCACCCTTGTACCAATGGACATAACATGCCAGGTCAGTTGTTACAGTAGCTGACAGGATTCACAGCTGGATATGACTGATGATGACTTTTCTCCTCTGGTAGCCTGCACAGCGCCTTACAGCACTATAAAACCTAGCCAGTAGGGGTGAAGTTGCCAGGTTAGTGCCATCTTAATTTCTTCATGTTCTATGACTTGAGTATGTGATATCCTTAGCAATAGGATCTTACTGTCAAGTTCTAGAGGATAACAAAGAGCAATGGCAGTGGCCTGTAATGTTTGAGTGGGTCTGTGGGAACCCACTGGCCAACAACTTCATAAAAGATAATCCATTCCTGGCATTAGGCTTTTTATTGGTTAGCCTGTGGTATCTAATAGGGACCAAGAACGTGTGATAATTCTTAGGGGAGATCCTTCCACTAATTTTTATGATAAATGGACAAAGTTTTAAACAGACTCCCAATGATATTGTTATATTCATAGGTTAGTGGATCTCAGAATCTCATCAGAGAAGCTTCTTCTTAACACGACACCCACAAATGGACAACATACAGAGAATAAGAGACTGCAGAGTTCTCTGTCCTAGATATGACATCCATATTGCATTCCCTCCTCCCAAGGCTCAGGGATCATAGTGGAAAAAGGAACAGAGAAATTTTAAGAGTCAGAGGTAGTTGATAACCACAATGAAACTGCTTGTTTTCTGGACACAACAGGGCAGATACACATATGAATTCACAATGGTGTGAAAGCATACACAAGACCTGTGTAATCTGAAGCCAGACAAAATTCCATCATGGGGTGTGGAGATGGGCATGAAATCTTGTCCCTAGCTGAGGAACTCTTGGCAACTGATAGTGGATGGGAGACCAGGCTGGCCTGGAACTCAAAATTCCTCCTACCTCTGCTTCCCAAGTGCTGGGACTAAAGGTGTGTGCCACCATGCCTGGCAAAACCTACTTTTAAGTAACTGAGACAGAGAAAATACAAAATAAAAATAAATAAATAAATAAAATAAGACCCACAATGTGCCACATGATTTTAACTTGAAATGAAATGAAGAGAAACCAGAACAAGCAGAGGAAGCCTTGACAGTGAGTTTCATTCAATCAAGCCAAACACCTAGAGAAAATCCTGGAAAGTTGTCAAGATGTAGACATATAGCTATATTTTCACAATTTGTATGGTTAATATATATTATTGCAACCAAGAAATAACCAGAAATGTATTGTACAGCAACAATATAAAGGAAAAACCAAACAAACAGAAGAGTCACTATTGAACAAATAATAAAAGGATTTTAAAATGCAAAAGAAAACTGAATTTAGCAATAGCCATTTTAATACTTACAATAATAAGTACTAAATTTTGTCTTATGTTTATTGAAAGACATAACAAAAACTGATTATTAGGCTTTATCAGGAAAGTTTTCTCTTAGATTTCCTTCAGTATTTGTCTGTATGATTTGAAACTTCAAGAACTTACCTAACATTTTTAATATTTTTCTAAACCCTTTATAGCATCAACTCTTAACTAATTTAATAGGGGCAAAGGAACTTATACATAGCCACAACTCACTTAAAACAATAGGGTAAATAAGTACAGCATATAATTTCTAATTTACACCAGATGAACCCACCACATTATCACCATTATTCTCTTCTTTTCCCAACAGGTCTTAAAATGCTGCCAATGAACTGGCTAAAAACACTAATTATCCGCTTTAAGGACTAGGGAACATTCCAGAAGAGGAGGTAGAGAGACTAAAAAGTAGTAGGATGGGGAATAGTGTTGTGAAACATTATTTTCTGGACATGACATGACTTTTACACCCATGAATTCATGAACCTGCGCAAAGCCCCTCAATGATGGGCCCATCAACATTCTATTATGGATAGAGGAGGGGCTCATGAGGCCCCAGTCCTGCCTGAGGAGTTCCTGGTAGTTAGTTGCTGGGAAGGGGGGGTCAAATTCTTCAGTGGTGTAGCCACTGACAAGTTACTCTTGCTCAAGCAAATAACCCCCATCCATGCAAGCAACCCCAATTAAGTGCAGTGGGTCACATACACAACAAAAGGCATGACAACAGAAGGGAGATTTGTTGGGAAGAAGGGATTTAACAGGAGTATGGGAGGGTATAATAGAGGGTAAAGGGAGAAATATAATCAAATTACATTATACATGTATGAAATTGTGAGAGAATAAATGATAAGTATAATGCTATCCATAACTTAAAAAATGACCTAGTCTGCATATGGCCATGAGACTCTTACAAACATTAGAGATCTTCTTTCCTTCTCCTTATAATTATGGCCATGTTCTTTGAAATCCCAGATAAATGATATTTCGCTCCAATATAAATTACATATTTTAAAGTATTAGACTCATTCTGCCTATAATTCCTTGGCAATTCCTTATACAAAAGAAAGTAATCAGGTTGGACTGAAAGAACGTTTTCCCACAGATCAAACATTCACATAGATCCAAGATTACTACATAGGAGGGGATCACAGCTCCCTTTGGCAAAGCAACCATAGCCAAATTAGTTCAACCTAAGCACTTCAAATAGACCACTCTCTTGAAGAGCAGAGAAGTAGCAAAGGAGGTTGTGAAGACATATCAACTAAAACTCACGTCTGGAACTGCTGAGGAAGGTTGGCTGTCAACTGCAATTAATTTACAAAGAATACTGTTCCTCTCTCCTTTTCAATAATAGAGTTTACTTAATCCCTAATGGAAACAACTTTAGGGTAATAAAAGAAAGATCCTAGTTTACCAAAAAGAAGCTGTATTGTGACATTTTAGTTCAAATAATTTATATATTTTTATTTTACACTACACTGGCACATATATATATATTTATATTTAACTTATAACCACACATGTATATCAAAACAGACTTAAATGAGCTATATCACATAGACAGGAGCATGCAACTCTACAAACAGACCAAGTGTAAGAAAATTATACCTGCCATCCCTGTGATGATGCGCAATGGTCTGACTGTATCGGGAGCGAGGTAGAGTGAGAAAATGACTGCAAGCACGGCAGAAACAAGAATATAAATGAGACTCAGGAAAGAAGTGAAAAAGGTGCTGTTTAGTTCTAAAAGTTGATTCAAACAGAATAGACAGGCAGATAGCAATCAAAGCAAAGGAGAACTGCTACTCGAGAGCCCCTCTTCTCAGTGTCTACTGTGACACGGTAGTGCCAAGGTTCAAATAATTCAAATATTATAAATATATACAGAAAAACACATTTTTAAAAACTATTTTGAAATAAAATTTTACTCAATTACTGCTTCAATATATTCAATGTCATTTATAAAATGTTATTAGAGATGCTTTCCTAGGTTTAAGGAGAAAAGATGAGAAAATAATAAAATAACCAAAAAGTCTAAGGTTATAATACATAAGGATATAATACAAGAGGTGATATCTAATACTTGTAATAGGAGTTTTATGGGGCAATTATTTCTCTAATTGACAAATAATAACAAAAGACTAAAATTGCATTTAATAAAGAATAAATGAATGTAGATGGGTTTGCTTGATCATACTGTTTATCTAATGTATTAGGCACTATCCATTTTTTCCTTTCGCTACATTTTTTATGTATTACATGCTATTGGCTCTGCTACATTTCATGCCTCTTGACCACCATAAACAACCAAACCCTTTTTAATCCACCTGCAATTGATTCTCTTTCTGTAGTAGCAACAGATTTTTCTTTCTTAAAATCTTTAGTTACAAAACAATTAAGGCAGATCATTATGTTTCAGGAAAAAATGCAAACTCTGAACTCTTTCAGCATCCATAATTCCACCTCTAAATCTAGAGTAAATTCTTCTAAATTTATACCTTCACTTAGTCTTATGTCGTTCAAAAGTGATGTCTGAACCTGTAATCTAGCTCCACAAATGGCCTTGCTTTTTTCATCATAAAACTTTAAAAAAATAAATAAATGAAGTCTCCCTTTAGCCCCAGCTGCCTACAACTCACTATGTTCCAGACATTGGCCTAAATCTCACAGAGATCTAACGGCCTCTTCCTCCTGAGTTCTGGGATTAAAGGCATGTGTGCATGCCTGGCTCATGTCTATAATTCTTGTCATGACTTTCTCACTCCTCTTTCATGCATTAATAAAGGTTACTGTACTTGACTTCTGCTTCTACCATTCTCTTAAAGCTATTCTATATCACCTCTGAAATCCTAAAAACAACAGTCCTTAAGTCTCCTTTTGATTGTCATCACACTACACGTATCTACAATAATAGATCTTGATGTTTTCTGCTCTTTGTTTCTGAATCAGTATTACAGTTAGCTATCAAATGCAGTATTTACTTAAGACTTAACTACGTGTTAAGCTGAAAGCTTTTTCTACAATATATCATTTAATTCTTACCAACTCCTTGAGATAGACTTTAGTATACCCATATTTAAATGAAGTGAGTGAATGCCCGCCCATAGTGAGCCACACCACAAGTATCAGGACTGGGCTGCAAATAGACAACTTTTAAAATTCAGTACCTAAGTTATTAACATTTATCATATGACAAGGTATGGAAATGAATTTTACCTAACCTTGTAACTAAAAAGTTCATCTTATGCTGTAAGAACATTTAACGCTGTCTTAGCTTGTTTATAATTAAGCCTTGGGCTCTTTTTGTAACCTAAATATACAGCACTAACCTCTCCTTACCCTTCCTTGCCCTTGATTCAGAATAGTGTGTGTGTGTGTGTGTGTGTGTGTGTGTGTGTGTGTGTGTGTGTGTAAATTATACTTTCTGATCATTTAGGTACTTCAGTTGAAATCTTTCAGTGGTTCCCTATATCAAAAAGAACTACAAATGTTTTGTGTTCAAAACTGCTTTCAGTCTTCACCTCACCTCTCATATACCGTGCATGTATGTATGTATATTTCGTCTAGGTACAACATATTATTTAACATTATCGCTATATGTTGTGGTTTCTTTACTCCAAAATTTTGCTGATGTTGACCAGTCTGACAGGCATGCCCATCGTTCTACCTGTCTCCACTTGTTGCCTTTGAAAATCAAGTTCTACCCAATCTTGAAAGCCCAGCTTCAAAGCCTTTTCAAATAAAATCAAACAATAATTTTCTTTCTAATCTGTTCCAACAATATTAGCTTCAGCTTCATAGCATTTTACATTTTAAAATTAGCAAACATATAATGTGTCTTTTAGGCCAGGATCATTTCTTTTTCAAATTTTTGTACACAATGGATGACCCATTCAACAAATATATTTCAGTGAGCTAAAAAGTCCAACTACTACAATGTTTTCATGGTGAACTTTCCTCACAAAAAAAGCAGCAGTTCACATAATTATAGAAACTCTCTGGAAAAGTAAATAAAGAATATAAGCTTATATAGGATAGGAAAATGGAGTCCCAAAAGAGGCACTTCCTGCTTTCTAAGAAACAAATATTGTACAGTAGTTATAAAAATGGTATTTATTGTTTTAAAAAGGAGTATATCGTCTTGCAGAATGACTTAAACTACTAAGGGTAATAATTGTATTATGAACATTATACAAAATTGCCATCCTGTTTTTTAAAATTATTTTATTGAGCTTTTTAAATTTCATACATTTCCCACTCAAATCCAGGTCCCTCTTCCATCCATGGCCCCCCATCCTCCCACTGAACCCTATGTGCTCTGCCATACATGCTGAGTCCTATTCATTCAGGTGTTTGTACCCAAATATCCTTCAGTGTAAATGCGTCCACTGGAGTCTAGTCAGCCCATCCAGTGGTCATATGTAAGGAGGAGGCCTCCAGGCCACTGGAGGCTTGCTCATGTGATCCTGTGACAGTGGTGGCATCAAGAAGAGGACCCATATCAGCTCAATTAAACCAGGGCCCAAAGGGGAGGTGAGAAATAGGTGATGGGCCATTCTGTTTTAATGAACCTATTAAAAATATTTCAAAGGGTCTTCAGTGTATACTGAAGGCCTTTGTTACATCTAGTTGATATAACTTAAAAACAGTTTATACTTTTTCACTGAACCGTGTTTCTTCTTCTTCTTCCAGAACTAAATTTAACCAAAAAACAGTTTCTGAACAATAAATATCCATAATGTCCTGAAAGTGCATAGTGATTTAAAAAAATAAAGTATTTTCATTAAAAATTAATTTAATAAAAATGCATTTAAGCTATTATCTGTGGAATTTTCATAAAATATAAACTGGCAGGGCTGGAGAGATGGCTCAGGGGTTAAGAACACTGGCTGTTCTTGCAGAAGACCCAGGTTCGAATCCTAGCACCCACATGGCAGCTAACAACTATCTGTAACTCCAGTTGTAGGGGATCTTACAGCCTCTTCTGTCCTCCGTAAGCTTGCATGAAACAGATACGCTTACCTGCATGCAGGTAATATACACATACATATAAAATAAAAATAATAAAAATATGAAAAAATTAAATAAATAAGCTGGCAACTTGTTTAAAAAAAGAATACAAAACTAATAAACTTCTTAAATATAAAGTAACAAAAAATGAAGTAAGGAAGTTACAGATTCCAGGATTCATGATAAAATACTATTCAAAGAGCTAAACTAGATTATTAATTCAGTTTTTAGGCACACTTCCATTCTTAAATAATAAGACAAAAGACAAAACAAACTATTCCTTGTTTATTATTATAATGAATTATTCTTTGAGTTGAATTAGACTGAAGACCTTCTTCCAGGAACCAGCAGATAAACAATAAGAATTGCAAAAGAGGAGATAAAATAATCTATCTCAAGGAAACTAGTATGAAAGCTGTTTCCAGCAAACACAGCTCAGTGCAAAATGTTCTAATCCGTCTTTAACAACGTTAATGTTTTGCTTATTTTTCCAGTTCCTACAGTATTCGTAGTATGATTTAACTATGAAAACTAAATGATCCTAAGTATAACACAGAAAATACTCTCCTTCTAAACAAAACCATATTTTTTCATTTACCTTCTCTATAGTTTTAAACTTTCAGAACTGTATTTCTCCCACATCTGACAAATGAAGGGATCAAGTAAGACACCCTTTCTCATGAAATAATTAAAAGTAGGTGTCATATTTTCACAGTTACCTGACATCAGATATGGAAGTGGCATAAGTATGTAAGGAACCCAGAGCTTCATGCATTATGGTATTTTCCTTTATAAAATATTAATCCATTAACTTAATGCACTGGGGAGAGTTTATCATTTCTCTTCTGCTATTGCAGCAGGATAGTAAGACAGGACTATTATGTAGACAAGAGGAATGAGGGGTCCCTCACCTAGAGAACAATCTCTAACCAACTGAGAAGCAGGATTTCCAATGCAATAACTATTTGCTGTGAAGATTGTTAACATAGAAATAAAATTCTTTTCATATACAGATATTTTACATTAAAATAACAATGACTCAGGGTTAAGGCCTGAATGTGTATGACCTTGGATAGGTCTCACTTGTTTCCCTGGACATTATCTATGAATCTCCAAGAACATTTACCTTTCTTTGCAGCAGATTCCAGACTGTCCAGCAACCCTGGACAATCTTACCAATTGTAATTCTGTCAGGTGTCCTCTGGAGGAGCCCTGTGATCTTATTTAGATTCCTTAGCAACCCTTTGAGGATAGTAACTTCAAAACCCACTAAAATGGTGAAGATTATTATTAAGACAATGAATGGTGATTTACCTCTCAGAGAATCTCACACCCATGTTCTGGGTGTGACTACACTTAGGAGCACTTCTCTTTCTCTTAATCATTGTACTTAAAGTCTGTATTAAAATATCTTTATTAAACCCCAACTCTGACTAGTCCTGAAATTCTTTTCTGTGTCAAAGCCTGGAGTCCCAGTTTGAAGCTTAACCCCAATTCATTGTTATTTTAACATAAAACATCTTTATATGAAAAGAATCTTATTTCTATGTTAACAACCTGAGTTGAGGCCCCTAAAATATTAAGAGAATGCCTCCTACCATTCAGGGAGACAGTGTGGAGCTGTGCCTCTGTTCCCCTTACCACAGACAATACTGTTAAAATTTTCTTTATAATGCTTAAAGTATACTGATTGAAATGAAAGCAACCAGTGTAAAATATATACTGTCACATTACAGAAACATGATATAATAGTCTATGCATAGTCTAATAGTAAACGATGCTTATGGACAAAAAAAGACTCTTAAAAAGATGTTTAGCACTAAAGTCACATATTCAAATCTCCAGGATATGTATGCTTCTAGTTGAAGCAGTTACCAGGATTTAATAAAGAAACAATAATACAAAAGATGGGGAGGAAGAGTAGAAAATGAAAAATAGCATTTCAAAATTGAATTATTTTAACTAATATTCCTATATCTAAGTATTTGTATTTCTTGTAAAGACTATCATTTTTCAAAATAGGTAAGATTTTGAGTAATTATGATAGTAGGATGTGTAAAGAACCGAAGATCCAGTAAAATAAGATGATAGTGAGACATGTAAAGAATCAAAGATCCAGTAAAATAAGATGATAGTAAGTCATGTAAAGAATCAAAGATTCAGTAAAATAAGCCAAAAATATTATCTATGAAGAATATTAATAATGTTTGTATCCCATCCTTAGACCACTAAAGTATAACAAATAACTGCATTTAATGCAAAACAACAGCCTTACACATTTAATATAGTCGATTTAGAAGTCACTGTCTTCATATATAACTTTTTAACATCAAACATGTAGCCAAACACTACTTCACACGAAGTATAATAATATATGGGTGTGCTCTGTGATGTAGCTTTGTTCTTGGTGTTTGAAAAAAAGTTCCCATTTTTCAAAGTCTAACTTAGGTCCCATATACTCTGTATTTTCTAAAATACTTGCCTTGATGATTTTTCTGGGCTTTTGTTCAATTATTGAGGCATTAAATGTAAATTATTTAAGCCAAAGTTTTTAAAAATGTTATGTGTAAGCCACCTTTTTTGATTAAATATGATTTTTTTCTTTTGGTGTTTGAAAAAAAGTTCCCATTTTTCAAAGTCTAACTTAGGTCCCATATACTCTGTATTTTCTAAAATACTTGCCTTGATGATTTTTCTGGGCTTTTGTTCAATTATTGAGGCATTAAATGTAAATTATTTAAGCCAAAGTTTTTAAAAATGTTATGTGTAAGCCACCTTTTTTGATTAAATATGATTTTTTTCTTCTTTCATTCTTTTTGATACAGTCTCATGTGCCTGAATCTGGAATTGACCTAGTTATTAAGCTAGGTTGACCTTGAACTCATTGATCCTCCTGCCATAATCTACTGACTGCTAGAATTAAAACATGCATTATGATGGTCACCTAAATATACCACACTTTGATGAAATATTCATGGTTATGTGTTACACATTTTGGTAGTTCGCTGAAAAATGTAATTGAAGACACTGTTTCAATTAATTTGTATAACCCTATAAAGTTAATACAAAAATTTTATAGATAATGAAAACTGTCAGGTTTTTCCAAATACACTATTAACATTAACTGTATTTTCCAGATAGTAAGGCAGTGGCACTTGTGAACTCACAGCAATGGTAACAGCATGCACAAACCCTTCTCAAGATCAAGCCAGTTCAAAACTCAGCACAGAGAGGGCAGGGAAGTACACAAGACCTTTAACACCTGGCTGAGGACCTACTGGCATTTGGTAGCTGCTGGGAGAGGAAAAGTTAGTTTTCTTTAAGATGTGACCCTTAGTAGGTTGTCCAAGCACAAAGGCAGGTTCCACACCCTGAAGTATTTATGAAACACAAATTACACTTCATTTGTTTAAAAAAAACAGAACACTAAGGTGAGTGGGTTGTGCATGAAAATTTCAAAGAATTAAAAGAAAATTTAATCCTAAATACAAATTTAAGAGACCACTTGAATCCAAATCCTATGAAAAAGAATACCTCCAATAAAATCCATTTCTAGTCCAATGCATTATTCTTATTAACAAGAAAGGTTAATGCATCTTTTAAAATACCTAAATTACACTTACTATCTCAAAAAAAATCTCTTTTTGGCTTTTTAATCCACAGAATTATTGATTGATTCCTGTGTTAGTCAAACTTTGATCACTGTGATAAAATACTTGACCTAACCAATTTAATGAAAGAAAATTTTGTTTTGAAATCAGTTTCAGAAATTTCAGTTCATCATGAAGGGGACAATGAGGTGCGTGACAGCAGCTCCTCTCATGCTGGCCAGGAAAGGGGGGAATGTGCTTGTGGAGGCTGGAAGTCTTCCCTGTATTCCAGCTGGGTTTTCAACCTACTGGAGAGTAACTTATATTCAAGGTGGGTCTTCCCCTCTTGGTTAATCTTCTGGAAATATCCTTAGACACACACAGACGTATGCTTCATTAATCACCGAGACACCACTCAAACCCAATACCTTGACAAGATTAACCGTCACAACTCTAAAATGTTATTTATGAAATTCAAGCAAGAGCTTATAGAGTAATCTTACCTTCTAAATAGCACATTAAAAGTATAAAACATTCAAATGCATATGATTACTGAAGTCCTAAGACTATCAGGCTAAAACATATATTAAGGGAATATATTAAAGGAACACATATTAACATATATTAAGGGAATGTTGCTTAATAAGTCATAAACTATTCACAAAGATAATATCCAAAAAATTTTGCTTCTTGTGTTAATGAATTACACAAACAATCCAAAATAATATTAGAAATGCTTTCTTGTTATTATTGATTGATATGAAATTCTATTTTACTTATTTAAAAAAAAAACAAGACAGCTCAAACAATGAATAACTATAATCTAAACATCTGCAGCACTTGTATAAAAGTAATGGAACCATGTGGATCCATTTTCTTCAAAACTTCTACAGACAAACATTTGAATACTATTTCTAAACTGAAAGATTTTTAAGATTATAAAGAAGAGAAGTATAATACAGATGTCTCTGAATTGAGTACATCATACAGGATTAATTACCTGTTTCAATAGAAAATATTAAAGGCTGATGATAGTCCTAAGTTTGTAGTCATTTGTCTACAATGACTAGGAACATTTGTTTTTAAATGCTGATAAAATACTTGAATTATATATGACAGCAACCAGTTATTTGTGATTATAATTCATTTTTATCCTATCACTTTCCACAAGATTTTAGACTATATTTACTCATCTTCACTGAAGAGTCAATTTTTTTTATTAAATGACCACTTTACATCAGGTTGTAAGAAAATTTAAAGTCACTCAGACATTTTTATTCTCTCAATAAGCAAATTTTAAATAAACAAGAAGCTTTTGACAGTTATGTAAATAATTTTTAAAACTAATAAGGCTCATTAATGGTCTATTTGGCAATCTTAAACACCAGACGACTATCCTACCTATGCATATCTACTCATTCCAACTCCTAGTCATGGTAACATGGTACCATAATCACCTCTAAAGCACAGATGGCTATGTGTAAGTTCCCTCACTATTCTGTCATAGTTTCTGAACAGTGCATTCAGCTTTGTACTCATCTTATTTCAAATTCATTTTATAGTGTGGGGAAAATAAAATGGTAGTTTTTTATACATAAACAAAGCATGAATTAGAAAGTTAATCAAGTTTTTTAACTTAAAATTAGTATTGTGACATACCATGTTACTTCCAAGTTTATCACATATATTGGAGCAAATTCAGAGATATTTTCCAAATACAGCAATAAACAAGCATGACTTTTTGAGATGCTTAAAAGGTTTATTGGAAGCCATGAGGAAAAACCTCTTCATGAATCATGATAAAATGTTACTTAAACAAACCAGACTCTGTCTCAATATTTCTATATATGAAAAATCACATTGATTTCCCTGATGCATATCAAGGATGTCAAGCTGTGTCATCCTATGAACATATACACATAATAATTATTATAAGAAGCTAAACTAATAAAATATTTTGTTTGTATTAGGATTATCATCATAGTCTTTAAGAACATTCACTAGCTAGTTTGATTTAACAAAAGACCAAAATCTATCTTTCTTTTGTAACAAGGTCTCATCTTGTAGCACAGGCTGATCTCAAAGCAGTGATTCTCCTGCCCAGCATCCCTATCGTTGGAATTATGAGCATGAGCCACGATGGCCAGGTTAATTCTGTTTACTTTTTCTTACCAAGAAAAAGATGCACATGTTTTATTTCTTCACTTAACCAAAGTGGCAACCTTAAGAAACAATGATGGTGTGAAGGAAAAGCGTGGTTTGGACTGGAAAAAAGCATTTTATGATAACCCTTCTTGAAGACAATAATTAAAGCCCAATAGGAATTAATCATGCTTACCTCTCTCTATCTGAGGAATAATGGTCATCTATGACACGATGTCTGTCCATTCGGCTAATTGTATTATAATTTCCAGTAGGAGCACGTGTCCCTCGAAGTCCCTGCTCCACATTCCTACGAAAACAGCAAGATGTTAAATATCTCACTAAGCCATAGCATATATTACACAAAAATAATAGACCAAAACTAATTTTTTGTTTATGCCTCTAATAGTATAAATTTCCGTTGGAAACTGAGAGTTAATCGAAGGACTGGTAGCTCTTATTGATACACAAATTAAGAAGTGTTCAAATTAAGCAAATATACTTGAGGATAAAATATGAAATATCACAGTTTATTAATGGCTGACTCCCAGATCACTACTATTGATGCTCATTGATAGAAACTATACTAGAGGAGAAGCTTTGTAAAGAGAAGATGAGTTCAATGCTGTACATGCTGGTTTCCATGACTTACAGGAACAGTGGGAGAGACACCTTATACATGACTGGACATGAACTTAATGCTCAGAAGGTGAATACCTACCTATTTCTAAGTATCTTCTCTGGTAGCACCCTTCCTTAAATTACCATCTAGATGCATTTATTGTAATTATAGCTGTCTGATTATTCTCTTACCTTCATCCTTGCCTCATTTACCCTCATATATAGTAGCCCTTTGAAACATATAATAAAAAGCAAAAAAAAAAACACCTCATTTTCAGTTTTATTCTACAAGATGATCTAATTTTGCAAACTTTTCATTTTGATATTGGCTTGCAATGCCACAACTGCCATACAAAGGAACTTTCAAATAAATAAATTCCATATATATTTACATTGTACTGTTTAGTCAGTGTCTGCCAAATTAAATGATATATATTTATATTGCATTTTCTTTTTAAAAATATTTTATTATTTTTGTTTTATGTGTATGCGTGTATTGCCTGCATGTAGGTAAGTGCATCCGTGTTGTGCAATGCCCGCAGAAGACAGAAGAAGCCTTTGGATCCTCTGGAACTGGAGTTATGAACAGTTGTTAGCTGCCATGTGGGTGCTGGGATTCAAACCCGGGTCTTCTGCAAGAACATCCAGTGTTCTTAACCACTGAGCCATCTCTCCAGCCCCTTATATTGCATTTTCTATTCTATTCAATGTCTACTGAATTATTGATTATGTATTACTTATATACACCTATTATTTTATATAAATTTTAAAGTAAAGTCAAATGTCTAAAAATTAGCATAGAATTTTAGTAGTATTTTGTTAGAGACTGAGATATGAAGAATAAACTATTTGTACAAAAAGTCATTTACTCACAAATATGATATATCTAATTTGTTACTTAAGTTTTAAAAAGTTTTGAAAACCTTGGGAATTATCACATGAATTTACTTTATATTCTGTGTTGCTCTTGAAAGCAGAGGTCTATGGCTCATTAGATTTTTAAACAATTATTACTAATTTTTAAAAATTTACTTATATCCAACTATTTGGTGGAACTCCCACATAGTTTAAATATTGTATAACATTGAGTTTTCCACAAAGATAACCTATTACTAACAGATAATGATGGTCTTCCAATCTTTACACTTCTTAGTTCTCTCCTGTGTCTCATAATAATTTTGTACTTAAAGCACCATGGTATAGTATTGATATTTCTATTATTTTTATGTTAATGTGAATACCTACTGCTTTCTATGAACTACAATACTTATTGAATAAAGCCTTTAGGACCTGGATGAGGTCCTTTTCTAATACTAGTTTACTGAATATTCAATGTGAGTAAAAAAATTAATAAAATTATTTTCTATCTCAAGACTTATTAGTTCATTATTAAGATTAACTACCATAACAAATTAAGTGAACTACCATAACTGATTTTCTGGTGTCTAACCATCATGTGTTAAAATCACAGTTAGAATTAGTTAATATTTTTACATATGTTTACAGTTTAAATGTACGCATAGCATTTCCTTATATTGAAAGGATTATAACAAAGGTTATATTAGCTCCATAAAAATACTTGTTTCTGGAAAATTGGTAAAAAATTACCTGTAACAACTTCATAGTTTGGATTGCTTTTGCTGAAGGGAAGGGGAAAAAAACGGCTTCTCTTTGGTACCATTTCAACTTATTTACTACTGCATGGTTTATTTAACTAAGCAATTTCTTTATGTTCAGAGCTTAGCATTTTCCCACAAAATTAAATATTTAATCTTAATACATTTAATACACTTCAACTTGACATAAATTAAACATACTTTCAAATTTGGGTTAACAGAAATTTAACATTTTACAGACATTATTATTTGTGGAGTATTTCTTTATTGAACTTGTCCCTTTACATAGCTTTATCTATTTATACCTCATTTTCATGTGCAATCCTTTTATTGTATTGATGCCAGCATTTTTTATCAAGTAATAGCTTTGGAGTTAACATATTCTCTGTCTTTCTCTTTTTTTCTCATTTGCTATGCAATTCTGTCTTGATTTTATTGATATTGCCCTTATTACTATTCCTTCTTAAATAATTCATTATGATATTTTGGTAGTCTATTTTTAACTTCCTAAATTCAGTGCTTACTGATCAGCAGTTTTTGTTTTTTAATAACAAACATAAAATTATATGTCAATGGTTTTGGATAGATGTATGAATTGTTCAATAGCTAAATCAGTCTACTTTATTTACTTATCATTGTTGTGGAGTTCCTGCTCTCTAAGGAATTACGTAAAATGCAATACTTTCGTATTGACTGTAGTCACCATGCTATACAAGAAACATCTCAAAACTTTTCTCCTTAGATAAAAATTTTGTGACTTATGGTCAATTGTCCCCCTCATCTTCCCTCTCAGTCTATGGTCACTATGATTTCACTCTGTTTCTATGAGCTCAATATTTTTAGATTATAGATATAAATGAGATCATGCTATGTTTGTCGTAAAGTTCCTGGTTTATTTCTCTTGAACTAATGTCTTTCAGATTTGTCTGTGTTGTCATACATGATAAGATTTTCTTCTTTATTTAGTAGAACAGTATTCAACTATGTATATGCATTTCTTTTTTTAAATTATTTATTTAATAACCATATAATTAGAAGAGGCATTTCATTACAACAGCATTTACATATTCAATAGCAATTTCCAGGACTGCATCTCTTTCAAAATTGACTGTAAATTTTTAGGTTTACAGTTGAATTAATACAGTTATACAATATTGTACTCCATATAAACCCTATAAGACATAAAATTAAATGAGGTTTTAAACTTCAAAAAAGATCTCCATTTCATTATTAAAATACACAGTTTCATACAGAAAAATTCATTTGTAATACAATTGACACTAAGATGCACATGCATTTCTAATCTCTATCTGATTATTACTAGTCACAGTCAGTTACTTTCTGAGCTCCTTGGCA